>NC_135804.1:70921625-71296492 GCF_964213995.1 Mustelus asterias | reverse complement strand
GCTGTGACGTCACTGTTTGTCGCGACTTGATGACGCCAAAGCAGCGCCGAAGTTGGTGAAAGTGAGTGTGTGAATGTGTCTGGGGAGTTTGTGGGTCTAATATCCCCCCGGCCCAGTGAGTGGGGAAAGAGGGGGGATCGGGTTTGCAGCGGCTGCTCATCAGATTCCTTTCACTGACGTTGATGTTGCGAGTATTTATTAATGTGCGTTATCACAGGGAATGTTTGTTCCATGTAACATACAATATTTTCTAATGAGTTGTGTTTTCAGGATTTGTAATGGACCGGTTTGATATAAAGACGGGTCATAATGTTGTTGTTATCTGGGACAATTCTTCCACTGCTGAATCCCAGACCGAGTTGGTGCAAGATGTTCGGGCAGTCACTGGGGAATTAGGATATGTGGCAATGGAAAACATCGACAGGCTGCGGATATGTAAGTTCAGAAACTACTTCACCTCCCTTGAATTCTCCTCATCATGCAAAGTGTCTGTCATTCCTGCTCCTTGTTCCAGTCTTATTACCACTTTACTCAGCTTTGGGGAGCCCTGACTGTAACCTCCATTTCGCCTGATTTCCTACCCTGCTGCACACCCTCTCATATCTGCCAGTCTTTGGTCAAAGAGAACAGCCCGATCACAGAATTCTCAACATCTAAGTGTCTATTTGAATGTGCACAAAGCACAGAGAGAGAAAACTTTCCAGTTCATCACTCGCTGCTCAGCCAAATGGGCAACATTTTGACACAGCCAAATGGGCACCAGTGCCTCCATAGATAGAAATCATAGAAACCCTACAGTACAGAAAGAGGCCATTCGGCCCATCAAGTCTGCACCGACCACAATCCCACCCAGGCCCTACCACCATATCCCTACTTATTTTACCCACTAATCCCTCTAACCTATGCATCTCAGGACACTAAGGGCAATTTTAGCATGGCCAATCAACCTAACCCGCACATCTTTGGACTGTGGGAGGAAACCGGAGCACCCGGAGGAAACACACGCAGACACGAGGAGAATGTGCAAACTCCACACAGACAGTGACCCAAGCCGGGAATCGAACCCAGGTCCCTGGAGCTGTGAAGCAGCAGTGCTAACCACTGTGCTACCGTGCCGCCCATAGATAGAACCATATAAAATTACAGCTCAGAAATAGGCCTTTTGGCCCTTCTTGTCTGTGCCGAACCATTTTTTGCCGAGTCCCACTGACCTGCACTTAGCCTCAACATTCCTTGTCTAGCCACAGCTGTGCCATGCTTCCCCTATATAGTTAAACATCAGTCACAGCTCAGTCAGTGCTGGTAGACTGCATCAGCACTCCAGAAATTTGATCACATCGTGCAAACTGTTCACATTGGAAGAAAGACCTTAATGTTCCCCTTCTTTTCCTGGCTAGCCAATCTCTCATTATAGCTTACCCCCTTTCCCATAGTCCCAGCTAATAATGGTAAATGTCCCCATTGCTGGAACTGAAATCAGGTAACTGCACAAACTAAGAATGGGATTTTCCTGAGATCACCTTTCAGAGCTGCAAACACCACCCCCTCCTTTCACTTTTATGCATCTTAAGAGAGCTTGCAGCCAGCTCATGTTGAGTTGTGATTGGTGAACAGCACACACCACTGGAAAAATAATGATAAAACTACTATTGCTGCAAGTTACATAGAAGTTACAACATCAAACCAAACTCTCCAGGTTGGTAGTGATCTACTGTCCACACTTGCACTAGTCTCGTTCCTTGTTTCCGTCCTTTTGCAATATTCCCTTAGCCCCCTTCCTGTAAACTATTCTTAAATGTTGACATAAGTCTCTAACTCTGGCAGTTCATTGCACAGCACTCATCTGTCTGCGGAAGAAAGAATTACACTTGGTCTCATATATCTATGTGTTAATGAATTAGCTGTATTTAATGCTGGATGACTGTGCTAATATTGTCTTTACTGTGACAGCCTTTAAACTGTCCAGATAGTCTGCTCTCATCCTGCTGTCGCGTGACCTTCAAGCATCGTGCTCTCTTTGTCTTTCTGTCTCGTTGCAGCTGCTCACAGGGAGTCCAGCTTTGACCTTGTGTTCTCGGGCCTAGCACCAGGCTCTGCCACCTTGCACAGTTTGGAGATCTTAGCTGAAATAGCTCGAATCCTCAAGCCTGGAGGAAGACTTTACTTCAGGGAGCCCGTGTGTGTATCAGGTGACAGTTTACTTTGGTGTTTTGCTGGGTGAATTCAGATACGATGTTTCTTTTGGATCGCAAATATAGAGAGGCCAAACATTGATCATAAGAACAATATTAGAATGAAGGAAGAAGACGCAACATGCTGGGAAATATTATCTGGAGATAATGATAGAGTCAGTACTTTACCTCAATGACCTTGCATCAGAACTGGAGAGGAGGGGAAATGGAGAGGGAAGTACAAAAGAAAAGATCTGTGATAGGGTGGAAACCAGGAGGAATTACATTTTGGGGGGAAAAAACTGATAAATTGAAGGTCACGGCAAAGGAGAAAATAAAAAAGACAAAAGATGTGACTACAGAAGCTGTAAATGACAAAAGCAGTTACAAGCAACTGCTGTGCAAAATAATGAGGTGGAGATGCCGGCATTGGACTGGGGTAAACACAGTAAGAGTTTTAACAACACCAGGTTAAAGTTAAAGAAGGAGCAGCGCTCCGAAAGCTAATGGCATTTGCTACCAGATAAACCTGTTGGACTTTAATCTGGTGTTGTTAAAACTCTTACAAAATAATGAGTACAGTGACTTCAGTGAGAGTCTGGAAGGCTGTAAAGTTTTCTTGTAAATAGGGGCCTAACCATTTGCTCGCCTTGCAAGTTTGTCGTAGAAAGAATGCGTTAGCCACTATTCTGCAGGATAATTCTATCTTGATGAGAAAACTGTTCAGTGTCAACTCACAAATGAACCTGAAAAGTGCTTAGTCCACCTCATATTACCTCAAAGGCAAAGTATCTGAGAAAGTTGAACAGCAGGTGAATCAAGCCATTTCACACTACATGGAGTGACTATACAAGTGCTATTTACCACTAGCAGGATGCTGCTGTCCGTCCAAAAAAAGATCTGCTGCTTATCGCACAATTGAACAATGTCAATCAAATAGGATGCCAGGTACATTGGTTGTCGATTACAACAATAGACTGCTTGAATCAAACAGCATTCTCCATCAGTTGTTTTGTAATAGGCAGAGAGTGTACAGATCATACTCAACCAGCACAGAACCCAAAACAAAATGTCTATGTTAGATATGATTGCATAATTGGGCAGCACTTGGTAAACAATCCTTAGTGCTAATTGTTACACTAAAAACTAATTTAAGATAATCAAGATTTAATATAATTGAGATAAGACAATCAAACATGTAATGTGGTTCATTTACACTTGTTAGAAGCGACATTCATGCACAGGATCCATTCGGAATATCATAGAATCCCTACAGTGCAGAAGGAGGCCATTCAGCCCATTGAGTCTGCACTGACCACAATCCACCCAAGTCCTAACCCTACATATTTGGCCTGCTAATTCACCTGACACTTCGGGGCAATTTACCATGGCCAATCAACCTAATGCGCAGGTATCATTGGGTCATCCTGGATCGGGTGTGGGTCTGGGATGGTAATGCAAAGGCATTCAGCAAGAATGTCCTGCTGCCAGGATTCTTGCCCTGAGTTGCAGGGGTATCAGTCATCATCTTCCACCTCTGTGCTTCAATGCGCAGTGTCATAAGAGGTCAAACCTTCCTTCATAGCCACCATGGAGCAGTGTCGTGCTCTGACCCACTGCTCTCTTGTGTTTGCATTAGGTGATTCCAGCAAACTGAAGACTGGATCCCAGCTCATCTCGGTCCTAAAGCTGGCCGGATTTATCGAGATCACTGAGGTAGGTGTCCTTATGGCAAGCCTGTCCAATTGGTCCACCTGCTACCTAAGATAAAGTAAGCTGTGGTGAGGGAGGGTGTGTTGCAGGAGGGGGTTGAGTGGGGTGTGGAGAGATTGCAGCAGCACCAAGGAGGAGGGCAGGGTGGTGGCGGGGAGGGAAGTGGATGGTGAGGATTAATACCACAGAGGCTCTGATCATGGCTGACTGCAGTCATGGTTCCCATCGACACTTTAAAATGTGTCCCTTGTCCTGAAGACTCGGACTGTTACTGGTAGATCCGGAGGGAATGGGCTCTCTCAGCCCAAACACCATTCCCTCTGTCTGAGTGGAGACATGCAGCACTGCCTCTGTACTCATGATTCACCCTCAGTCAGCAGCAGAGGTTCAGGTACCTTCAGGTAGCTTTCACCCAACTGTGTGGCTGCCAGGGTGAATATAGATTGAATGTCTATGTACCCAGTGTGTCAGTGTGGATCTCTTTGCTTCACAATCAGTTTATTTGCTTGGGGTTGTTCCTAATCCTGTTCTCACACACAGCTGCATTAACTAGATCCATAAACTCTGCTTCTTCACAGATACAAACTGAGCCTCTAACAGCTGAACAGCTGAGTTCCATAAAACAGTCTGTCGGTTACCAAGGTAACAACTTGATAAAGAAAGAATTGATGGCCAAGAAACCAAACTTTGAAATTGGATCCTCTGCTCAGCTGAGACTGTCCTTTGTGAAGCAAGTAGAGACAGCAGACAGTAAGTATTTGTTCACCGCCTGATGCTTTGTCATGTGGTTCATGGGAACTGGACTAATCCATTTCCTTTATGCTGCTGTGTAACTGAGGCAACAAAACCAGCCTTGTCATCAACATCCACATTCTACCTTTCTTGTCAGCGTGGCTACTCATTCCAAGAGTCCAGATCTGCTCCATGTTTCGCAGGCTATCTGCTGCTGTAATCAGCATCATTACTTCAAAGAATATTCTGTACATTTTAAAATATGTGCTGCTCAGTGTGAGGGGAACTGAAACAATTTGAAATACAGGCAGCTAACATCAACCACTCTGAGTTCAGGTGCAACTCCTGGTTAGATACAAAGTAAAGCTCCCTCTACACTGTCCCCATCAAACACTCCCAGGATAGATACAGAGTAGTCTCTTTTATCAGGTATCTATGTAGGTTCCCTGGATTGTGTACTGTCATACTTAAGGAAGTCTCTTGCATATCCCTCACTCTACCATTACCAACAAACCAGGGGATGAACCCTGATACAATGAAGAGTTAGAAGTGCTCTAATGCCAGGAACAACACTCTTCCTACCTAAAAGTGAGGTACTAATTTGATGAAACTACAACATAGGACTACTTGCATAAGCAATAAGTAATAGACAAAGCTAAGCAATTCCACAACCAATGGATCAGATATAAGCTCTGCAGTCCTGCCACATCTAGTCATAAATAGTGCACAACTCACTGGAGGAAGTGGTTCTGCAAATATCTCCATTTTCAATGAAGGAGGAGCCCAGCACATCTGTGCAAAAGATAAGGCTAAAGCATTCCTAACAGTCTTCAACCAGAATTGCCAAATGGGTGATCCATCTTAACTTCACAGCTGTCAGTCTTTATCTAATTCGATTCACTCTATGTGATATCTAGAAGCGGCTGAAGGCACTGGATACTGCAAAGACTTTGGGTCCTAGTAATATTCCGGCAATAGTACTAAAGATTCATGCTCCAGAACTTGTGCCACACTCCCAGCTGGGCTGTCCCAGTACATGTCCAGCACTGGCATCTACCTGGCAATGTGGAAAATTGTCCGGTTATGTCCTGTAAACAAAAAAACAGGACAATTCCAATCCGGCCAATTACTGCCCATCTGTCTGCTCTTGATTGATCATCAGTTAAGTGATGGAAGGAACCATCAACAGTGCTATGAAGTGGCAGTGGCACCCTGCTACTGCCACTTCAATAATCTCGCTGATACTCTGGGTTCTGCCAGATTCACTCTGCTCCTTACCTCATTACAGCTTTAGACAAAAGAGCTGAACTCCAGAGGTGACGTGAGAGTGACTGCCTTTGGCACCAAGGGGAGGCAGTGGTGTAGTAATGTCACTGGACAAATAATCCTGAGACCCAGGGTAATGCTCTCGGGACCTGGGTTCACATCCCACCACAGCAGCTGGTAAAATTTGATTTCAATAAACATTGGAAATTGGTATCTCCAAATGCTTCATCAATCCATCGTAAGGTCAGAATTGGGGATGTTCGCTGTTTGTACAATGTTCTTTGAGGGGATAGCAAGCAGGGTTGGATAAAATAGAACCACTAGGTGGTGTGTATTTTGTTTTCCAAATGGCATTCGATAAGGTACCACAAGATAACTTCTGGTATTAAGTAATATATTAGCATGGCTGGAGGACTGGCTAACTAACAGGAAACAAAGAATGAGATAAATGGGTCATTACAGGATGAGAAACTAACTAATGGAGTGCCACAGGGTTCAGTGCTGGGACCTGAATTATTTACAACTTATATTAATGACTTGGACGAGGTGTGTTGTATCCAAATTTACTGATGATGTAAAGGGAGGTAGGAAAACAAGTTGCGAGGAGGATACACAGTGTCTGCAAAGGGAGTCTGGGGCGGCACGGTGGCACAGTGGTTAGCACTGCTGCCTCACAGCACCAGGGACCCGGGTTCGATTCCTAGCTTGGGTCACTGTCTGTGTGGAGTTTGCACATTCTCCCCGTGTCTGTGTGGGTTTCCTCTGGATGCTCCGGTTTCCTCCCACAGTCCAAAGATGTGCGGGTTAGGTTGATTGGCCATGCTAAATTGACCCTTAGTGTCAGGGGAACTAGCTAGGGTAAATGCATGGGGTTATGGGGATAGCGCCTGGGTGGGATTGTGGTTGGTGCAGATTCGATGGGCCGACTGGCCTCCTTCTGCACTGTAGGATTCTATGAAACTTCTATGGATATTGATTGGGTCAGTGAATTGGGAAAACATTTGGCAGGTGGAATATAATATGGGAAAATGTGAGATTTCCCACTTTGGCAGGAAGAACAGAAAAATTGAATATTATTTAAATGGAGAGAGATTGCAGAATGCTGCAATACAGAAGAATCTGGGTGTTCTTGTCCATGAATCACGAGAAGTTAGCATGCAGGTAGAGAAAGTAATTAAGAAGGAAAATGGAATAGTGGTATTTATTGCAATGGGAATGGAGTATAAAAGTATTGCTACACCTGTACAGGCCACTCGTGAAACTGCACCCAGAGTATAGCTTTGGTCTTTTTATTTAATGAGGGATATAGTTGAATTGGAAGCACTTTAGAGGAGATTCACTAGGCTGATTCTTTGGATGAAAGGGTTTGTCTTCTAAGGAAAGGTTGAGCAAATTGGACCGATAGTCATTGGAGTTTAGAAAAATAGGAAGTGATCTTATTGAATGTTAGAAGATTCTGAGGGGGCTTTGACAGGGTAGATACTGAAAGCATGTTTCCCCTCATGGAGCAATGTAGAACTAGGGGCGAAAGTTTTACAATTAGGAGTCTCCTATTTAAGACGGTGATGAGGAGGAATATTTTCTCTGAGGGTCGTTTGGAATTCTCTTCCCCAGAAAGTATCTGGACAAGTTTTTTGTTTTTTTCACTAATGTCATTCCCACTCCCTTTCGCTCTGTCCCATCAACTCTGTTGTTTAATCTCTCCCATCTTCTGCCATGTCCCTTTTTCCCCCCTCCTTATTTCACCTTTATAAAAACTGTCATATCTAACTTTTCCCAGTTCTGATGAAAGATCACAATCTGAAAGGTTAACTTTGTTTCTCTCTCCACTATTGCTGCCAGACATGCTAAGAATTTCCAGTGGTTTCTGTTTTGTGAGAGTGCTGAATTCACTTGATAAAGTGTGGTTGTGTAGGAGGTGGTACTGTGTCTGTCTGTAACTGAGTTGGTCAGGTGCTGAGAATGTGAGCGGTGTGAGGTCAGACTCACTTATGGAACTTGATCTTTTAGAGAAACCTCAGCTGGACCCCAGTACGAGGAAGGCCTGGACTCTGACAGCCATGGACATGAATGATGATGATGTGGTGAGCTTTCCTATTCAAACCCTGCATGTTTCCCTGTTTTTCCAGTCTCCTAGGGCCCTCCCTGGGTGGGGGAGAGGGGAGGTTTAATTGCCAAGCCCCTGCAACTGCCCTGGAGATCCAGGTACAAGATGCTCATAGATGGTGGAGCCCCTCTAATCTTTGTGCCCACTCTGTGCTGCTTCCTCCTTAGCACATCCAGCTCTCCTGTACAGGGAATTGCAGTGTGATGTGCCAAGTGAAAGAAGAGCTTGTGTTAATGACCTCTCTATCAAAGACCTCAAAAGCAGTCTGGAGGAGCCTGCAGACACAGCTAGCTCCAGTGTGGAGGGCTTGAACTCGCAGCTTTCACACTCAGAAAGGAACTGTGAGTTGAGCCAAGCTGTGACTATATGAAGCTGTGAAGCTGAATCCCGGTATCTACCCAGATCGGGGCGGGGGGGTGGAAATTCCTGGTATTTACCCAAATTGGAGGGGGATTCCCAGTATTTACCCAGATTTGGGAGGATTGCCAATATTTACCTGGATCTGGGGATTGGCGATATTTATCCGGACTGGGGGGGAGGTGGTCCTGGTATTGACCCAGATCTGGGGGTGGGGGGTTTGGATGGACAATCCCAGTTTTTACCAGTTTGGGTGGGTGGGGGGGGTGGGGGTGCAGCGGGGCAGATCCTGGCACTTGTTGTATCAATGGGGGAGGTGGTGGTGGAGGCCCTGGTGGATAGTTGTTAGATGCTGAATTAGTTGTCACCAGAATTGTGAGTTGGCCGCAGTGAATGCCAGATAGCGTCTCAGTTCTGCACAGCCCCAGCCTGTGTGTGTAGGCTCAGAAACACACTGGCTATGGAAGTGAGGTGATGTTAATGATCTAGCAATCGGGGACTAATTCCACCCTGGCAGTTTGAGGCTGTGATTCACAGAAGCTGTAAAACTCATCTGGCTCATTAATTTGCTGTCTTTACCATGTTTACACGATGTTCACATCTGTGTGGCTCATTGTGAACTGCCTTCTACAATGGCCAAGCATGCTGCTCAGCATCAAAATGCTTTGAAGCAGTGAGCAATGGCCAAGAAATGCTGACCACACCTTGAGAGTAAGAAAAATAATGCCATTATCCTTTTATCCCTCAGTCACAAAATGTCGAGTACACCGGAGGCACCTGGAGCTGCAGGAGAAGAGAATTAATGACTCGGGTGCCAGCAAGCCACCAAACCTTATCACAGTTTACATTAGAACTATAGAAGCCCTACAATGCAGCAAGAGTCCGTTCGGCTCATCGAGTCTGCGCTGATTCTCTGAAAGAGCATTTTACCCATGCCCACCCCACTGCCCGTTCCCCGTAACCGTGCACATTTAGCATGGCCATTCCAACTAACCTGCACATCTTTGGACTGTGGATGGACACTGGAACACCCGGAGGAAGCCCATGTAGACATGTGGAGAACGTGCAAACTCCACACAGTCACCCAAGGCCAGAATTGAACCTGGGTCCCTGGCTCTGAGGCAGCAATGCTAACCACTGTGCAGACCCAACTTTGGATATTCATGATCAAACAAATCAATAAGACACAGATGGTGTTCTTCATTCTGATTCACTGTAAAAAGTAGGGGTGTTACATTGTGGACAATCATCCAAAACTATCATAACAGCTAGCTGCAAATATTTAAATAAAGATCACAGTCTCCACAATTCCAAAAGTCAAATCTTCACTGTGACAGCCCATCCATGTCTAGTCTCTGTCTTTCCCTAGGATCTCATTGATTCTGATGAGCTGCTTGATGAGGAGGATTTGAAGAAACCCGATCCGGCCTCATTGCGGGCCATGGACTGCGGAGATGGCAAGAAAAAGAAACGTGCCTGTAAAAACTGGTCAGTGTGAAACACTCCCATCACCTGCTGGGAAATAGTAATCAAAATACAATTACACTCCGCATTAAGATTGAAAGTATTCCATCACAAACAAGAATTTTACTATCAATTGTATTGGTATGAGGGGAAAGATTGATTGATAAATAAACTAAAACATATGATGGTAAATAAACAGTGGAAATCATTTAAAGGAACAATTCAAAATATTCAACAAAAATACATTCATCGAAAAACAAAAACTGAGCAAGAGTGATTCACCTGTGGCTTACTTGGGTGTTCAAGGACAGTATTTTTAGAATTCTTTCATGAGAATGGGTGTCACTGACTAGGCCAGCATTGGTATAACTTCTACCCTGCTCTTGCAGCTGCGGTAGTTATATGGCTGGTCCAGTTCAGTTTCTGTTCAATGGGAACAGTCCCACCTGGAGCTTCCCATTCAAGTCGCTCACCATCCTGACTTGGAAATATATTGCCATTCCTTCACTGTCACTGGGTCAAAATCCCTCCCTAACAGCATTGCGGGTGTACCGACACCACATGACTGCAGCGGTTCAAGAAAGGATCTCTCCACCAGCTACCTGAACACAATAACAAATACCCTCCCCTTGTTCACCTCTTGCTACGTCACTTCCTCATGCCCCGCTCCTCCCTCTCTCAGGTTGTTATTTGTTCAGCTGAGTGCATCAGAATATAATTGCTATTTAAGGTGGTCATTACTTGTGTTGCTAAAAGGAGCTGAAAAATAATTGCCAGTCTCTGTTCCAGTACCTGTGGGCTGGCTGAAGAACTGGGCGGAAAAGGATCCAAAGATGTCAAGACGCCGCAGGTGAAATCATCTTGTGGAAGTGTGAGTATCACCAAGCTTTCAGGTACAACGCAGCTGGCAGCCGTCTGAACACGACAGCCAATAATTCTCCAGTATATTACAGAAAAGCATATGAGAGTGTGCACAGCTTCTCAGTACCCATAGAACCATAGAAAATTACAGCTCAGAAACAGGCCTTTTGGCCCTTCTTGTCTGTGCCGAACCATTTTTTGCCTAGTCCCACTGACCTGCACTTGGACCATATCCCTCCACACCTCTCTCATCCATGAACCCGTCCAACTGTGGGACCTGCAGAGTTTCACTGGCTGTCTTGTCTGGAGACAATACACATCTTTTTAGCCTGTCTTGATGCTCTCTCCACTCGCATTGTTTTGTTTCTTAAAGACTTGATTAGTTGTAAGTATTCGCATTCCAACCATTATTCATGTAAATTGAGTCTGTGTCTTTATAAGCTCTGTTTGTGAACAGAATTCCCACTCACCTGAAGAAGGGGCTTAGAGCTCCGAAAGCTTGTGTGGCTTTTGCTACCAAATAAACCTGTTGGACTTTAACCTGGTGTTGTTAAACTTCTTATTATATAACCTTACCATAACACTCCAACTTTTATACTCGATACTCCGATTTATAAAGGCCAATGTACCAAAGGCACTCTTTACGACCCTATCCACCTGTGACTTCACTTTTAGGGAATTCTGTACCTGTATTCCCAGATCCCTCTGTTCAACTGCACTCTTCAGAGTCCTACCATTTACCCTGTACGTTCTACTTTGGTTTGTCCTTCCAAAGTGCAATATCTCACACTTGTCTGCGTTAAATTCCATTTGCCATTTTTCAGCCCATTTTTCTAGTTGGTCCAAATCCCTCTGCAAGCTTTGAAAACCTTCCTCACTGTCCACTACACCTCCAATCTTTGTATCATCAGCAAACTTGCTGATCCAATTTACCACATTATCATCCAGATCATTGATATAGATGACAAACAACAATGGATCCAACACCGATCCCTGCGGCACACCACTAGTCACAGGCCTCCACTCAGAGAAGCAATCCTCCACGACCACTCTCTGGCTTCTTCCATTGAGCCAGTGTCTAATCCAATTTACTACCTCCCCATGTATACCTAGTGACTGAACCTTCCTAACTAACCTCCCATGAGGGACCTTGTCAAAGGCCTTGCTGAAATCCAGGTAGACAACATCCACCGCCTTCCCTTCATCCACTTTCCTAGTAACCTCCTCGAAAAACTCTAATAGATTGGTCAAACATGACCTACCACGCACAAAGCCATGTTGACTCTCCCTAATAAGTCCCTGTCTATCCAAATATTTGTAGATCCTATCCCTTATCACACCTTCCAATAACTTGCCCACCACCGACGTCAAACTTACTGGCCTATAATTTCCCGGATTTCTTTTGGAACCTTTTTTAAACAACGGAACAACATGAGCCACCCTCCAATCATCCGGCACCTCCCCCGTGAATACTGACATTTTAAATATGTCTGCCAGGGCCCCTGCAAGTTCAACACTAGCTTCCCTCAAGGTCCGTGGGATCTTTCTCAATACACTGTATCTCTGTGTATCTCTCTCATTACGCTGGGGTCTCTCTCTTTCTCTCACTCTCTCTCTCGTTACACTTGGTCTCTCTCTCTCTTGGTCTCTCTCTCTCTTGGTCTCTCTCTCTCTTGGTCTCTCTCTCGTTAGACTGGGGTGTCTCTATTTCTCTCTCCATCGTTAGATGGGGGTCCCCCCCTCCCCCGCGAGACGGGTCTCCCCCACCATCCCCTTCCCCCGCGGGACGGGGGTCTCCCCACGAGACGAGGGTCTCCCCTGCCCCGAGAGGAGGGGTTCTCCCCTGCCACCCCCGCGAGACGGGGGTCCCCCCTCCCCCGCGAGAAGGGGGTCTCCCCACCCCTCCCCCGCGACACGGGAATCTCCCCCCCCCCCCCCCCCGCCCCTTCCCCGTGAGACGGGGGTCACCCCCGCCCCCCCCTTCCCCGTGAGACAGGGGTCTCCCCCGCCCCCCCCCCCCTTCCCTGCGAGACGGGGGTCCCCCGCCCCCCCTTCCCTGTGAGACGGGGGTCTCCCCCGCCCCCACCCCTCCCCCGTGAGACGGGGGTCTCCCCCGCCGGACGGGGGTCTCCCCCGCCACCCCCCCCTCTCCCCCGTGGGACGGAGGTCTCCCCCGACCCCCCTCTCCCCCGCGAGACGGGGGTCTCCCCCGCCCCCCCCCCCCCCCCGCGCGATACGGGGTCTGCCTTGCCCCCTCCCCTGTGAGACGGGGGTCTCACCCCCCCCTCCCCCGCGAGACGTGGGTCTCCCTGGCGGGACAGGGGTCTACCCCACCCCCCCCACCCCCTCCTCCGCCGCGAGACTGTGGTCTCCCCCGCGAGACTGGGGTCTCCCCCACGGGACGGGGGTCTCCCTCGCCCCCCCCCCCTGCCCTCGTGAGACAGGGGTCTCCACCGGCACTCCCCGCGAGACTGGGGTCTCCCCCTCCCCTGCCCCGCCTCCCCTGTGGGACGGGGGTCTCCCTCGCCCCCCTCCCCCCGCCCTCGTGAGACTGGGGTCTCCACCGGCACTCCCCGCGAGACGGGGGTCTCCCCCGCCCCCACTAGACGGGGGTCTCCCCCACCCCACTTGCCCCACGAGACGGGGGTCTCCCCCGCCCCTCTGCCGCTGGATGGGGTGCTCCCCACCCCCCACCCCTCCCTCGTTACACTGGAGTATCTCTATCTCTTGTTAAACTGGCAATTATTGCATCTTGACTGTTTTGTTCTTTGTGTTGAGTACATTGATGTCATTACTCCCTCTCACTATTGCAGTGCTACCTTGGTGATGCGTTCCGTTGTGCCAGCTGTCCTTACATGGGGATGCCCGCCTTCAAACCGGGTGAAAAAATCATACTGTCTGACCAGACTCTCACTGATGCCTGACCTGTTTGAATGGCGTCTGTGAGGCAAGTACTGTTGTTCCAGGGAATTCTCCTCTTTAACCCAGACTCTGGGATCTTTGTTCTTGTGACTCTAGCACGCTAATGACCTTTATTTGAATTGGGTACATTCAGATTGATGCTGTAATCAAGTTCTTGCGGAGATTAGGTTTATTTGTATTCAATGTGTATATTAACTGAAAAAAAGAATAAATATTGATCTGCTGTACTGTGTTCCCATTGCTGTGTGTATATTGAATTGTTTTGGTGCTGATTCATTTCATTGTGTCGTACTATGCTATTAAATTGGTGCCAGTCTTCTTCCACCTTCTGTTCCCTGGAGCTGTGTCTCATTCTTGCTGAGTGTGTTAGCCAACTCCATTTGATTCTCCCCAGTCACACATCAAAGTTAGTTTCCATAATTCCTTTTTATGGGATAGTGGACCATGAGGTTCTTTGACAACTGTCTTCATCCCTGTGCTTTATCATCTCTAGTGCTGCGCAATTAATCTCTGTCCACCAACACTGCCCCCCTCTCCCCTTCTTCCCATGCAGAGCCTGCTGAGGTGATACCCCCTCCATTTCTCCACTGGCCTTTTTGAATTCTCCATCCCACATCAGAGACAGCCCTATTCACAACAGCACTTAGCAATTGGTGCTGAATGATATCCAATTATTTTTTATTCTCTCAGTATGTGGGTGCATTGCCCATTCCTAATTGCCCTTCAGGAGGTGGTGCTGAGCTGTCTTCTTGAACTGCTGCAATCCATAAGGTGTAGGTACACCCACAGTGTTGTTAGGGAGGGATTTCCAGGATTTTGACCCAGCTACACGAAGGAGTGAACAAAGAATGGCACAGGAACAGGCCCTTTGGCTCTCCAAGCCTGTGCGCAAACATGATGCCTCCCTAAACTAAAACCATATGCAGTTACGGATTCCATATCCTTCCATTCCTATCCTATTCATGTATTCGTCTAGATGCCCCTTAAATGTTGTTATAGTACCTGCTCCCACCACCTCCCCAGGCAGTGCATTCCAGACATTCACCAATGGTATATTTCCACGTCAGGATGGTGAGCAACTTGTCGAGAAATCTCCAGTTTTGGTGTTTGCATGTCTCTGCTGTCCTTGCCCTAATAGATGGTGGTAGTTGTGGGTTTGGAAGGTGCTGCCTAAGGAACTTTGGTGAGTTGTTGCAGTGCATCTTTTAGATGGTATACACAGCTGCCACTGTTCATCAGTGGTGGAGGGAGTGAATGTTAAGTTGCTGGATGGGGGTGTGAATCAAGGGGGCTGCTTTATGCTGGATGATGTTGAGCTTGTGTTGGAGCTTCACCCATCAGGCAAGTGGAGAGTATTCCATTACAGTCCTGACTTGGGAAGGCTTTGTGGAGTCAGGAATTGAGTTATCTGACCTGATGTACTTGTATCTGGCTGGGATTTGGATGAGAACAGTTCGATGGGAAGTGAGCCCTAAGTAATAATGAGTACAAAAGATGGCAGAATTGTCTTTTTATTATCTGACACAGCTAAACATTCCAGATTAGAAAGAAACCATGATAATTCGACTACTATGGAGCAAAAATATCACAAGATCGTGTGGACCGGTACAGAGATGCTTTGCATGAAAGGAAGCAAGCTTCAGGAAAGTATTTTGCCTTGGAGAAACCCAACACATGGAAATATGAATGCTAAAATAAATGTGCAGTTTAGCAAAAAATGAGAGAACAGGAAAAGATTGATGAAGCAGCAGGATGAATGTACTGAGTTCTCTACTGTTATTGATACGAGAATGAGTGTGGCCTCCTGGGTCCAGATTCATCACTGTAGGGCTTCCCCATGACCTCCGTTTCTAGCTCTGTTCAAACCGTTTCTTCAGGATGCCAAGTGCTTTTTGCATCCATAGCTCCTTTGGGTCAACACAAATCTCCAAACCCTCTGTAGTCTTGAACCTGTACAGAATATTGAGTTCAGCAAGTGGCAAGGTGAAAAGTCATAGAGTCACACAGCACAGAAAAGTCCCTTTGGCCCATCAAGTCTGCACTGACAATAACTACCACTAAAGTCGCGCTAACCCTATTTTCCAGCACTTGTCCCATATTCTTGAATGTTATGATATTTCAAGTGCTCACCCAAATACTTTTTATTAAAGGTTGTAAGGTTTCCGCCTCCACTACCTTCCCAGGCAGTCTCCCTACTGCTTTGGGTCCCAACCCCCTGCCAAACTAGTTTAAACCCTCCCGAGTGGCTCGAGCAAATCTCCCCACCAGGATGTTAGTCCCCCTCCAGTTCAAGCTGTAACCTGTCCCTCTTGAACAGGTCAGCCCCTCCCCAGAAGAGACCCCAATGATCCAAAACCCTAAATCCCTGGCCCCTGCACCAGCTCTCAAGCCATGCATTCATCTGCCTAATCTGCCTATTCCTGCTCTCACTAGCACGTGGCACCGGTAGTAGTCCAGAAATTACTACCTTCGAGGCCTTCTGCCAAAGTCTATTCACACTTCAGGACCTCATCCTTTTTCCTACCTATGTCGTTGGTACCAATATGTACAACAACCTCTGGCTGCTCACCCTGCCCCTTAAGAATGTCCTGCAATCGCTCAGAGATATTCTTGACCCTGGCACCAGGGAGGCAACACACCATCCTGGAGTCTCGATCGTGGCCACAGAAACACCTGTCTGTGCCTCTAACTAGCGAGTCCCCTATTACTACAGCTCGCTTGCTCTTTGCCCGACCCTGCTCTACAGCAGAACTAGGTGTGGTGCCACAGGACTGGCTGCTGCTGGTATCTTCCCCTGACAAGCTATCCCCCTCAATAGTATCCAAAACGGTATACCTGTTATACCTCCCTACCTGCAAGGAGCTGTTCCCAGCCAACTTTGGCCAGATGCTGTTTTATTTTAATAAAATCTGCCTTCCCCCAATCCAAAGCTGTCTTTTGTAGGCCAACTTTCTCCTTGTCCATAACAAACTGTCAGTATAAACAAGCATGTCAGTATCGCACAGGGAGTAATAACTCTTAAAGCAGGGACCGCAATCTTGGAATCAAGACCATTTTATCAAATTATAGAATTCCTCCAGTGCAAGAGGAGGCCATTTGACACATAAAGTTTGCACTGACTCTGGCAGAGCATCTTACCCAGGCTGCACTTTCTTAACACCATGCGTTTATCCCACTAATCTTGGGACACTAAGGGGCAATTTACCATGGCCAATCCACCTAACCTGCACATCTTTGGACTGTGGGAGGAAACCAGTGCACCTGGAGGAAATCTATGCAGATACGGGGAGAAAATGCACACACCACACAGACAGTCACCCAAGCTGGGATCAAACCCGGGTCCCTAGCGCTGTGCCATCGTGCTGCCCCTACAGTCCTGTAATGCACTCCAGAGCGTTTGCTGGAACCAGTGCAGAGAAAGCTTTATCTAATCCCGTGTTGTACCTGCCCTGGGAGTTTGATGGGGACAGTGTAGAGAGAGCTTTATTTTGTATCTAACCCTGTGCTGTTGCTGTCCTGGGAGTGTTTGATGGGGACAGTGTAGAGAGAGTTTTACTGTGTATCTAACCTGTGCTGTAACTGTCCTGGGAGTGTTTGATGGTGGTAGTGCAGAGAGATTTCTACTCTGTATCTATCGTGCTCTGTGTGTACCTGTGTCTCTCTAATATAAAAGTAGATTTTTTAATTGCTCCATATCATACAATTACAAGAGCTAGGAGGAGGAGTAGGCTATTTGTGCCCTTGAGATTGTTCCATCATTCAATGAGATTATGGCTGATTTGACGTGACATTGACTCCACTTTTCTTTTGGTCTCGCCATTACCTACACTCCCTTGTAGATCAAAAATCCAGCTTGACCTTGAATAAATTCAGTGATGCAGCCTGCACTGCTCTCTAAGATAGAGAATTCCAAAGATTAACAACCTTCTAAGAGAAGAAATTCCTCCTCATCCTGCATGCTATTATTTCGTGCTTCTTGTCATGCCTCTCTCAAACCCCCTTATCATAGAATCAGAGGTTTACAGCATGGAAATAGGCCCTTCGGCCCAACTTGTCCATGCCGCCCTTTCTTTTTCAAAACCCCTGAACTAATCCCGATTGCCCGCATTTGGCCCCTATCCCTCCATACCCATCGTACCCATGTAACTATCTAAATGCTTTTTAAAAGAAAAATTGTACCTGCCTCTACTACTACCTCTGGCTGCTTGTTCCAGACACTCACCACCCTCTGTGTGAAAAAATTGCCCCTCTGGACACTTTTGTATCTCTCCCCTCTCACCTTAAACCTATGCCCTCTAGTTTTAGACTCCCCTACCTTTGGGAAAAGATATTGACTATCTACCTTGTCTATGCCCCTCATTATTTTACAGACCTCTATAAGGTCATCCCTCAGCCTCCTACGCTCCAGAGAAAAAAGTCCCAGTCTATTCGGCCTCTCCTTATAACTCAATCCATCAAGTCCCGGCAGCATCCTAGTAAATCTTTTCCGCACTCTTTCTAGTTTAATAATATCCTTTCTATAATGAGGTGACCAGAATTGCACACAACATTCCAAGTGTGGCCTTGCCAATGTCTTGTACAACTTCGACAAGACGTCCCAACTCCTGTATTCAATGTTCTGACCGATGAAACCAAGCATGCTGAATGCCTTCTTCACCACTCTGTCCACCTGTGACTCCACTTTCAAGGAGCTATGAACATGTACCCCTAGATCTCTTTGTTCTGTAACTCTCCCCAACGCCCTAACATTGACTGAGTAAGTTCTGCCCTAGCTCAATCTACCAAAATGCATCACCTCGCATTTGTCTAAATTAAAACTCCATCTGCCATTCGTCAGCCCACTGGCCCAATTGATCAAGATCCTGTTGCAATTGGAGATAACTTTCTTCACTGTCCACTATGCCACCAATCTTGGTGTCATCTGCAAACTTACTAACCATGCCTCCTATATTCTCATCCAAATCAGTAATATAAATGACAAATAACAGTGGATCCAGCACTGATCCCTGAGGCACACCGCTGGTCGCAGGTCTCCAGTTTGAAAAACAACTCTCTACAACGACAGAAGCCAATTTTGTATCCATTTAGGTACCTCACCCTGGATCCCGTGAGATTTAACTTTATGCAGCAACCTACCATGCGGTACCTTGTCAAAGGCCTTGCTAAAGTCCATGTAGACAACATCAACTGCACTGCCCTCACCTACCTTCTTGGTTACCCCTTCAAAAAACTCAATTAAATTTGTGAGACATGATTTTCCACTCACAAAGCCATGCTGACTGTCCCTAATCAGTCCTTGCATCTCTAAGTGCCTGTAGATCTTGTCTCTCAAAGTACCTTCCAACAATTTACCCACTACAGATGTGAGGCTCACTGGCCTGTAGTTCCCAGGCTTTTCCCTGCAGCCCTTTTTAAACTTTGTCTCATCTGCAGCATGCAATGTTGACACTTCTGGAGAGCAAGGTGAGTCCGTTATTGATGGAGTTTAGTCCAGACCCATCACCATTCATAGCTTCACTTTCCCAAACTGTGAAGCACCCTGAAATCTCTACATTGACCAAGTCTTCGCAATACTTCAACTGAATGGTGAGAGGATCAACACCTGTGATCAGAGCCCTATTTTGTGTACTAGTTTGTCCAGTACATTTGCTATTAGTGTCAGCTCTGAATTTAAATGCATAATTTCCTGACAACTGACTTCTCTCTGAAGAATCTTTCAGTGCACACTTCTTACGATTGTGAATCTCTATAAAGTTGTTGGCAAACAAACGACTATTTTATAGAGATTCACCATCGTAAGAAGTGTGCCCTGAAGGATTCTTCAGAGAGAAATAAGTTGTCAGGCAATTACTGACAACTTACAGGACAGCAGGAGATGCGCAGTCACGTGCTGTTTTGGAGGAATCAGTGAGTCCCTCCTCTGGCATAGAAGAATTACTCCAAATTGCTGTGGATCAAAGAGAATCATTTTAGATACTTGAAAGCAGTACAGGAACATGAAAAGACATTGTTTTAAACCATTGCCGGAGATTGTGCTCTGTAAGGAACCCAACACTGGCCCTCGATTCCCTGCAGCTTTGTGTTCCGTTGGGTCAGTATATTATTCAGCATTTAGCATCAACGAACAGTTTGCTGGTAACTGTTGACCCAAAGTTTGTGAAGCTTTCGGTGACCTCCAGAGTGAGGTTCAGTGTTGTTGGAAGCTGGAATCTCTACAACTTGGCCCATAACTTTGGTCTTTTTGACTCTGCCAGTCCTAACTCCTTGCAGACTTGGGAAAACTGATTTATAAGCTGGTGTGAGTGAGCTTCTGTATGACAGAACTGTGCATGTTTTCGTGGAAAGAAGAAATGTGTTCCAGGGCTTCAGGCAGGCAGCACAGCAGTTTGAGGAGCCTCTCTGTGCTGACAAGACCAAAGCTGACCTATCCCTCAATGACTGGAAAATCTGTAGACAGAGAATAAAACGACTACAACAATGATTTTAACAACAATTTTGGCTTTAAAATGGCTATTCTAGCTGAGAGCTAAGCATGCTGGGATTTTTGGTCAATTTATAATTACAACTAGATGCAGGTTGTAAAGTTATTCTGAATCGGAGTTCTGATCTGGGAACTGTGGTCTGAAGCTTCCTGTGTTGACTAAATATGGGAAGTGTACTTTCGAGTCGTCTGGATGGCATCGAATTTTATTGCCGTTATGTGAGGGACATGCAATCTGAACCAAACATAATGGTGTCATTTACAAGTAATTTCATTGGCTGTTTGAGCCGTGTGATCAGTTTCTGGTTACACAATTGGCTGGGTAACAGAATCTTCTGGAAGCAAGTGAAGAATATGTAGTTAAAAGACATGTGCAGTCCTTTGTTTGCCAACGACAACTTTATAGAGATTCACCATTGTAAGAAGTGTGCCCTGAAGGATTCTTCAGACAGAAGATAGATTCTACATCAGGGATATTTCATGGCGAAGGTTTTCCTAAATTCGGTAGTATCTATTTATAGTTAAATAATTTAAGTTAAGTTCAGATAGAGTTAATGTTAAGTTGAGAATTAAAGTTCAGTAAATGAATTAGAGTTGCAACTGTTTAAGTTTGAGTTGGTACCTAAAGTGTTAAATACAGAGAGAGATTGTTAGATCAATTAAGAGTCGAATCCTTTTCTTGTTGTCTCATTAAGCTAGAATTCTTGGAGGGTGTTGAGATTAATAGTCGAGTAATAAATCCAACTGTGTGTAGAGGATGGAGACAGGAACAGGAAGGGGTTTAGAGGTTTACCGCATGGAAACAGGCCCTTCGGCCCAACTTGTCCATGCCGCCCTTTTTTTTAACCCCTAAAGCTAATCCCAATTGCCCGCATTTGGCCCATATCCCTCTATACCCATCTTATCCATGTAACTATCTGAATGCTTTTTAAAAGAAAAATTGTACCCGCCTCTACTACTACCTCTGGCAGCTTGTTCCAGACACTCACCACCCTCTGTGTGAAAAAATTGCTCCTCTGGATACTTTTGTATCTCTCCCCTCTCACCTTAAACCAATGCCCTCGAGTTTTAGACTAGACCTTTGGGAAAAGATATTGACTAGCTGATCTGTGCCCCTCATTATTTTACAGACTTGTATAAGATCACCCCTCAACCTCCTACGCTCCAGAGGAAAAGGTCCCAGTCTATCTAACCTCTCCTTATACTCAAACCATCAAGTCCTGGTAGCATCCTAATAAATCTTTTCTAGTTTAATAATATCCTTTCTATAATAGACCAGAACTGCACACAGTATTTCAAGTGTGGCCTTGCCAATGTCTTGTACAACTTCAACAAGATGTCCCAATTCCTGTATTCAATGTTCTGACTGATGAAACCAAGCATGCCAAATGTCTTCTTCACCACTCTGTCCATCTGTGACTCCATTTTCAAGGAGCTATGAACATTTACCCCTAGATTGGGGCGGCAGGTAGCACAGTGGTTAGTACTGCTGCTAACAGCTCCAGGGACCTGGGTTCGAATTCCGGCTTGGGTCGCTGTCTGTGTGGAGTTTGCACATTCTCCCTGTGTCTGCGTGGGTTTCCTCCGGGTGCTCCGGTTTCCTCCCACAGTCCAAAGATGTGCGGGCTAAGTTGATTGGCCATTCTAAATTGCCCCTTAGTGTCCCGGGATGCATAGGTTAGAGGGGTTAGTGGGTAAATATGTAGGGATATGTGGATAGGGATTGTGGTTGGTGCAGACTCGATGGGCCGAATGGCCTCTTTCTGCACTGTAGGATTCTATGATTCTAAGATCTCTTTACTCTGTAACTCTCCCCAACGCCCTACCATTAACTGAGTAAGTCCTGCCCTGGTTCAATCTACCAAAATGCATCACCTCTCATTTGTCTAAATTAAACTCCATCTGCCATTCGTCAGACCACTGGCCCAATTGATCAAGATCCTGTTGCAATCGGAGATAACTTTCTTCACTGTCCACTATGTCACCAATCTTGGTGTCATCTGCAAACTTACTAACCATGTCTCCTATATTCTCATCCAAATCATTAATATAAATGACAAATAACAATGGACCCAACACTGATCCCTGAGGCACACCGCTGGTCACAGGCCTCCAATTTGAAAACCAACCCTCTACAACCACCCTCTGGCTTCTGTCAAGAAATCAATTTTGTATCAATTTAGATACCTCACCCTGGATCCCATGAGATTTAACCGTATGCAACAGCCTACCATGCGGTACCTTGTCAAAAGCCTTGCTAAATTCCATGTAGACAACATCAGCTGCACTGCTCTCATCTACCTTCTTCGTTACCCCTTCAAACAACTCAATGAAATCAGATACAGAATAGAGGAAAAATAGATTTGAATTTGGAAAGAAGACGCAGAAGAGAATGATGAGCAAAAGATTTAAAATATTTTTAAAATTCAAATAATCATTGTGCATATGCAGAAATGAAGCAGAGCAACTTAGAAAATGTTCCTTTCTAGAGAGAATATTAGTCGAGCATTAACAATTATAATATAGTTCATAAGGTATTTACATCTTATCTTGCTGATTTGCATGTACATTGATCTCTGATCTGTTGTATATGATTCAATACCAGAAGGTTAAATATTTACATTTTCCATTCAATCATATTACTCACAACAATCTATTTCCCAACACATGGACAAGTTCAGGCATGAGTCATGAGACAACGATCAGGAGCAGGAATTCTGGCTCATTTCCCCTCTCTCTCTGTCTCTAGCCCAGGGACAGTGACCAGCATCAGGAGCCCTGGCTGATTTCTACTCTTTTACTCTAGTCCAGGATCACTGCACAGTGATCGGCAGCAGGAACCCTGGCTGATTTCCTTTCTCTAACTCAGTGATCGTTCGACACTGATCAGGAGCAGGAACCCTGGCTGATTTCCTTTCTCTCTAACCCAGGGATCACTGGACAATGATCAGGAGCAGGAACCCTGGCTGATTTCCTTTCTCTCTAACCCAGGGATCACTGGACAGTGATCAGCAGCAGGAACCCTGGCTGATTTCCCCTCTTTCTAATCCAGGGATCACTGGACAGTGATCAGCAGCAGGAACACTGGCCGATTTCTACTCTTTTACTCTAGTCCAGGATCACTGCACAGTGATTGGCAGCAGGAACCCTGGCTGATTTCCTTTCTCTCTAACCCAGGGATCACTGGACAGTGATCAGCAGCAGGAACCCTGGCTGATTTCCCCTCTTTCTAATCCAGGGATCACTGGACAGTGATCAGCAGCAGGAACCCTGGCTGATTTCCTTTCTCTCTAACCCAGGGATCACTGGGCAGTGATCAGCAGCAGAACCCTAGTCGATTTCCCTTCTCTCTGTAACCTGGGAGTCACTGGACTGAAAACCTTTTCTCTTTTGGTTCAGATTCCAGCATCTGCAGTAATTTGCTTTTAATCAGGAGCAGAATCCTGGAGGAGTTTATTTCTCTCTCTAACCCAGGGATCACTGGGCAGTGATCAAAGCAGAATCCCGAATGATTTTACAGAAAATGCTGAAAAATCTCAGCAGGTCTGACAGCATTTGTGGGGAGAGAATAGAACAGATGTTTCAAGTCTAGATAACCCTTTGTCAGAGCTTCATCTGTACTCTGATGAAAGGTCACTTGGACTCAATGTTAGCTCTATTCTCTCCCCACAGATGCTGTCAGAAGGCTGAGGTTTTACAGCATGTTCTGTTTTTGTTTCAGATTCCAGCATCCGCAGTATTTTGCTTTTACCTGTATGATTTTATCTCTTTCTCTAGCCCAGGGATCACTGGACAGTGATCAGGAGCAGAATCCTATACGAATTCTCTCTAATGAGGGGTTACTGGACAGTCCATTCCTGTTGTGTTGAACCCAGTGTAACAGGAAGGACATTTGCCTGTTTATCTGATCTCAAAGTGCAGACCTGATACCAAGAAACTCCCACAAATGATTTAGATTGGAGTCAAACCTACGTAGACTGTATATGTGTTGACGCTTACCTGCGGGATCACTGACCTTGATCCAGATCATGGTCAGCAGGAGTCCAATGTGAAGATAACACTTCATATCTCAGGGCTGTTCACAGCACAAGTGGACAGTAACAGTGAGTAAGAGAGGGGTGAGCAACTCCCTATTTATCCGGAGACACAGAAAGGAGGCAGGAGAAGTTTCCAGGCTGTGACTAGAGCAGGAATGTGACTGTGGTTCTGCTGCATAATTACATTGGAAAAGTTTCAAGTCAGGATTCAATTGAGGTGAGATTTAACACATTCCAACATCAGAATCCACAAAGCTGATTATTTGGATTCCTGTTCTTGGTCAAGTCCCAGATGAAAAGCAGTGTCACGCGGACCTTCGGAAACTGTCAGTAGGGGCTCAGTGGTGGAATATGTAGCTTTGCAGGAGTTTGCTTTGTGCTGAGCAATCTGCCCCCAACCTGACTGTGTAGAAATGGAGCCTGGATTCGACACTCCAAGCACACAGATTAATCACCAAGGATAATGCTGAAACTGGACTGTGGGACAATCATAGAATCATAGGCACAGAAAGAGGCCATTCTGCCCATTGTGTCTGCACCGGCCGATAAACGAGTCACCCAGCTTCATCCCATTTTCCAGGTTTGGTCCAGCAGGTTACAGTGCTTCAGGTGCAACCCATACACCTTTTCAATAAGTTCAGGGATTCTGCCTCTAATACCCTTTCAGGCAGTGAGTTCCAGACCCCCTCTGGGTGAAAAGGTTTTTCTTCTAATATTTTCACCAATCACTTTCAATTTGTGCGCCCCAGTCACTGACCTTGCTGCTGGGTTAAATAGACTCCTCCCATCCACTCAATCCAAGCCCCTCACTATTTTGTCCATCTCAGGCAAATCTCCCCTCAACCTCCTCTGTTCCAAGGAGAACAACCCCAGCCTATCCAATCTTTCCTCATAGCCGCAATTTTCCAGTCCTGGCAACATCCTCATCAATCTCTTCTGTACTCTCGCTAATACCATGACATCTTGTCTGTAATCAGGTGACCGGAACTGCACACAGTACTCAGGTTAATGCCTAACTAATGTTTTATATAATTCCAGCATGACCTCCTTGCTCTTATTTTAAGGTGAGAGAAAATTAGAAAAACACAATAAAATACTTCCAATTTGCATAGAGTGTAAGTGTGTATGTGTGTGTATGTTTGTGTGTGCGTATATCTGCACATATGACAGTACCTCATTGAGAAAATGAACATCAATTATATAAATAATCACCCTGTAGCCAAGAAGTTTTAAGTTTTGAATTAGAATGGTGGGACAGCTGTAATCTGTAACTTGCAATTCCTGCTCCATTTGGGCATATCAGGTCACTTTCTCAAGAGGGAGCTGCCTTGTGGGATGTGTCTCCTGTTGCTCAATTACACTGAGGGCACCTGAGATCAGGGGGCAGCTGGACTCATAACAAGAGTGCCCGTCCACGTGGCAGACTGCTTCCTCGATCATCATCTGCAGGAGAGAGTTCAGAATAATAAGGGTAGAGAGAGGCAAGCAGTGCAGCAATCCTCCAGGAGTGTGCAAGCCGGTCAAATTGGTATTTCTTTCGATACCAATCAAGTAAACGAACTCAAATTAACTTAGGGACAAAGTAAAAGGGGCAGCTCCCCAAAAGGAAGGGGGGAACAGCCCGAACCAAAAACAAAGTCGAAAGGAAACTTAAAACGTCAAACCAAAAGGTGATTATCGGGGTCGATAATACACCCCAGCCCCTGCGGCGCCCAGCGGTCGCGGAAGGCGTCAACCGCGCCCGTGGACACCGCATGCTCCCTCTCCAGAGACACCTGGCCGCGAATGTAGCCGCGGTAGAGGGGCAGACAGTCGGGATGGACGGCCCCGTCGATCGCCCGCTGCCTGGACCTATTGATGGCACGTCTCGCCAGGCCCAGGAGCAGGTTCACGAGGAGGTCGGCATCCCGACCCGCCCCTCTCCGCACCAGGTGCCTGTAGATCAGGAGCGTGGGACTGAAGTGCAAACAAAACATCAGTAAGAGGTGTTTGAGGAAACCAAAAAGGGTGTGCAGTCTAAAACACAGAACGTAGACATGGTCCACGGACTCCACGAGGCCACAGAAAGGGCAGTCTCGGGAGCCCGTGTACCGGAAAAACCTACGGTTGCACGGCACTGCTGCATGCAGCACCCTCCACCCCAGGTCCCCGAGATAATTGGGGGAGATCCCTCCGTAGAGGGACCTCCACTGGGGACCTCCGCCGCCCGACGGCAACAAGGCCCGCCAAGGTGTATCCGGGCGACGGGCGAGGACGCGGTAGTGAAAGGTGTGCAGCAGCAGCCCGTACAGGAAACGCCTCCGCGCGGTGGAAAAGGGCACGGAGGGCATTTCCGCGAGGCGGCACACGCAGTGGGGCACCTGACCCGGGGGGGGGGAGGTCTAGGCTTCGGGCCAATGTGAAATTCCGTCCGAGCAGGGGAACGCTCGGGCGGGATCCCACCGCACGCCTGCGCCGCCTCCAGACCGCGTGCGCACTCGGGGCCGAGCGCGACCGTCCTAAGGTCTTGGATGGCTTTGGCCGCGCGCCGGACGGTCACCCCCGCGCGCTCAGCCAGCACGTCGGGGCTCATCCAGCCCGCTCCTCCGCCATCCAGCACGTCCCCGATCCTGGTCACCCCGGCGTCCACGGCCCTCCTCTCCGCCAGCCACCTGAAGTCGTAAGGCTGGAGGTCAAATTGGTATTCAGCATTGAATACTGGTGAGCATGACAACATCGCAAAGAAAATCCCACCCAGTGTGGGGGACTAGAAAAACAGTACCGCCCACATGATGATGTAAGAGACAGTCACACGACAGACTCTCGAAGGAGAAAGCTCACAGCTTGCACTGAGTTACATTTAGTCTTGTACATCTGTCAATAGTTCTGTTCCTTCAGTAAACAGTTATGATTGAGACATATCTATGTCTCTGCAACCTTTTTCAACCAGTCAAAACCAATATACCACACGTTGCAGCAGTGAAGGACCCCAAAATCTTCCAAAATCAACTTGAAAAAGATGACAACCTGATAAAAGTCTTCAGTATGACAGTTGAAAATTGCCGGAAGAGCTCCGTAGAATACATGGAGGCTGAGAGGCAGAGAAAAAATCAACTGCTCAGCTTACTAGGAACTACATCACGGCACACGGAGATCTGTGAAAATTTCCTATTAGCAGTAGAGTCAAAGAGCTAGTGACGACCAAGGAAAGATGTGCAAAGCTTGAAAAAGGAGCTTCAAATGCACAGCCCAGTGAGAAGGCAGCAGCAGGAGAATTCTGTATGAATGTGTATAGGTTTTGATACTCTTGGCAGGTTTGCTGCCTGCTCCAAGGTCAGTCATTACACATTGTGACGGTCGGGCTGCAATTGGAAAATAAATCGGTTGCTCGAAACAATTCCCTGAAGGGAGGAAAGCAGTAAACTGGCCTTAATAATTAGTTAGGTAAGTAGATTCAAAATTCTGCACTGGGCAGGCAACTATACCGCTGACTGTACCCTTTCCATCACTACCATATTCCTCTTCACACTCACCTCATCCCAACTTGAATGGCGTCATTCACTATGGTCCCTGACCAATCTGCTCATCCACACAGCTAACAAGCACCTCGTACTCGTTGGACAAAGCCAGGGGCTGAGGCTCCTCCCTTACTACATGCTGGCTTCCCTGACCATCCTGACTCGCAGACAAGACTGTTGACTGATGTTCTGTCTAACCTAAGGGGAGTGACTATCTCCTGGGACAAAGTGTCTGGGTAACTCTCCCCCACTCTGATGCTTCACAATGTCCGCAGCTCAGCCTCCAGCTCAGAAACTTGGAGCTGAAGTTGCCTAAGACAACTTCTGCAGATATTGTTACATAGAAACATAGAAGATAGGAGCAGGAGGAGGCCATTTGGCCCTTTGAGCCTGCTCCGCCATTCATCACGATCGTCCAACTCAATAGCCTAATCCTGCTTTCTCCCCATAACCTTTGATCGCATTCGCCCCAAGTGCTATATCTAGCTGCCTCTTAATACATTCAATGTTTTGGCATCAACTACTTCCAGTGATAATGAATTCCACAGGCTCATTATTCTTTGGGTGAAGAAATGTCTCCTCATCTCTGTCCTAAGAGGTCTACCTTGAATCTTCAGACTGTGACCCCTGGTT
Organism: Mustelus asterias; assembly: GCF_964213995.1. NCBI lineage: Eukaryota > Metazoa > Chordata > Chondrichthyes > Carcharhiniformes > Triakidae > Mustelus > Mustelus asterias. The sequence continues at coordinate 71,268,251 of NC_135804.1, read as the reverse complement.
CTGGACTCCCCCACCATCGGGAACATCCTCCGTGCATCTACCCTATCTAGTCGTATTAGAAGTTTATAAGTTTCTATGAGATTCCCCCTCATTCATCTGAACTCCAGCAAATACAATCCTAACCCAGTCAATCTCTCCTCAAACATCAGTCCCACCATCCCCGGAATCAGTCTGGTAAACCTTCGCTGCACTCCCTTGAGAGCAAGAACATTCATCCTCAGAAAAGGAGACCAAAACTGCACACAATATTCTGGGTGTGGCCTCACCAAGGCCCTATATAATTGCAGTAACACATCCTAACACATGGTGGCACGGTAGCACAGTGGTTAGCACTGCTGCTTCACAGCTCCAGAGTCCCGGGTTCGATGCTTGGGTCACTGTCTGTGTGGAGTTTGCACATTCTCCTCGTGTCTGCGTGGGTTTCCTCTGGGTGCTCCGGTTTCCTCCCACAGTCCAAAGATGTGCGGGTTAGGTTGATTGGCCAGGTTAAAAATTGCCCCTTAGAGTCCTGGGATGCGTAGGTTAGAGGGATTAGCGGGTAAATATGTGGGGGTAGGGCCTGGGTGGGATTGTGGTCGGTGCAGACTCGATGGGCCGAACGGCCTCCTTCTGCACTGTAGGGTTTCTATGATTCTATGATCTCTGCTCCTGTACTCAAAACCTCTCGCAATGAAGGCCTTCTTTACTGCCTGCTGCACCTGCATGCTTACCTTTAATGACTGGGACACAAGGACACCCAGGTTCCGCTGTACACTCCCCTCTCCCAATTTACAACCTTCTTGTTTTTGCTTCCAAAGTGAATAACCTCACACTTATCCAAATTATACTGCATCTGCCATTAATTTGCCCACTCACCCAATCTGTCCAGATCATGCTGAAAGATCTTTGCATCTTTGTCACAGTTCATGTTCCCGCCCAACTTGGTATCATCTGCAAACTTTAAAATGTTACATTTTGTTCCCTCATCCAAATCATTAATATATATTGTGAATAACGAGGGTCCCAGCACTGATCCCTGCAGCACACCACTAGTTACTGCCTGCCAATTTGAAAAGGACCCATTAATTCCTACTCTTTGCTTCCTCCCTGCCAACCAGCTTTCTATCCATCTTAATACATTTCCCCCAATGCCATGCGCTTTAATCTTACATGATAATCTCTTGTGCAGGACTTTGTCAAACACATTCTGAAAGTCCAAATATACCACATCCACTGGCTCCCCTTTGTCAACTCTACTAGTTACATCTTCAAAGAATTCCAGCAGATTTGTCAAGCATGATTTCCCCTTCATAAATCCATGCTGACTCTGTCTGATCCTGCCACTGCTTTCTAAATGCTCCGTTATAAAGTCCTTGATAATGGATTTGAGAATTTTCTCCTCTACCAATGTGTGGCTTACTGGTCTATAATTCCCTGTTTTCTCTCTACCTCCCTTTTTGAATATTGGAATGACATTAGCTACCTCCAATCTGCAGGGACCATTTCAGAGTCCATAGAATCCTGGAAAATGACCACCAAGGCATCCAATATTTCTAGAGCCACTTCCTTAAGTACTCTGGGATGGAGATTACGAGGTCCTGGGGACTTATGTACCTTCAAACCCATAATTTTCCCAGGACCATTTCTCTACTAATATTGATCTCCCTCATTCTTCCCTTTGGGGAATTACAGTGCTTCCCACACATTCCCACATGCTGCAGTCACTGCATGCCACCAGCCTTGTCACTTCTGTCCAAGTTTATTTATTTAATTAGTTAATAAATTACACTGATAAAGTAATGGAAAGTTACATATACCTAGTTTGTGGATAAAAGAAAACAACTCAACAACCACTGGAGGCTGAAAAGGTTTAAATAAAGGAGGAGCTCTTTCCCCTCTGAATCCCATGTGAAAATTCCCGAGAACACCCTGTTTCTGCGACTTTGGCATAGTCTCCATTCCATGCTTTGAAGGGCTGAATGACCTTCTCCTACTCCTCTGCTCCTATGACAGCTGAATGTGCCGTGGATACTTGCGCATTCTGTTTAAAGCCTCAGGATCATTAATCAGCTCACAGTGTGAGTGAATGGAAAATGAGGATGAAAACAGGGAGGTAATTCAACACTGTTCATCTGTTGAATAAAAATGAAGAATGAAGCTGCTTCGAGACGACAAGAGAAACTTAATCAAAAATCTCCTTTATTTCATCATCACATTTTCAATTTATAAAAAGCAGGAGCTGAGAAATCAGTGAAGAAATGAGGGAAGAGAAGGGATCAAATAATAAAAACATTGAGATTAGCAATCAAAACAGAGAATGCTAATGTCTCCCTCACCCATTATCCCCAGTGTCTTCCCCATCCCACAAACAGTGTCTTCCCCAACTACTCCCCCAGTGTCTCCCTTCCCCCCTCCTTTTTTTTTTCCCCCATTCCCAGTCTCCCCTACCCCCTGCACCAGTATGTCCCCCTCCACCAGTTTCTCCCTGACCCCTAGTGCCTCCCCACCAACTTCCCCATTGTATCCCAGTGTCTCCCCACCCCCTCCTTTCTCTGACCCCTCACTGCTGACCCAGTTGTGAGAGCTGTGGTTGTAATTCTGTTCATCTTCTCTGGCCAAAGACAGTCAGGGGTCTGAGGGACAAACCCCACTGAAATGGGGAGACTGATTGTTTATACTCACACAGCCTCACACTGTTGAATGTGCAGTCTATGGAATATTGCCCGACCTCAGGGCTTTCATTGGCTGGGACCCACATTGATACAGTGACACCATTTTCTTTCTGTCACCTTTGGCGACTGTGGTTTACACGGGAAAATGTAGTTACCATGGCAATTTTTAATGCTAATTATCACATCAACAGTCTCTGTATTTTAAATGGTTTTAAAGTGCTGTGATTTCAACGTCTTCTTCTCTCTTCACTTCTTCAGTCCCTTTTCCAGAAATCTGACTGCGGTTTGTACCCATTTCTCATTCGCTTTAGCACAAATTCTCATCTTCCGTCTGTTTGTAAATCTGAAAGAATGAAATGAGATGTCATTATCAGAGAGTTACAGACACCAGCTCCATATCTTTCATTTCAACACACTGCGGTCAAAACACCTTGAAAGACTTACACAATGGCGGGAATGGAGCAGCCAATTGTTTTCTTGTAGCTTACTAGCCTTTTATGAACAATAGGAGTGGGTTTAAAATTCTCACAACATTCGATTGTTACAGTGCCAGCTGCAATGAGATGGAGAAAGAGACACAGTTAAATATGGAATGGGTATCACAGCAGATTCTCGCTGATAGTAACATTATCCTTCAGCTGTTTCCATAGAAATACATCAACAGAAATTAAACAGACCATTTGGCCCAACTGATCTGTACTGGTGTTTATAAACCTCCTTCAATAGTCACCTCTCAGCTTTCACTTTTCTAGAAAAAAGACACAATCTGTTCAATCTTTCTTCTCTCATCTGGGATCATAGTTTGGGCGGCACGGTAGCACAGTGGTTAGCACTGTGCCTTACAGTTCCAGGGGCCTCGGTTCGATTCCCAGCTTGGGTCCCTATCTGTGGAGTTTTCACATTCTCCCGTGTCTGCGTGGGTTTCCTCCGGGTGCTCCGGTTTTCTCCTATAGTCCAAAGATGTGCGGGTTAGGTACATTGGCCATGCTAAATTGCCCCTTAGTGTCCTGGGATGTGTAGGTTAGAGGAATTAACAGGGTAAATATGTGGGGTCACAGGGATAGGGCCAAATGAGATTGTTGCCGGTGCAGACTCAATGGGCCGAATGGCCTCCGACTGCACTGTAGGGATTCTATGATTCTATATTTGGAATAACCACATTGAAAACTAATAAATAATATGTGCAATTGGTGGAAGCCAGCAGACTATTTTAAACTGTCTGTCACAGTTCATTCTGACATTCTCGGAGAATATTGCCAATAAGGAAGTCTCTCTCTCTCTTACCCGGTGAAGCAGCAACATCCTGGATCAAGCAGATCAGCAGTGTTCCCAAAACAGCAGCAGCCACACAGTGTGCTGTCTTCATCATGTCCTTGCCCAACTTGGAAGTGTTGAGTGTTGAAGAGTGAGTGTGGGTTGTCAGGAGCCAGTTATCACCTCATGGTTTATATTGTGTAAAACTGCAGAGTCTGCAATAGGGAGACCCCCTGGAACTTTGCCCACTCGCCAGCAATGAAAGTTCTCAGTGTGATTGTTCCTCCGTTTCGGCATTCCCTGAAATGAGAAGTACATGTTGTTCTGTGAATGGGAGTTCTTGGGTTAAGCAGCACTGAATGCCTGGAACTTCCTGGATCGGTGATTCTTCGACTGTCAGCTCATTTTCCCCAGATAATCTCACCACTTCCCCATCTGGGCAAAGAGATAACCAGTGAGAAAAATCGAGCTTCCTGGTTGGACTATTCCACACTGAGCACCCTGTGGGACGCAGCTCTGAGCAGGCAGTGAGTTTAAACATCAAAATATATCAGTGTGTGCGGAAAAGGCAAAATGACTGTCTTTCCAAAACTGTCTTGCACCATCTCGAGACATGTGAGAATGCTTCACAGTCACTGAAACTCTTCTGACATGTAGTCACTGTTGTAATGTAGGGAAGGCAGCAGGAAATTTGTACACAGCAAGATCCCACAAACAGCAATGTAATTATCGCCAGATTGGGGCGGCACGGTGGCACAATGGTTAGCACTGCTGCCTCACAGTGCCAGGGACCTGGGTTCAATTCCTGGCTTGGGTCCTGTCTGTGTGGATTTTGCACATTCTCCCTGTGTCTGCGTGGGTTTTCTTTGGGTGCTCCGGTTTCCTCTCGTGGTCCAAAGATGTGCGGGTTAGGTGCATTGGCCATGCTGAATTCTTTTTATGTACCCGAACAGGTGTTGGAGTGTGGCAACTGGGGGATTTTCATTGAAACTTCATTGCAGTATTAATGTAAGCCTGCTTGTGACTAATAAATAAACTTTAACTTTACTTTAAACTGTTTTAATGATGTTGATTGAGAGTTGTATAATTCCCAGGACACCAGGGACAGCTGCCCTGCTCTTCTTCCAAATGAAGCCATGTGATATTTTACACCCACTTGAGAGGGAAGACAGGGCCTCAGATTAACATCTCCCATGAAATGTGGGCAGCCCAGGCAGTGCATCATTCCCTCTGTGCGGCATTGAAATGTAAACCGAGGTTTTGTGCTCCAGGTTTCTGAGTGGATTTTGAGGCTCTGACCTGTGTGAGTGGTGAGAGTGAGACCCAATGAGCCACAGCTGAGAATGAGATCAGTGATGATGTTAATGAAAAGATTGTCAATAGTTCTGAGCTGCTCCTTGTATCCTGCAATCTCCGAGTGGGAATTAGTTAGCAACCAGACTGTAGATATACTCTGATATCCATTTAACTCTCCTGTGTTTGCACCACTTTGAAACAGCTTACAGAGTTGGCATGATGTTGCGATGCAAGATACCAAACTCTCCAACATGTGACTGACCATGCCATTCCATCATGTGCCCATAGATTAGCACACCCATAATGTTAACCCTTTATACTCCGCACAAATGTCACATTGTAGATATCAGAGAATGGAATGTAATCATTCTCTTTACACAAGGGAGTTAGTTACCCTCGAGAATCATTAATATTTATCACAAAACTGGAAAGTAACAAGTGTTGGGAGAATTGCTTTGTGGATCCAGTCCGGAAACACCTTCAACATTTTTCCTGTGCCCCAGTAGATTATTCACTGCGTCATCAGTCACTGTTTTTGAAATGGTTTTAATTTTATTGCGCTTTCATTGTCTTTTTAACTCACTCTCCAATTTTTCAGTCCCTTCTCAAGTTTTTCGCTATGGATTTGACATTCTTCACTCACCAGAAACCTACTTGCCAGACCTCCCACCGCACTCCCCCCCTCCATCTCTCTCCAACACAAATAAACTCTCTATCATAGGCAAATAGTGTGAATGGATCTTCAGTGTGAATGGAGTCACATTCACACAGAGAATTCGTTCACAGTGAGGATCCGCCCACACTGAGAATCCATTCACACTGAGAATCCATTTACACTGAGGATCCATTCACACTGTGGATCCACTCACACCGATAATCCATTCACACTGAGGATCCACTCACACTGAAAATAAATTCACACTGAGGATCCATTCACACTGAGGGATTGATTCTTAGTGAGAACGGTCCTCAGGAATGAATGGATTTTTATTGTTAATGGATCCTCAATGTTTAACAATTCTCAGTGCACATGGATTCACAGTATGAATTGATTCTCAGTGAGAATGGATCCTCAAGGGAAGCGCTGGCCTAGTGGTATTATTGCAAGTATATTAATCCAGAAACTTAGCTCATGTTCTGAGGACTCAGGTTCGAGACCCACAATGGTAGATGGTGGAATTTAAATTTAATAAAAGTATCTGGAATGGATCCTCAGTGTGAGTGGATAATCAGTGTGAATGGACTCTCAGTGTAATTGGATCCTCTACGATGTGTAGGTTGAGAGATAGGCTGGGTAATTATGGTGTTACGGGGAGAGATTCTATGATTCTATGAATGCTCAGTGTGAATGGATCTTCAATGTGAATGGATCCTCAGTGTGAATGGATTCTCGGTGTGAATGGATCCTCAGTGTGAATGGATTCTCAGTGTGAATGGATCTTCAATGTGAATGATTCTCAGTGTGAATGGATTCTCGGTGTGAATGGATTCTCAGTGTGAATGGATTCTCAGTGTGAATGGATCTTCAATGTGAATGGATCTTCAATGTGAATGGATCCACAGTGTGAATGGATCCTCAGTGTGAATAGATTCTGCGTGTGAATGGATTGTCATTGTGAATGGATCATCAGTGTGAATGGATCATCAGTGTGAATAGATTCTCAGTGTGAATAGATTGTCATTGTGAATAGATCATCAGTGTGAACAGTTTATTAGTGTGAATAGATCCTCAGTGTCAATGAATTCTCACTGTGAATGGATTTGCAGTGTGATTGGATCCTCAGTGTGAACAGTTTGTTAGCATGAATAGATCCTCAGTATGAGTGGATCCTCAGTGTGAAGGGATCCTCAGTTTGAATAGATATTTAGTGTGAATGGATCCACAGTGTGAGTGGATCCTTGGTTGGAGTGGATATTTAGTGTGAATAGATCCTCGGTGTGAATGGATTCTTGGTTTGAATGGATATTTAGTGTAAATGGATCCTCAGTGTGAATGGGTCCTCAATGTGAGGGATCTTCAGTGTGAGTGGATCCTCAGTGTAAAGGGATCCTCAGTGTGAGTGGATCCTCAGTGTGAAGGGATCCTCAGTGTGAGTGGATTCTCAGTGTTAATAGATCCTCAGTGTGAGTGGATCATCAATGTCAAGAGATCCTCAGTATGAGTGGATCCTTAGCGTGAAGGTATCCTCAGTGTGAATGGAAACTCCGTGTGAATGGATTCTCAGTGTCAGTGGATTTTCAGTGTGAATGGATCATCTGTGTGACTGGATCCCCAGTCTGAATGAATCATTGGTGTGAGTGGATCCTTAGTATTAAGGAATCCTCAGTCTGAGTGGATCTGCAGTGTGAATGGATCTTCAATATGGAGGGATCTTCAGTGTGAGTGGATCCTGAGTGTGAAGGGATCCCCAGTGTGAGTGGATTCTCGGTGTGAAGGGATCCTCAGTTTGAATTATATTTAGTATGAATGGATCCATAGTGTGAGTGGATCTTCAGTTTGAATGGATATTTAATGTGAATAGATCCTCAGTGTGAGTGGATCCTGAGAGTGAAGGGATCCTCAGTGTGAGTGGATTCTCGGTGTGAAGGGATCCTCAGTTTGAATTATATTTAGTGTGAATGGGACAATAGTGTGAGTGGATCTTCAGTTTGAATGGATATTTAATGTGAATGGATCCTCAGTGTGAGTGGATACTCAATGTGAAGGGATCCTTAGTGTGAGTGGATCCTCGGTGTGAGTGGATTCTTGTGTGAGTGGATTAGAACCATAGAACCATAGAAAATTACAGCTCAGAAACAGGCCTTTTGGCCCTTCTTGTCTGTGCCGAACCATTTTTTGCCTAGTCCCACTGACCTGCACTTGGACCATATCCCTCCACACCCCTCTCACCCATGAACCCGTCCAAGTTTTTCTTAAATGTTAAAAGTGACCCCGCATTTACCACTGTATCCGGCAGCTCATTCCACACTCCCACCACTCTCTGCGTGGAGAAGCCCCCCTATTATTCCCTTTAAACTTTTCTCCTTTCACCCTTAACCCATGCCCTCTGGTTTTTTTCTCCCCTAGCCTCAGCGGAAAAAGCCTGCTTGCATTCATTCTATCTATACCCATCAAAATCTTATACACCTCTATCAAATCTCCCCTCAATCTTCTACGCTCCAGGGAATAAAGTCCCAACCTATTCAATCTCTCTCTGTAACTCAGCTTCTCAAGTCCCGGCAACATCCTTGTGAACCTTCTCTGCACTCTTTCAACCATATTTACATCCTTCCTGTAACTAGGTGACCAAAACTGTACACAATACTCCAAATTCGGCCTCACCAATGCCTTATAAAACCTTACCATAACACTCCAACTTTTATACTCGATACTCCGATTTATAAAGGCCAATGTACCAAAGGCACTCTTTACGACCCTGATGCGCGATAAATCACACGGGAGGCAGGATGTACCCGGGAAATAAAGGCTTTTATTGCCAACAACAACGGAGCTACTATATACAATATACAATCCCAGACTAAGGTGTCACCAGGCAGAGCAGTGACCTTTATACCTCTCCCAGGAGGCGGAGCCAACTGGGGTGTACCATAGGACTATATTAACAGGTAGAACAGCCCAACCCTAACCCCAACAGTAACATATCTACAGACTCATAGTACTGGCCAGACCATGGCTCAGCACTCCTGGTGGTAACCAACAATGGTTCACCACATTCACCCCTCCTTTGAAAACAAAGGCCGGCGGGGTACAAAACACAGAACAAATGTTCATCTGTCTATGAGTTCAAACGGTTTGGGGGACCGCACCGATGCTGTGACCTCCTCAACACCGGTGATGACACCGGTTCAGGCAATCGCGGTGACGTTCTCTCCAAGGCGGTGTCCAGCGACTCCTCCAGTTCCTCACGGGCCGGTAGACCATGAGGTGGTGACAATCCGCTGGACTCGGGCACGCCTCGAAGTGGCGACAATCTCCTGGACTCAGGCAAGCTGTACACGGGAGTAAGAGGGTTAAGTGGTGGTCCCGATACTGCCCGCGCCGTGTCAGGAGGGGAGATAATGGTCGGGGGTCCCTAACTGGGGGTGTGGGAGCGACAGGGATTTCCAAGCCCCCCTGCTGGCGCCAGATCTCGAATCGAGACCGTGTCCTCTCGCCCGTCAGGATATGCCACGTAGGCATACTGAGGGTTGGTGTGGAGGAGATGGACCTGTTCAAAAACAGATCCGTCTGTTCAACTGCACTCTTCAGAGTCCTACCATTTACCCTGTACGTTCTACTTTGGTTTGTCCTTGGTGTTAATGGATCCTCAGTGTGAGTGGATCCTCAGTGTGAGTGGATCCTCAGTGTGAGTGGATTCTCAGTGTGAGTGGATTTCCAGTGTGTGAATTCTCAGTGTGAGTGGATCCTCAGTGTGAACGAACCATCAATGTCAAGGGATCCTCAGTATGAGTGGATCCTTCGTGTGAAGGTATCCTCAGCATTAATGGAAATTCAGTGTGAATGGATTATCAGTGTGAGTCGATCCTTGTTGTGAATGGATCCTCAGTGTGAGTGGATCCTCAGTGTGAATGGATCATCAGTGTGAGTGGATCCTCAGTATGAATGGATCCTTGGTTTGAATGAATATTTAATGTGAATGGATCCTCAGTGTGAATGGATCCTTAGTGTGAATGGTTCCTCAGATTGAATTGATTCTCAGTGTGAATAGATCCTTAGTGTGAGTGGATCCTCAATGTGAAGTGACCCTCAGTGTGAATGGATCCTCAGAGTGAATCGATTCTCAATGTGAATGGATCCTCAGTGTGAATGGATCCTCAGAGTGAATCGATTCTCAATGTGAATGGATCCTCAGTGTGAATGGATCCTCAGAGTGAATCGATTCTCAATGTGAATGGATCCTCAGTAACAATGGATTCTCAGTATGACTGGATTCTCAGTGTTAATTGATCCTCAGAGTGGATGGATCCTTAATGTGAATTGTTCTTTGGAGTCAATGGATCCTCAGTGTGAATGGATTACTAATATGAATGGATCCTCATTATGGATGGGGCTTGGTTGATGATGTTGAATTGGATCAGACTGTGTCTTCTGTATTTTGAGTATGTGCCTAAGCTGAGAGTATCTGAGTCCGTTCCCAGTCTGAGTTCTATTACCTGGAATTTCTCTCTTCCTGAGCTCTCTCAATTCTCCGTCAGAAACTCTCAATGCCCCTGTTGGGGAAGTGAAAGCTGCAGCTGGTGATCTAAAACAAGCTTCAAACTGTTCCACGTTCCCCTTTCTGGCCAAGTTTGACATTTCTAAGCGACTGTTTCTCTGGAGATTGTGTCAGTGTTTCAGCAAATGAGAGGAGGACTGAATAGAGAGTCAGAAAACTTCATGTTCTCAGAAATTAGACGAAATCTCTCTGTGACTCTGAGCTCCTCGTACACAGAATTAATCCTCAAGTGTTTAACATTCCCCGTGCTGCACAATGAAGAAAAGGTCAGTCTGTATGGAGTTGCTGCCTTCAGCTGGAGTGAGAGAGAGAGAGAGAGAGAGCATGAGAGTGACAGCTTAGAGAGAGAGACAGAGAGATGTTTAAACTGATCTCAGGTGGAGTGAAAGAGAATGAGAGGCAGGGAGCAAGAGAGAAAGCAAGAGAGAGTGAGCAAGAGAGAGTGAGAGAAAGAAAGAGAGTGAGAACTTAGAGAGTGAGACAGAGAGATGTTTAAACTGCCCACAGGTGGAGCGAAAGAGAGCAAGAGAGAGGGGGAGAGAGAGGGGGGATGTTTAAAGTGTCCACAGTTCACTGGGTTAGAGAACACAACCCAGCTCTCCAGTCCCCATGCTCCCTCATGTCCAAGGATAGCCTTCAGTGATGGCTTTCATAGTTGAGTATCCTGCCAGCTCTTATTCTCTTAGAGCCTGGGTTTATAGAAGTTCCTTTGGGAGAGGGAAGTTGTCCCTCGCACCATGGCTACTTGTGGAAGCCTCAATTCATGAGGGGTTTCACAGCTTCTTCCCTCTTTTCTTAAACCAGTATCACATCCAAAAGTGTGTGGGGTCCACCTCAATACCTCAAGACCCTTTGGAGCCTCACAAGTGCCTCCTCCCACTGAGGGGGAATGGAGGGGACAGGGGAGACTGGAATTCAGAGAGAACAGAATGTCGCTGTGCTTCACCCTGAACTTCCCAAGATCCTCTCCTGCTGGATGCATCACCCTCTCTGCACCTTGACACCGAAAGCTCTCTCCCTCTGAACTCCAGTTCCCCCCCAAGTGCCCCAAAGCCTTTCTCCATTTACTCAGTAACTCTCTCTTCAGCCTCTCTCACCCACCCTAACCAAATCCAGTTCTTCTCTTCTCTTCCCATGCCATTCCCAATCCCTATTCCCAATCCCAATCACCATTCACAATCCCATTTCCATTCTCTGTTGCCAATCCCATTCCCAATCCCAGTCAATGTTCTTGATCTCATTTCCATTCTCTGTTCCCGATTCCATTCCCACTTCCAGTCTCACTAACCACGTGGCACAGTCTGAATGACCCACAGCAATGTGATTAACTGGCTGAGCCAGCCAATCAGGTGAGGACAAAAAAGGATGGATAATAAATACTGAACTTCTGGAGGCAACTACATCCTGTGAATAATTTAGAAAAATAGCAAAGGGCTGATGGGGAAACGGTATTGGTGTGAGTTCAGACACAGGCAGCAGGGTTTTCGATCAGCTCAAGTTTACTTTTACACCGTATAGATTGCACTGACAGAGTTTCTGGGCAGAGAGTGATTGACAGCTGTCAGAACCAGACTCTTCACAACATGAGGTTCCTATCTGACCCCAAGATGACTTCTGAGCACACACCAACACCATTGGTGAGACAGACTATTCCTCTCTGCATAACATTGGGGAATCCATCCAGTCTCAGCTTCTCTGCTCTTCCATGCTCTTCACTCGAGATTCAAGTGGTCCAACTCACTTTCCAATCCCCGTAAACTTGAGCTGATCGAAAACCCTGCTGCCTGTGTCTGAACTCACACCGATCCCATTTCCCCATCAGCCCATTGCTATTTTTCTAAATTATTCACAGGATGTAGTTGTCTCCAGAAGTTCAGTATTTATTATTCATCCTTATTTATCCTCACCTGATTGGCTGGTTCAGCCAGTTAATCACATTGCTGTGGGTCTGGAGTCACATGCAGACCAGACCGGATAACAGCGGTAGATTTCTCTCCCTAAAGGATATTAGTGAACCTGAAGGGTTTTACAACCATTTTCATTGTCACCATTTCTGAAACTGGCTTTTTTTCCAGATTTTTTAAATGAACTAATCAAATTTAAACTCCCCCCATTTCCTCTTTCTGGAGAATTCATCGAGGCCTCAGCACCATGAGTCTGGTTCTCAAGGGCATTTCAGGATAAACAACAAATGCTGGCCTTGCCAGTAATGCCCACATCCCAACAACATACCACAAAAAATTCATATGACCAAGACTGTGGAATAAAATTTATCAGTTGAAATTTGAAGCTTCAAAAAATCCTTTTAAATGTTCTTATATATTAAGTATAAGATGTGACTACATTGTTGGTGCAAGAAGACACTCTCTGTTTCTCAGTTGTAATCTTTAAAAAATGTATTCATGTTATCTGGGTGTCGCTGGCGAGGCCGGGATTTATTGCCCATTCATAATTGCCCTTGAGATGGTGGTGGTGAACTGCTGCAGTCCGTGTGGTGTAGGTAAATCCACAATGCTGTTAAGGAGAGAGTTCCAGGATTTTGATCAAGCATCAGTGAAGGAATGGCAATTCCCAGTGGGAATGGATCTTTGTGGTAAATGAGGTCCTGTTGTCTATTGTGAGAATCTCGGTTATGCCATGCGTACTGAAGGAGTTTATCTATGGTACTGTAAGAGGTGATGTGGAGATGCCGATGTTGGACTGGGGTAGGCACAGTAAGTAGTCTCACAACACCAGGTTTATTTAGTAGCACGAGCGGTAAGAGGTAGTAGAAGCCATTCAGTGGAAGTTATTTTGAATGGTTGTCGATGAGGAGCCCTGTGAAGTTTGCATGTACTCACACCCAGGGTCTCCCCAGCCATTCCCAAGGGTGGAAAAAGGCTGTCGGAGGACCGTTCTAGTTTTCCTGGCAAGTTTTGCACCACTTGACCAGGTGTTCTATATTACTGTCTATACCAGGCCACCAATCATAGCTCCTTTCATCTTATAAAGTCCCGAGGGACCATTGTACAATTCTTGAAATATTGGTCGCTGGCCTGGACCTGGGGCAACCACCCGGCCTCCCCACAAGACGATGTCATCTTTTATACTCAGCTCCTGATATCTTGAGAGATAAAGGGGGCAATTCTCCCAATCCAACCCATTAATATTTTGGTTTGTCGGATCGGGAGATGTACGCGTGTGTCGATTTGTGCAATTTGTGTATGCGTTCCCGACGCACGCATGTCTCCCACCGCCGGATATCCAGCGCAGTCGGGACCACGCAGGGAACTGTGGGAACATCAGGTAAGTCATTTTGATCTATTTTTAATGTAATTTAAATGTGATTATCGGGCCCAGGACTGAATTCTCCAGGCCCGATAGCATCCCCCACCCTGCCAGTACAGGTTCATCCAAGGCTCCCAGGGTGGAGGGCATGCTGTCGCTGACCTCTTGCTCAAAACAGGTGTAGAATGCATTGAGCTCACCAGGGAGGGGTGCGTTGGAGCCGGTGATTTTACATGCCTTCATCCTGTAGCCTGTTATGTCTTGCGGACCTTTCCATAGTTGGCAGGGGTCTGTGTGGCTAGCCTGGGACTCTAGCTTGGTCCGGTACTGTCTTTTGGCATCTTTGATGGATCTCCTTAGATCGTATCTAGTTTTCTTGTATAGGTCAGGGTTGCCTGACTTGAACGCCTCAGACATATACTTCAGCAAGCAGTTGATATCCCTGTTCATCCATGGCTTTCGGTTGGGAAACATGTGGGATGTGCAGGTTAGGTGGATTGGCCATGCTAAATTGCCCGTTAGTGTCAGGGGGTTAGCAGATTATACGTGAGATTATGGGGGGATTAGGGCTTGGGTGGGATAGTTGTCGGTGCAAGCTTGATGAACCAAATGGCTTCCTTCTGTACTGTAGGGATTCTATGATTCTGTTTCTCTGTCTCTCCTTCCTCCTTTTAAACTCTTCTTCAACTAGTCCTTCGAATATTTTTTGATCATCAGCCCTAATATCTGCCGGTGTAGTTTAGAGTTAAATTGTGTTGGGGAGTGACAGTGGGATCTGGCGAATGAGTTTCTGGTGAATGAGTGAAGAATGAGTTAAATCTGCAGTGATAGACCCAATAGTAACAGATAATGCAGAGGAAATAGAAAGGGAGGAACTTAGAATAATCATCATCAATAGGGAAATAAAATGCAACAAACTATTAAGATTAAAGACAAACAAATCCCCAGGGCCTGATGGCCTACATCCTAGGATATTAAAGGAAGTGGCAGTGGTGATAGTGGATAGAACATAGAACATAGAAAGTCACAGCACAAACAGGCCCTTCGGCCCACAAGTTGCGCCGATCACATCCCCACCTCTAGGCCTATCTATAGCCCTCAATCCCATTAAATCCCATGTACTCAGATTGGTTATAATATTCCAAAATTCCCTGGATGCAGGAATGGTTCCAGTGGATTAGAAAAATGCAAATGGAACACCCTTATTGAAAAAGGGAAGGAGACAGAAAGTAGGAAAGTACAGTTTAACATCTGTTGCTGGGAAATTGTTAGAATCCATTATTAAGCAAGTAATAATGGGGCATTTGGAAAGTCAAAATGAAATCCATTAGAGTCAGCATCGTTTTATGAATGGTAAATCGTGTTTGACTAATTTGCTAGCGTTCTTCAAAGATGTAACAAGCCAAGTGGATAATGGGGATCGTGTTGATGTTGTATAGAATATAGAACATAGAAAAACTACAGCACAAAAAGGCCCTTCAGCCCACAAGTTGTGCCGAACATATCCCTACCTTCGAGACCTACCTATAACCCTCCATCCTATTAAGCTCCATGTACTCATCCAGGAGTCTCTTAAAAGTCCCTATTGAGTTCGCCTCCACCACCACTGACGGCAGCCGATTCCACTCGCCCACCACCCTCTGTGTGAAAACCTTACCCCTAACATCTCCCCTGTACCTACCCCCCAGCACCTTAAACCTGTGTCCTCTCGTAGCAGACATTTCCAACCTGGGAAAAAGCCTCTGAGAGTCCACCCGATCTATGCCTCTCAACATCTTATACACCTCTATTAGGTCTCCTCTCATCCTTCGTCTCTCCAAGGAGAAAAGTCCGAGCTCCCTCAGCCTATCCTCATAAGGCATGCCACTCAATCCAGGCAACATCCTTGGAAATCTCCTCTGCACCCGTTCAATCTTTTCCACATCCTTCCTATAGTGAGGCAACCAGAACTGAGCACAGTACTCCAGGTGGGGTCTGACGAGGGTCTTATATAGCTGCATCATTATCCCCGGACTCCTAAACTCAATCCCTCGATTGATAAAGGCCAGCACACCATACGCCTTCTTAACCACCTCCTCCACCTGCGGGGCCGATTTTAGAGTCCTATGGACCCGGATCCCAAGGTCCTTCTGATCCTCTACCGTACTAACAGTCTTTCCCTTTATATTGTACTCCTTCATCCCATTTGACCTACTAAAATGGACCACGACGCATTTATCTGGGTTGAAGTCCATCTGCCACTTCTCCGCCCAGTCTTGCATCCTATCTATGTCCCTCTGTAACTTCTGACATCCCTCCAGACTATCCACAACCCCACCAACCTTCGTGTCGTCGGCAAACTTACCAACCCATCCCTCTGCTTCCTCATCCAGGTCATTTATGAAAATGACAAACAGCAAGGGTCCCAGAACAGATCCCTGGGGCACACCACTGGTGACTGACCTCCATTTAGAAAAAGACCCATCTATACCCATTCTCTGCCTCCTTTGGGCAAGCCAGTTCTGGATCCACAGGGCAGCAGCCCCTTGGATCCCATGCCCTCTCACTTTTTCTGGAAGCCTTGCATGGGGGACCTTATCGAATGCCTTGCTAAAATCCATATAAACCACATCTACCGCCTTCCCTTCGTCAATGTGTTTAGTCACATTTTCGAAGAACTCCACGAGGCTCGTAAGGCACGATCTGCCCTTGACAAAGCCATGCTGAGTATTCTTGAGCATACTAAACCTCTCTAAATGCTCGTATATCCTGTCCCTCAGGATCTTCTCCATCAGTTTACCAACCACTGAGGTTAGCCTCACCGGTCGGTAATTTCCTGGGCTATCCCTATTCCCCTTCTTGAAAATAGGAACCACATCCGCAATCCTCCAATCCTCCAGCACCTCTCCCGTCTCCATCAACGACGCAAAGATCATCACCAGAGGCTCTGCAATCTCTTCCCTCGCCTCCCACAGTAACTTGGGGTACATCCCATCCGGACCCGGCGACTTATCTATCTTGATGCCATTCAAAGATTCCAGCACAACCTCTTTCTTAAAGTCCACATACTCAATCCTTTCAGTCCACCGCACGCCCACAGTACATCCACCCAGGTCCTTCTCCTCTGTGAAAACCGAGGCAAAATACTCATTGAGCACCTCTGCCATTTCTATTGGTTCCATACAGACTTTCCCGCCTTCACCTTTTATAGGCCCTATTCCGTCACGTCTCATCCTTTTACTCTTCTCATATTTATAGAACGCCTTAGGGTTCTCCTTAATCCTACCTGCCAGGGTCTTCTCGTGACCCCTTCTGGCTCTCCTAATTTCCTTCTTTAGTCCCTTCCTACAAGCCATATACTCATCTAGATCCCTATCTTCGCCAAGCTCTCTGAACCTTTTGTACGCTTTCCTTTTCTTCGCGACGAGGTCCCGCACAGCTTTCATGCACCACAGTTCCTTTAACCGACCAACTCCTTCCTGTCTGCTCGGAACATTGTCCTGTAGAACTCTAGACAGACATTCCTTGAAAAACTGCCACTTCTCTTCAGTACATTTCCCCGAGAATACCTCCTTCCAATTTACTCCTCTAATTTGCTGCCTTATGTCTTCATATTTCCCCTTACTCCATATAAACGCTTTCCTAGCTTGCCTGATCCTTTCTTTTTCCAATGCAAGCCTAAAGGAGATAGAGTTATGATCGCTATCCCCAAGATGCTCTTCCACTGAGAGATCTGACACCTGTCCAGGTTCATTGGTCAGTATCAGATCAAGTACAGCCTCTCCTCTTGTAGGCTTGTCCACATGCTGTGTCAGGAAGCCCTCCTGAACACACCTAACGAACTCTTCCCCATCCAATCCCCTTACCCTAGGGATATTCCAATCTATGTTTGGGAAATTAAAGTCTCCCATCACAACAACTCTGCTATTACTGCATCTCTCCAGGATCTGTTTCCCTATCTGCTCCTCCACCTCCCTGTTACTATTGGGCGGCCTATAGAAAACTCCCAGCAAAGTGACCAGCCCCTTCCCACTCTGAACTTCCACCTACAGAGACTCGGTGGACAATCCCTCCATAGCATACACCTTCTCTACAGCTGTGACACTATCCCTGATCAGCAGTGCCACTCCACCCCCTCTCTTGCCTCCCTCCCTGTCCTTCCTGAAACATCTGAATCCCGGCACCTGGAGTATCCAGTCCTGTCCCTGAGACATCCAAGTCTCCATAATGGCCACCACATCACACTTCCAGGCATCAATCCACGCTCTGAGCTCATCCCCTTTATTCACTATACTCCTGGCATTAAAATAAACTCATCTCAATCCTTTGGTCTGAGCTCTCCCCTTCTCTGTTCCCTGTCCATCCGCCCTCTTGCACTGCCTATAACCCTTCTCTGTTTGCAAGCTACCTTCCTCACTCTCAGTCACCTCATTTTGATCCCCTCCCCCCAACCTATCTAGTTTAAACTCTCCCCAGTAGCCTTAGTCAATCTTCCCGCCAGGTTATTGGTCCCCCTGGGATTCAAGTGCCACCCGTTTTTTGTGTACAGGTCACACCTGCCCCTAACGAGGTCCCAATGGTCCAGGAGCCTGAATCCCTGCCCCCTGCACCAGTCCCTCAGCCACACATTCATCCTCCACCTCATTCCATTCCTGTCCTCACCTTCCCGTGGCACAGGCAGCAATCCTGAGATCACTACCTTTGCTTTCCTCCTTCTCAGCTGTCTCCCTAATTCCCTATATTCTCTTTTCATGACCCCTTCCCACTTCCTTCCCACATCAGTGGTACCAATATGTACCGCTACCGTATAATTGGATTTTCCGAGGCATTTGGTAAGGTGACGCACAGAAGGTTAATTCACAAGGTAAGATCACATAGGGTTAGAGGTAATTTATTAGCTTGGATAGCAGACTGACTAAATTACAGAATAAGAAGTTTAACAACACCAGGTTAAAGTTTAAATTACAGAAGACAGAAAGTCAGGATAAATTGGGTCTTTTTCTGGTAGGCAAGATGTAACTAGAGGGAGCCACAAGGTTCAGTCCTCGTGTCCCAGCTACTTACAATATATTTGAATGACTTGGATACAGGGATACAAGGTACTATAGCCAAATTTACAGATGACACTAAAATAGGTTGGATAGTAAGTTGCAATGAGGAAATAAGAAATTTACAAATTGATATAGGTAGGTTGATTGAATGGGCCGAAATGTGGCAGATGGAGTTAGAACATAGAACAGTGCAGCACAGCAACAGGCCCTTTGGCCCATGATGTTGTGCCAAACATGACACCAAATTAAACTAATCCCTTCTGCCTGCCCATGGTCTATTCTTTGCATATTCATGTGCTTATCTAAAAGCCCCTTAAATGCCCCTATCATATCTGCCTCTACTACTACCCCCGGCAGCGCATTCTAGACACCAATCATTCTCTGTGTAAAAAACTGGCCCAACACATCAACTTTCCCTCTAGTACAAGACATTTCAACTCTGGGAAAAAGATTCTGATTGTCAACCCTATCTATGCCAAGTTTAACAAGGATAAATGTGAGGATATCCATTTTGGTTGGAAAAATAGAAAGGCAACTTATTATCTGAATGGAGAGAAACTTGTGGAGCTTCAGCGCAGAGGAATCTTCATGCATGAGTCACAGAAAACTGGTGTGCAGATACAGCAGGTAATAAGGAAAGAAAATGGAAGTTTTGCATTTATAGCTAAAGGAATGGAGTATAAAAGTAAGGGAGTGTAAGGAAGCATTGGAGGCAGTTCAGAGAAGGTTCGAGATTGATTCTAGAGAGGAGAGGTTTGTCTTATGAAGAGAGACTGAACAGTTTAGACTTTCCACTGGAATTCTACCGCCGCGCCCACCACAGAATCGGAGCAGGCAAGATGTGGAGAATGGAAATGTCCGTTGACCTCAGGTAGGATTTTCCAGTCTTGGGTTGAGCGAAGTCGTAAAATCCCTCCCATATCTCTTTGAGAGTTAAGAAAAATGAGAGGAGATCGAATTGAAGTACATAAGATGATAAAAGGTATAGAGAAAGTCGATGTGGAGAGGATGTTTCTTCTTGTGGGGAAATCTAGAATAAGAGGTTATACTTTTGGGATGAAGCGTGCCAGATTTAAAACAGATTAGGAGAAATTATTTCTCTCAAATGGTCATGAATCTGTGGAATTCACTACCTCAGAGCATGGTGGATGCTGGAACATTGAGTAAATTTAAACAGGAAAAAGACAGATCTTTTATGAATAAGAGGGTGAAGGGTTATGCAGAATGGACAGAAAAGTGGAGTTGAGGCAAAGATCAGCCATGATCATATTAAATGGCAGAACAGACTCGAGGGGCTGAACTGCCGATTCCTGCTGCTAGTTCAAATATTCTTATGGAAGGAGACTAAAGAATTGGGGACTGAGTGAAAAAGACATTAGGCGCAATTTTACAGGATTTTTTTTGAAGTGTCCAGTTAGCGTGAAAACGGGGAGAGTTCCTGATCCATTTTTCGGGCGAGCTTTAGCGCCCATCTTATGCACGCTGTCTCTGAAATTTTGGGCTAGACCGTCTCTGGCCGCAAGAGGCAGTAGGCGGGGCTTAATGCACCAGACAACCTGCAGCTCAGATTGGAGTCACAAACTGCACATGTGCAGAAAAACGAAAAATAACTTAGCTCTCCTGGCAGAATCCTCCTGGTGTGGAGATGCCGGCGTTGGACTGGGGTAAACTCTGCAGAGTTTCACTGGCTGTATTGTCTGGAGACAATACACATCTTTTTAGCCTGTCTTGATGCTCTCTCCACTCACATTGTTTTGTTTCTTAAAGACTTGATTAGTTGTAAGTATTCGCATTCCAACCATTATTCATGTAAATTGAGTCTGTGTCTTTATATGCTCTGTTTGTGAACAGAATTCCCACTCACCTGAAGAAGGGGCTTAGAGCTCTGAAAGCTTGTGTGGCTTTTGCTACCAAATAAACCTGTTGGACTTTAACCTGGTGTTGTTAAACTTCTTACTGTGAAAATCCTCCTGGGCCAGATACCGCCCCCCCCCCCTCCCCCACATGGACATCAGAGACCCACCCCCCTCACCCCAGACCAACCTGCACATGGGCCCCTTATCATTCCCCCCCCACTCCATCAGCACACCTGCAAGTGCTGACTTGGCTTCCCCTCCATGGTAACAAGGCAAACTGCTTTAAACTCACTGGAACGCTCTAACGGGCCTGCAGCTGATCTGCCCTAACAAAGGAGAGTGCCAAAAAAACCCCAAGGATGGACAGACAGGCAGGCAGTGCAGGAAGGAATGGCCTCCAGGAAGCCATATTTTCTGAATCTGACCTGGCCAGGTTGCTGGAGGCGGTGGGGGCGAGGCGGGACACCCTCCTCCCCCCAGCAGGACGTTGCCCCAGGGGAAGGGATGGAAACGCAGCCTGGGAGTATACGGCCATGTGCATTAGTGCCAGGGCACTGGCCAGGAGTGCTGGAAAAAAAAGAATGACCTAATCTGGGCAACAAGGGTGAGTATTTAATCACATCTAGCATCTTTCCCCGAAGTGATCCCCAGATCCCCCAACACCCTGCATGCTTTCAGCCCCTGCCCCCCAAGCACCTCGCTCCTTCCCCCCAAGAGTATCGCAGCGCTTGCCCTCTGAGGGCCACCCCACTGATACCTTGCAGGACTCGTGCCATCAGATTTTTCATGGCTCCTTCTTCCCCCACAGGAGAAGAATGCCAATAACCTCGAGGAGAGGGTGAAGACAGGGGGTGGTGCGCCCGAGATCTGAGTCCTCACCCCCTTTGAGGAACAAGCACAGGAGCGGCACTAAGATAGCATGGGTGAAGGGCAGCACTAGGTGGGTAGAGTATTTAGGCACTTTAATGTCTCCGGTTCACATGTTTTTATGTTATCACTTATCATCGAGACACTTCTATTGGCATCAATAAATGTTTTTTCACCACCCACTTGTGATTAATTTGTCTCAGATTTGCTCAAACAGGAGGGGATGCAGGCGATAAGTGACAGCATTGTCGGGCTGGAGCATAGGAGTGAGCACCTGTCAATCCTCCACGTTATGGAGAAATGTCAAGTAAGTTGCATGCAGCCCAGATTCCTCTCCCTCCCTTGCACTTAACTTTGTGTTTTGTGTTGCAGGAAGGGAACCCGATGCGCTTGGGTCACCTGGCATCGCAGCCCCCACTGTGTTGCCACCCATCCTGCCCCTGACAGCTCAGAAGACTCTTCGGACAAACCGATGAAGAAACCTCCGTGGCTGGCACCAGTTTGGCGTCAGTTTCCACCTCGCAATTCACCATCTGCGATCACTTCTCCCTCAGCTGCTGGAAGGCAGCAACAGAGCCAGGGAATGCAGGAGGGGCTGACAGCAACACTGGACCGATTGAGAGGTTTTTGGGAGGAGTCCCAAAGCTTTCACGCGGACCAGCTATTGCCTGTCTGCTTGGTTCCCAGGCCAACATTGCAAGGGTGGTGTCCGCAGTGGAAAGCCTGGGGCAGGAGATCCTCACCATGAGTGGCAGGTTCCAAACGATGGCCGAGTCACAGCAGGCCACAATGGAGTCCCAGAGGGCCACGGCCCATTACAGCAGGCCACAGCTGAGGTCCTCAACAGGCTTCTCAAGATTCTGCAGCCCATGGCTGAGAGGCTCGAGAGCTTGCAAGAGATCATGCGAGACAGCGCCGAGACACAGTCGGCTACGGTAGCAGCCCTTCAGAATGTGGCCCAGTCTCAGAGGGCACTTGCTGTCGCCATTGACAGGTGGCCCCCAATTCAGGTGACCATCGCAGAGGGCTCAAACACCATGGGTAGAACCCAGGTGATCCTCCAGGACTGGTAGGGCCAGATGATGCCAGAGTTTCTGGAGCTCACTGCAGAAACACCGCTGTCCCACAGAGGGACCCAGGGGCCCACAGAAACCCCAAGGGAGGAGGAAGGGCTCAAGCCCATACCGGGGCTTTCCCCCCAGGAGACTGTGGCTGTGGCTACACCTTCTGAC
Organism: Mustelus asterias; assembly: GCF_964213995.1. Classification (NCBI taxonomy): domain Eukaryota; kingdom Metazoa; phylum Chordata; class Chondrichthyes; order Carcharhiniformes; family Triakidae; genus Mustelus; species Mustelus asterias. The sequence goes on along the minus strand of NC_135804.1, from coordinate 71,245,582 downwards.
TCCCCCCTTCCTGACACCGAGGCATCTCAGGGCAGCAGGATGAAGAGGGTGTCATGGATACATCCCAGACACCTGGAAACCAGCCAGGGCCCTCAAGGTCCAGGCCCTCCAGAGGACGATCGCCAAGGGCATCACAGACCATGGGGCATGGTACCAGCTGGGTATATCCACCTCCGATATATATCCTCGGGAGACACCGAGATGTGGTGGTGGGCTACATAATGTTAAGAAGTTGTAGCGGCACTAAGATAGCATGGGTGAAGGGCAGCACTAGGTGGGTAGAGTATTTAGGCACTTTAATGTCTCCTGTTCACATGTTTTTATGTTATCACTTATCATCGAGACACTTCTGTTGGCATCAATAAATGTTTTTTCACCACCCACCTGTGACTAATTTATCTCAGATTTGCTCAAACTTAGAAAGAAACCCTACAGCACAGAAAGAGGCCATTCGGCCCATCGAGTCTGCACCGACCACAATCCCACCCAGGCCCTACCCCCATATCCCTACATATTTACCCACTAACCCCTCTAACCTACGCATCCCAGGACACTAAGGGCAATTTTAGCATGGCCAATCAACCTAACCCGCACATCTTTGGACTGTGGGAGGAAACCGGAGCACCCGGAGGAAACCCACGCAGACACGAGGAGAATGTGCAAACTCCACACAGACAGTGACCCAAGCCGGGAATCGAACCCAGGTCCCTGGAGCTGTGAAGCAGCAGTGCTAACCACTGTGCTACCGTGCCGCCCTGCTAACCACTGTGCTACCGTGCCGCCCAGTGTAAGGACGTTCCAAACAGGAACGTCCTTACCCTGATGGAGGGACCCTGCATGTTGATGTCAGTGTGGGAGGCCCAATGTTCTGTCACTGAGAAAATGAAAGCATTCAAAGGAATCACGGGCTACAGTGGCTGGTATGCATTGGCAGTGACTTACACCATCTGCCATGGCATCCTCAGAACCCACAAGAGAATCCCTCCCCTCCCCCACCCCACCTGCCCCGGGGCCCTGTATTGGGGTTCAGTGATCCCAGATGTGGGCCCAGGTGCCAGCGTGCATGCGGAGCATAGGTAGGAGTCAGACTACTTTGCACCAGGGCATCATCACAAAGCTGCTTAGCGAGTCGTCACCACCGTCCTGCCTGCCAAAGAAACTCACTAACACAGCGTACCCAGGCCCCTCAGCCTCTGTATTTCGAGGGAGAACAATCCCAGTTTATTCAATCTCTCCTTATAGCCTCATACCCGCTGACCTTTTCAAAGAACAAAGAACAATACAGCACAGGAACAGGCCCTTCGGCCCTCCAAGCCCGCGCCGCTCCCCGGTCCAGGATTGAATCCTGAATCCAGGATCCCCGCCCAATTTTCCAGCCTATCTACATCCTAATATCCTATCCACCAAGCAGTCCCTCACAGCTACGATGCTTTGTTCATCACAACCTATTAACTCACCCCCACCCCCCCATTCCAGACCATGTGATCTCCAGGGAGAGGCGAAAACCCAGAGTGAAAACCCCAGGGCCAATATGGGGAAAAAAAATCTGGGAAATTCCTCTCCGACTCTCTGTGGCGATCGAAACGAGTCCAGGAGATCACACTGGCCCTGATCAGAAAATGCTTCCCAACCCTATTCATTTCCACTTCTGCTTTACGAACACCATCTCAATTCCCTGCCCCCGAGACAGGTTCCCAACTATCCGCAGTCTCGCTCTGTACTTGCACCAGCAAGATGATCATAGAATGAAGCCTTGAAACGAGAAACAAAGAACAATTAGCCCGCGCCGCTCCCTGGTCCAAACTAGACCACTCTTTTGTATCCCTCCATTCCCACTCCGTTCATATAGCTGTCTAGATAAGTCTTAAACGTTCCCAGTGTGTCCGTCTCCACCACCTTGCCCGGCAACACATTCCAGGCCCCCACGACCCTCTGTGTAAAATATGTCCTTCTGATATCTGTGTTAAACCTCCCCCCCCTTCACCTTGAACCTATGACCCCTCGTGAACGTCACCACCGACCCGGGGAAAAGCTTCCCACCGTTCACCCTATCTATGCCTTTCATAATTTTATACACCTCTATTAAGTCTCCCTCATCCTCCGTCTTTCCAAGGAGAACAACCCCAGTTTCCCCAATCTCTCCTCATAACTAAGCCCCTCCATACCAGGCAACATCCTGGTAAACCTCCTCTGTACTCTCTCCAAAGCCTCCACGTCCTTCTGGTAGTGTGGCGACCAGAACTGGACGCAGTATTCCAAATGCGGCCGAACCAAGGTTCTATACATCTGCAACATCAGACCCCAACTTTTATACTCTATGCCCCGTCCTATAAAGGCAAGCATGCCATATGCCTTCTTCACCACCTTCTCCACTCTTTTCATTCCCAGTCCAGGTTCAAATGTCGGGTGTCCAAGGTGTTGTAACTTTAGTGTAAGTTAGTTGAAGCGGAGTGGCAATCCCTCTCTGATTGGCACTCCTCGGAAGTTCAGACCTTGTCACAAGTTTCTGGGTGCAGGTTCCACATCAGACAACAATGGGATTATTCAGTGATCAGAGATAAATATTCAGTACAAGGAGTCCACTCAATTCGACAGATGAGCTGAGGTCACAGAGAGAGTAACTGAAAAAAGATCAGGAATGGCAGCTCAACATTCCTGGTTATAGAGTTTATAGACAAGACAGAGTGGGCGGCACGGTAGCACAGTGGTTAGCACTGCTGCTTCACAGCTCCAGGGTCCCGGGTTCAATTCCTGGCTCGGGTCACTGTCTGTGTGGAGTTTGCACATTCTCCTCGTGTCTGCGTGGGTTTCCTCCGGGTGCTCCGGTTTCCTCCCACAGTCCAAAGATGTGCGGGTTAGGTTGATTGGCTATGCTAAAATTGCCCCTTAAAGTCCTGAGATGCGTAGGTTAGAGGGATTAGCGGGTAAATATGTGGGGGTAGGGCCTGGGTGGGATTGTGGTCAGTGCAGACTCGATGGGCTGAATGGCCTCCTTCTGAACTGTAGGGTTTCTATGATTCTATTCTATAAAAAAAGGAGTGGGTCTTACAATATTGTTTCAAGATCTAATCAGAATTGTGAGATGAAGAATCACCTGAGGCAATATGGTTTAAACTGAGCAACAACAAAGGGAAAATCACACTGCTGGCTGCGTACGATAGACCCACACACACTGAGAGAGAGATGGAAGAATTAATATGTCAACACATTGCTATAAAGTTCAAAAAGAATAAGAAAGCAATACTCGCCATTTGAACTAGTTGAACATTCACTGGGATAGAATTAGGGCACAAAATTCATAGAATTCATTCCAGTGCATGGCCGTAGCGAATCAAAGAGAAGCAAAGATTCAGTAGCACCACCACTATCGAGTTGGCACATTCCTGGAGGACCAATCTGCTAGACTGGGCATGTGGCAGGTGGTGAAGGAACCAACTGGAGGGAAAAACCTACTTGACCTCATCCTCACCAATCTACTTCTGGCAGGTGCATTTGTTAATGACAGTATTGTTCGGAGCAATGACCACACAGGTCCTTGTGGAGACAAAGTCCATTCTTCACACTGAGGTATAATACTATCAACCATGTTACATGGCACTGACAACTCTGCCAAATAGCAGAGACGGATCTAGCAGCTGAAAACTGGGCATTTGTGAGGTGCTGTGGACTATTAGCAGCAGCAGAATTGTGTTCAACCACAAGCTGTAACATCCATACCTGACATATCATGGGGGCCTGGAATGTGTTGCCGGGCAAGGTGGTGGAGGCGGACACATTGGGAACGTTTAAGACTTATCTAGACAGCCATATGAACGGAGTGGGAATGGAGGGATACAAAAGAGTGGTTTAGTTTGGACCAGGGAGCGGCGCGGGCTAATTGTTCTTTGTTTCTCGTTTCAAGGCTTCATTCTATGATCAACTTGCTGGTGCCAGTACAGAGCGAGACTGCGGATAGTTGGGAACCTGTCTCGGGGGCAGGGAATTCATATGGTGTTCGTGGAAGTGGAAATGAATAGGGTTGGGAAGCATTTTCCGATCAGGGCCAGTGTGATCTCCTGGACTCGTTTCGATCGCCTCAGGGGGTCAGAGAGGAATTTCCCAGATTTTTTTTCCCCATATTGGCCCTGGGGTTTTCACTCTGGGTTTTCGCCTCTCCCTGGAGATCACATGGTCTGGAATGGTGGGGTGGGGTGAGCTAATAGGTTGTGATGAACAAAGCATCGTAGCTGTGAGGGACAGCTCGGTGGATAGGATATTAGTATGTAGATAGGCTGGAAAATTGGGCGGGGATCCTGGATTCAGGATTCAATCCTGGACCGGGGAGCGGCGCGGGCTTGGAGGGCCGAAGGGCCTGTTCCTGTGCTGTATTGTTCTTTGTTCTTTGTTCTTTGTATATCCCTTACCATATTCCATTACCATCAAGCCAAGGGACAAGCCTCGTTCAACTGAGGGAATCTGGTAATTGCTAATCAGCAGGACGTTGCCTTGTTCAAGTTTAATCCAATGCCAAGAGAATCCAAGGAAATTAATGGGATCGAAAGTCAAGGATGGGAACTCCCAGAAATTCTCGCTCCCAAATATTCAATACTGTGCTGCATCCAAAATAGAAAATGTGGCTCTCAGCAGGTCTGGCAGCATCTGTAAGGAGAGAAAAGAGCTGATGTTTTGAGTCCAGATGACTCTTTGTCAAAGCTCATTGTTCCACAGGACCAGGCTGAGGAGAAGGCAGTTGGTTTGTTCACGACATTTATTTATTTATTTTAAGTTAAATTTGTGTAAAAAATCGGAGGTTTTTTTTAAAACAGGAAGTGGGCCCAGCAGGAGTCTGGGAAGGTTTTTATAGAAACATAGAAACATAGAAACCCTACAGTGCAGAAGGAGGCCATTCGGCCCATCGAGTCTGCACCGACCATAGTCCCACCCAGGCCCTACCCCCACACATTTTACCCGCTAATCCCTCTAACCTACGCATCCCAGGACTCTAAGGGACAATTTTTAACCTGGCCAATCCACCTCACCCGCACATCTTTGGACTGTGGGAGGAAACCGGAGCACCCGGAGGAAACCCACGCAGACACGAGGAGAATGTGCAAACTCCACACAGACAGTGACCCGAGCCGGGAATCGAACCCGGGACCCTGGAGCTGTGAAGCAGCAGTGCTAACCACTGTGCTACCGTGCCGTTTTTGGAGGGTTTAAAAGTAGGCCGCACTTTTGAGCGGGCAGCATCGTTAGCGGGCAGCAGAGTGCGCAGGAGGCAGAGTGAAAGCTGTAGGGCTTTGGCTCACAGGGCTTGGGCGAGCAGGGGTGAGTTAATTCATTTTTTGCTGTTTCTACCTGGTACTGGCAAGGTATCTAGAGGGGATGGGTGTGAAGGCAGTGCAATGTTCCTCTTGCACTATGTTCGAGGTGAGGGACGACGTCAGTGTCCCTGCTGATTATACCTGTGAGAAGTGCATCCATCTGCAGCTCCTCCAAAACCGTGTAAGGGAACTGGAGCTGGAGTTGGAGGAACTTAGGATCATTAGGGATGCAGAGATGGCCATAGACAGAAGCTTCAGGGATACAGTTACTCCGCGGAATGAAAATAGATGGGTGACGGTGAGAGGGGCTGGGAAGAAGCAGTCGGTGCAGGGATCCCCTGTGGTCGTTCCCCTTAGCAATAAGTATTCCGCTTTGGATACGGTTGAGGGGGACGACATACCAGTGGTGAGCCGCAGTGAGAGGATCTCCGGCACTGAGTCCGTCCCTGTGGCTCAGGAGGGTAAGGAGGAGAGCGGGAGGGCAATAGTTATTGGGGACTCGTTAGTTAGAGGGATAGATAGGAGGTTCTGTGGCAGCAAAAGAGACTCGAGGATGGTTTGTTGCCTACCGGATGCCAGGGTCCGTGACGTCTCGGACCGTGTTTTCCGGATTCTTAAGGGGGAGGGGAAACAGTCACAAGTCGTGGTACACATTGGTACCAACGACATAGGTAAGAGAAGGGACGGGGATTTAAAACAGGAATTTCGGGAGCTGGGCTGGAAGCTGAGAGCAAAGACAAAACATGTGGTCATCTCTGGTACGCTACCGGTGCCACGTGATAGCGAGTTGAGGAACAGGGAGAGAGTGCACTTAAACATGTGGTTGCAGGGATGGTGCAGGAGGGAGGGTTTCAGATACGTGGATAATTGGAACACGTTCTGGGGAAGGTGGGACCTCGACAAACAGGAGGGGGTGCACCTGAACCAGAGGGGCACCAATATCCTGGGAGGGAAATTTGCTACGGCTCTTCAGGGGGATTTAAACTAATTTGTCAGGGGAGTGGGAAAAGGAGTTGTAGTCCAGAAGTCAGTGTTGAGGGTGGTGAGGTATTGGGGAAGGTATCAAGGTCAAGGGTGGGTACCGGTAGACAGGAAGATGGGTTGAAGTGTGTCTACTTCAATGCAAGGAGCATCCGGAACAAGGTGGATGAACTTGGGGCGTGGATTGCTACTTGGGACTACGATGTTGTGGCCATTACGGAGACGTGGGTAGAACAAGGACAGGAATGGTTGTTGGATGTTCCGGGGTATAGATGTTTCAGTAAGTGTAGGGAAGCTGGTAAAAGAGGTGGAGGAGTAGCATTGTTAATCAAGGATAGTTTAACGGCTGCGGAAAAGCACTTTGAGGGGGATATGCACACTGAGGTAATATGGGCTGCAGTTAGAAACAGGAAAGGAGCGGTCACGTTGCTAGGAGTTTACTATAGGCCCCCAAATAGTAATAGAGATGTGGAGGAAGAAATTGCTAAGCAGATTATGGATACGTGTGGGGGTCACAGGGTAGTTGTCATGGGGGACTTTAACTTTCCAAATATTGATTGGAACCTTTGTAGGTCAAATAGTTTGGATGGGGCACTTTTTGAGCAGTGTGTGCAGGAGGGTTTCCTGACACAATATGTGGATAGGCCGACAAGGGGTGAGGCCACATTGGATTTGGTACTGGGAAATGAACCGGGCCAAGTGTTAGATTTGGTTGTGGGAGAGAACTTTGGAGATAGTGACCACAATTCGGTGTCTTTTGTTATTGCAATGGAGAGGGATAGGGCCGGACGGCAGGGCAAGGCTTACAATTGGGGGAGAGGTAATTATGATGCGATTAGGCAAGAATTAGGGGGCATAAGATGGGAACAGAAACTGTCAGGGAAAGGCACTGATGAAAAGTGGAATTTTTTCAAGGAACAAATACTGGGTGTCCTTGATAGGTATGTCCCTGTCAGGCAGGGAGGAAATGGCCGAGTGAGGGAACCGTGGTTCACAAAAGAGGTGGAATGTCTTGTGAAAAGGAAGAGGGAAGCTTATGTAGGGATGAGGAAACAAGGTTCAGATGGCTCGACTGAGGGTTACAAGTTAGCAAGGAACGAGCTGAAAAAGGGGCTGAGGAGAGCTAGGAGGGGACATGAGAAGTCCTTGGCGGGTCGGATCAAGGAAAACCCCAAGGCTTTTTACTCTTATGTGAGGAATAAAAGAATGACCAGGGTGAGGTTAGGGCCGGTCAAGGACAGTGGTGGGAACTTGTGTATGGAATCAGTAGAGATAGGCGAGGTGATGAATGAATACTTTTCTTCAGTGTTCACCAAGGAGAGGGGCCATGTTTTTGAGGAAGAGAAGGTGTTACAGGCTAATAGGCTGGAGGAAATAGATGTTCGGAGGGAGGATGTATTGGCAGTTTTGAATAAACTGAAGGTCGATAAGTCCCCTGGGCCTGATGAAATGTATCCTAGGATTCTTTGGGAGGCGAGGGATGAGATTGCAGAGCCTTTGGCTTTGATCTTTGGGTCCTCGCTGTCCACGGGGATGGTGCCAGAGGACTGGAGAGTGGCAAATGTTGTTCCTCTGTTTAAGAAAGGGAATAGAAATGACCCTGGTAATTATAGACCGGTTAGTCTTACTTCGGTGGTTGGTAAATTGATGGAAAAGGTCCTTAGGGATGGGATTTACGACCATTTAGAAAGATGCGGATTAATCCGGGATAGTCAGCACGGATTTGTGAAGGGCAAATCGTGCCTCACAAATTTGATAGAATTTTTTGAGGAGGTAACTAGGTGTGTTGATGAAGGTAGGGCGGTTGATGTCATATACATGGATTTTAGTAAGGCGTTTGATAAGGTCCCCCATGGTCGGCTTATGATGAAAGTAAGGAGGTGTGGGATAGAGGGAAAGTTGGCCGATTGGATAGGTAACTGGCTGTCTGATCGAAGACAGAGGGTGGTGGTGGATGGAAAATTTTCGGACTGGAGGCAGGTTGCTAGCGGAGTGCCGCAGGGATCGGTGCTTGGTCCTCTGCTCTTTGTGATTTTTATTAATGACTTAGAGGAGGGGGCTGAAGGGTGGATCAGTAAATTTGCTGATGACACCAAGATTGGTGGAGTAGTGGATGAGGTGGAGGGGTGTTGTAGGCTGCAAAGAGACATAGATAGGATGCAAAGCTGGGCTGAAAAATGGCAAATGGAGTTTAACCCTGATAAATGTGAGGTGATTCATTTTGGTAGGACTAATTTAAATGTGGATTACAGGGTCAAAGGTAGGGTTCTGAAGACTGTGGAGGAACAGAGAGATCTTGGGGTCCATATCCACAGATCTCTAAAGGTTGCCACTCAAGTGGATAGAGCTGTGAAGAAGGCATATAGTGTGTTAGCTTTTATTAACAGGGGGTTGGAGTTTAAGAGCCGTGGGGTTATGCTGCAACTGTACAGGACCTTGGTGAGACCGCATTTGGAATATTGCGTGCAGTTCTGGTCACCTCACTATAAGAAGGATGTGGAAGCGCTGGAAAGAGTGCAGAGGAGATTTACCAGGATGCTGCCTGGTTTGGAGTGTCGGTCTTATGAGGAAAGGTTGAGGGAGCTGGGGCTGTTCTCTCTGGAGCGGAGGAGATTGAGGGGAGACTTAATAGAGGTTTATAAAATGATGAAGGGGATAGATCGAGTGAACGTTCAAAGACTATTTCCTCGGGTGGATGGAGCTATTACAAGGGGGCATAACTATAGGGTTCATGGTGGGAGATATAGGAAGGATATCAGAGGTAGGTTCTTCACGCAGAGAGTGGTTGGGGTGTGGAATGGACTGCCTGCAGTGATAGTGGAGTCAGACACTTTAGGAACATTTAAGCGGTTATTGGATAGGCACATGGAGCACACCAGGATGGTAGGGAGTGGGATAGCTTGATCTTGGTTTCAGATGAAGGTCGGCACAACATCGTGGGCCGAAGGGCCTGTTCTGTGCTGTACTGTTCTATGTTCTATGTTCTGAAAGGCATAGAAAGTGGGAGATATTTATAGTGCAGGGTGAGGGAATGTCAGATGAGTCATAGCCACAGAAACAAAGGGAAAGGCCGCATAGAGAGAATAAAAGGTGTGAATGGCTGTTGTGGGAAAAGTACCACTGGGTCAGGCTTGAAGGTTTCAAGAATACAGTTTTATTTTAACGAAGCTTTGTGGAGAAAAGGCACTAACAAGCAGCAAACCTTCTCTCAATGAGACAATAGGAGCGGTCCATCTTTATACCCTTTATACAATAGATGGACCGGACATCTAGCCATTATCACATCGTTGTAATCAAGTCGGTGATCGATTGTTAACACATCATTATAGACAAATACAGACAGATACAGACATAAGCATGTTAACACCACATTGTTCTATGAATGGATACATTTCCTACGTCAGTGGCTATCAATGGTTTTTAGTTTCGGCCTATTCATATAGTAATTTACAGTAATTGATTTTCCTGCAGTTATCTATTCCTGATCCCACCTGTAGCTAATCTCATTCTCTACCCCTATTGTCCTTATCCTTAAGGCCTGGCTGGCTTCCTGTAGGATTTGATTCCTGCATGTTTAACTTTGAAAAGCTGTCTGTCCTTTATGTTTTAGTCTCAGGTGGCTGTCTGTACTGAAAGTCAGTGCCCGTTTAATGTCTCTTTCCCAGGTGACTGTTTGAGTGCCAGGCAACCATCTTATGTGTACCCATCTGTATATTTTTCCCACTTCAGTCCCCACTTTTGGTCGGATTATGAGTTTTACTAATCCTTAGACCAACAATTTTTATATGTATAATTCTTTGTTCTTCTTTCCTTCTTCGTTTCTTCTGATGTCTTCGGGGATCTTCATCGGGGTTTCTTCTTCGATGTATACACTGGCTCCTGGCACAATTCTAGTCACCATCACTTTGCAACAGACTTTTAGGCATCCAACAATGAGACAACAGACAATTACAATTGAAATGAGCATGACCAATCCATGTAATAAGTAAGATTCCCAGGACCACCCCCACTAGCCATTCCAGCCAGTTACCTCCTTTCTTGGGTCCCTGTCTGAAGCTATCAAGTTGTTCTCTGATGTTATTGATGACCTGTGTAATGTTATAGGACTCGACTGTGACATGGGTTATGCATTTATTGCCTATAATTGTACACCCCTTGTTGTGCTAACTGATAGTCCACTGTGTATCGCGTCTGTTGTGCATATAATCTCAGTTCAGCCATTTCTTGGTTAACAGCCTCCAGTGCTTTTGAAGTGCTGTTTCCCAGGACTGTTAGTCCACAAACAATATGATTCCTATTCTTTACACTAATCACTCCTGCTGCCCCCCCCCCAGAGATAAGGCTCCAAGGAACCCATATCCCAGTGAGGATCCCATTGTGCCCGGGGCTTCCCAGTCAGCGCAGAATTCTTTGCTGATAGCCTGAGTTACTATTCTCCTCCGAATATGCTCCTTCTGAGGGGATGGAACAGTCAGTGGTCCAATTGTTCCTACTGCAAAATGGTTTGGGAGGTTTGGTGTTTCTGTCAAGTAAGTACCATTGAAGAGGAACACATAACACAGGGAATAGAAATGACCCTGGTAATTATAGGCCGGTTAGTCTTACTTTGGTGGTCGGTAAGTTGATGGAAAAGGTCCTTAGGGATAGGATTTACGACCATTTAGAAAGATGCAGCTTAATCTGGGATAGTCAGCACGGATTTGTGAAGGGCAAGTCTTGCCTCACAAATTTGATAGAATTTTTTGAGGAGGTAACTAAGTGTGTTGATGAAGGTAGTGCAGTTGATGTCATATACATGGATTTTAGTAAGGCGTTTGATAAAGTCCCCCATGGTCGGCTTATGAAGAAAGTAAGGATGTGTGGGATAGAGGGAAGTTTGTCCGATTGGATAGGTAACTGGCTATCTAACAGAAGACAGAGGGTGGTGGTGGATGGAAAATTTTCGGACTGGAAACCGGTTACCAGCGGAGTGCCACAGGGATCAGTGCTTGGTCCTCTGCTATTTGTCATTTTTATAAATGACTTGGAGGAGGGGGCTGAAGGGTGGATCAGTAAATTTGCTGATGACACCAAGATTGGTGGAGTAGTGGATGAGGTGGAGGGCTGTTGTAGGCTGCAAAGAGATATAGATAGGATGCAGAGCTGGGCTGAAAAATGGCAAATGGAGTTTAACCCTGACAAATGCGAGGTGATTCATTTTGGTAGGACAAATTTAAATGTGGATTACAGGGTCAAAGGTAGGGTTCTGAAGAATGTGGAGGAACAGAGAGATCTTGGGGTTCATATCCATAGATCTCTGAAGGTTGCCACTCAAGTGGATAGAGCCGTGAAGAAGGCCTATAGTGTGTTGGCGTTCATTAACAGGGGGTTTGAGTTTAAGAGCTGTGGGGTTATGCTGCAACTGTACAAGACCTTGGTGAGACCACATTTGGAATATTGTGTGCAGTTCTGGTCACCTCACTATAAGAAGGATGTGGAGACACTGGAAAGAGTGCAAAGGAGATTTACCAGGATGCTGCCTGGTTTGGAGGGTAGGTCTTATGAGGAAAGGTTGAGGGAACTTGGGCTTTTCTCTTTGGAGAGGAGGAGGTTGAGAGGAGACTTGATAGAGGTTTATAAGATGATGAGGGGGATAGATAGAGTGAACGTTCAAAGACTATTTCCTCGGGTGAATGGAGTGGTAACTAGGGGGCATAACTATAGGGTTCATGGTGGGAGATATAGGGAGGATGTCCGAGGTAGGTTTTTCACTCAGAGAGTGGTTGGGGTGTGGAATGGACTGCCTGCAGGGATAGTGGAGTCAGAAACTTTAGGAACATTTAAGAAGCTATTGGATAGGCACATGGAGTACTTCGGGATGATAGGGAGGAAATAGCTTGATCTGGGTTTCAGACAAAGCTCAGCACAACAACGTGGGCCGAAGGGCGTGTTCTGTGCTGTACTGTTCTATGTTCTATGTTCTATGTTCTACATATCCCTTCTTAGCCCGGTAATATTTACTGTCTTGATTATGAGTTTGTTCATATTGCCAATTGTTCGGTTTACTTGACTCCCCGTTTGATCCCACCACCTGGTGAGTATCAAATGGGTATGTCCATTTGTCTGAGCTTACGTGAGTTCCATTGCATTGTCCACAAATAAGCTGTCTTCCCGCGGTTATATTCAGACATTTCTGTTCATCACAAGTGCAAGTAAACTGCCCCTTATTAACCCGACAATGTTGACGGACACACTGCGTCTGCACGCAGGAATCACTCTTCGGGACCAAGGCATAGGCACATCCCCATCCCTGCCCCGTAAAACAAAGCAGATAGCTTGCAGTATCTGAACAAGCTTTTCCTCCCACCTGTTGGAACCCCCTGCACACAGGATCTGTGGGGTTCACAAGTCCCACACATCTCCCCTGTTTTATATTTGCAAATTTGTCCCATACAGGGTGTATCTGATGTATCTACGGTATAAAAGTCATGAGGGGTCCACCCAGGGGTGGCTACAAATAGGGCTTCTACCGATTGTGCTAACGGGTAACATACAGTTCAATTCCCGTGTAAATGTATGTGAGCTTTGTAAAACAAGTTATCCTCCAATCCAGTCAAATTTACACTCGCCACAACGCAAAGTAGTACAGTTACATACACGATTACATACATATTCACAACGATCGAATATCAAACCTAACACTATAATTCATATAATCTTTACAAGTTATATTATCTATCAACCCGCGCGCGCCAGTCATTCTTGCTTGCAGTCTTTGCTGTGTTGAGGAAAGCATTTTCGTTAGTTCATCAATTTAATTACTTATTTGTTCCCTTGTGTAATTTTAGCTGTGTCCAGTGTTTCCAGACCCCTTTCCCTCTTATGTCTATACAGGCACAGGTGTCTCCGCTAATTATAACTTCATATGGCCCATTCCATTTTGGTGCAAACCCTGGTTTGTCGGGTAATGTCTTTACTAGGACACGACTTCCCGCTGTTGAGACGTCAGGGAGCATTTCAAGCTCTCTCTCTGCGTCTTTTATTTCCTGATTGTCCTTTACCAATTTGCGCATCCCTTTTAGTTGGGTGCTTAGTTCCAGAATATATCTGCTCATTTTATCTTTTAGTGGACCTACATCGGTCCCACCTGTTATGATACTTTCGGGTAATTGCATCGCCCGCCCTGTCATTAGCTCATTAGGGGTTAATCCGGTTGTCCGGTTTGTGGGAGCCCTTAATCTCATTAGTATAGTGGGCAATAACTCTGTCCACATTTTCCCCGATGTTTGTATGGCTTTAGCTAATGCATTTTTCAGTGTTCTATTCATGCGTTCCACCATTCCAGAACTCTGTGGGTGGTAAGGGATGTGAAATTTTTGTTTTATCCCCATTAATTGGCATACTGTTTTTACCACCTTTCCGGTGAAGTGCGTCCCTTGGTCCGAATTGATTTGTAGGGGTACGCCCCATCGAGTGATTACCTCTTCTGCCAATACCCTAGCCACCGTGGTAGCAGTACAATTTGTAGTAGGGAACGCTTCTACCCACCTGGTGAACTGGTCTATAATAACCAAACAATAAGTTTTGCCATGGGATTGTGGCAGTGGCCCTGTAAAATCTATTTGCAGATGTTCCCAGGGTCCCTTTGGTCTCGGCTGCTGTCCCATTTTAATTTTTATTGATCTACCAGGGTTGTGTTGCGCGCACGTCACGCATCGGTGACAGTGTCGGGCTATATCTCTTCCCATTCCTTTCCATCACCATTCCTTTCCTATACTAGTTATCATGGCCTCTCTATCCACATGTGAGTGTCCATGGTTTAGTTCCAATAGGGTGTTTTGTATGCACTCTGGTGCTATTACCTTATCTTCCCATCTCCAAATGTTATCAGTCCCTTTGACTGCTCTCTGTGATTTTCATTTCTCCTTTTCCTCCCTTGGGGTATCCTCATGTAAGTCCCGAATATCTATTTCGGCTCCTGTCTGTTCTGTTGCTGCTATTGGCAGCTTGCCAATTGTCCTTTAACAATTCTGTCCTAAGGCTAACTGCGCCGCCCTGTCTGCGGCTTGGTTCCCTTTGAAATTTAACCAGTCCGGGTTATCTCTTCCTGGCTCTTTCTGGTGCGCTTTAATTTTGATTACTGCGGTTTCTCTAGGTTTCTCGCGAGCTCTCAGTAATGCCTCAATTCTTTGCTGGTGCTTAATAGGGGTCCCTCCTGTGGTTATGAACCCTCTTCTTCCCCATGCTGACATGTGGTCATGTATGACTCCGAATGCATAGCGACTATCTGTATAGATGTTTACCGTTTTACCTTTAGATAACTCTAGTGCCTGTGTGAGTGCCACTAGTTCTGCCACTTGCGCGGATGGACCTCCGTCAATCCTTCCTGACCTTACTGTCTCTAATTTGTCATTCACTACTGCCCACCCTGTTCGGGGTGATCCTTCCACATATTTGCGTGACCCATCCACAAAAAGGGTCTCCTCAGCTGTTATTAAGGGCATATCCTTTATCTTACTCACTTCCTCGTCCCTATCTACATCTTCACAATTGTGTGGCTCTCCTTCGTCTAAAATCCCTTCTGCTGGGTTATTCCCTGTATCCCTTATTATTATTATGGACTTGCTTGGAGGTAGGAGGACAGCTTCCCACTTAGCTCTTCTCATGTTTGAGACTGACCTTAATTTTTCCGTGTTCAACATTTCCACCAAGGTGTGTTTGGTGTGAAGGATTATATTCCCTGCCATGATTACTGGCTCGCTAACCTTTACAGCCCAGGCGACGCAATCCAAGGCGGCTATGCACCTTGGCAGTCCAGTGACTACCGGCCCTTCTGCTGTGGAATAATATCCTATGTGTCTCTTTCTGTCACCATGGTCTTGTGTTACCACTGCGGAATAGAACCCTCCCTCATTACTACAGTGGATATGGAAGTCCTTATTAGAATCGGGTAATCCTTGTCCAGGGGCTGATGTCAGTTCTGTTTTTAGTTTAGTGAAAGTCTCTTCCTGCTCGGGTCCCCATTCTACGGGATCTAAAGCTGGTTTTCCCCCTTTCACTAGTCTTTGCATGGGTTCTGCTAATTTTGCGAACTCTGGGGTGAAACTCCAGCTATAGTTGAATAGTCTGAGCACCTTTCTGACCCCTCTTACGGTGACGGGTCACAGCATTTGTTGTATTGCCTTCTTTCGGTCTGTTGGCATTTCTTTAAGTCCTTGGGATATAAGGTGTCCTCGGTATAGGACATGTGTTTTCCCGATTTGTGCCTTTTTGGGGCTCACCTTTAACCCTGCGGCTTTTAATTCATTCAGTACTAAATATAAGGCTTCTTGATGTCCTGACTTGGACTCTGAAGCTATCAGGATATCGTCTACATATTGTAGGACCGTACTACCCTCTGGCAGTTCTACCCTGTTCAGGATGTCACTCATTGCTCGAAGGAATATAGCGGAGCTGTTGTGGAATCCCTGTGGTAAACGAGTCCAAGTGTACTGTCTGTCTCCCACTGTGAAGGCGAATTTGTCTTGGGATTCAGGATCCAATGGTAAGGACCAGAATCCGTTGGCTATGTCCAATACTGTGAATATTTTATGCTCCTGTGACAGTCCATTCAGGATTGTCGAAGGGCTTGCTACAATGGGGTGCAATTTGGACGTGACTTTATTGAGTCCGGTGTAATCTATCGTGAGCCTATAGCTTCCGTCAGGCTTGCTCACTGGCCATGTTGGGGAGTTAGTGGTGCTTGCGGTTTCTCTCAGAATCTCCCTTTCCACTAACCCTTTAACTATCTCCACTACAGCTTTCTCTGCCTCTGGTTTGATTGGGTATTGTCAGTGTGGCTTATGCTCCGGTCCTGGTACCTTTATTGGGTCTGTTTTAGTCAAACCGGTATCTAACTTTATTTTAGCCCATACTCCGGGGACGGAGGCACAGATGGCTCCGAACCCTCCTGTTTCTAATTCCCAATTTCTGGTGATGACTGTGGCCACCCTAATAGTTTCAAGGTGACTTGTAAGTTTCCCCATTCTCGTTTTCCGACTGTCCTGTCTTGGCCAGATTAATTCTCCCTTTCCACAGTCTATCAGAATCTCATATTCTTTCATCAGATCATTTCCCATTATTGTACCCTCGTTATTTTTGCACACATAAAGCCTCATTGGTATATACAGATTATTTATCTCTACTAACGTGGTCTCGCTCAGGTAGTCGGCTGTTTTGTTCCCTCCTATCCCGGTCAGGTAAATCATTTTATTTGTAGTGGGTAAGGGTGGGTCGGTGACAGATATGGATGCTCCTGTGTCCACTAGCATCTCACATTGCCTGCCCCCTACTAGTGCTGACACGTATATCCTTCCCTCCTTCTTACCCTTGTGGATGGGGGCTGCAGACCGTCAATCTTGCTGACCCCGGAGGTCCTGTGGTTCCTCCGGTTCTGCTGTGGTCATGGATCGGGTCAGGAGTTTCCCATGCTCATTCCAACACACTGCTTCTGTGTGTCCATATTTATGATGTGGAGATGCCGGCATTGGACTGAATCCCAGGGGGACCAATATCCTGGCAGGAAGGTTGGCTAAGGGTACTGGGGAGAGTTTAAACTAGATAGGTTGGGGGGAGGGGATCAAAGCGACGTGACTGAGAGTGAGGAAGGTAGCTCACAAACAGAGAAGGGTTATAGGCAGTGCAAGAGGGCAGGTGGACTGGGAACAGAGAAGGAGAGAGGTCAGACCATAGGATTGAGAGGTGTCTACTCTAATGCCAGGAGTATAGTGAATAAACAACTAGCTAAAGGAGGAGAGGGCTTGGGAGATGTTAGTAGCGCTTCAACAAACCGGGTCCAGATAAAGGCTGGCATAAAGACACTTTGCCTGAATGCACGAAGCATTCGAAACAAAGTAAATGAGTTGATGGCACAAATCCATACAAATGAATATGATCTAGTGTCCATCACAGAAACGTGGTTGCAGGGTGACCGGGACTGGGAACTGAATATCCAGGGTTATCAGGCATTTAGGAAGGATAGAAAGGTAGAAAAAGGAGGTGGGGTAGCTTTGTTAATAAAGGATAATATCAGGACGGTAGTGAGAGACGACATGGGCTCTAAGGAGCAAAACATGGAAACGTTGTGGGTAGAGATAAGGAATAGTAGGGGGAGAAAGACACTGGTAGGCGTGGTCTATAGGCCCCCAAATAATAACTTAGAGGTGGGGAGGGCTATAAACAAGCAAATAATGGATGCGTGCAAAAGTGGAACGGCAATAATCATGGGGGATTTTAACCTACATATTGATTGGTCGACTCAAATTGGACGTGGAGGGCTTGAGGAAGAGTTCTTGGAATGCTGTCGGGATTGTTTCATTGAACAGTATGTTACAGAACCTACGAGAGAGCGAGCTATCTTGGATCTGGTTCTGTGCAATGAGACAGGTAGGATTAAGGATCTTCTTGTGAAGGATCCTCTTGGGATGAGTGATCATAATATGGTCGAATTTCTGATACAGATGGAGGGTGAGAAAGTAGGGTCCCAAACCAGTGTCCTCTGCTTGAACAGAGGGGAGTACGATAGGATGAGGGCGGAATTGGCTAATGTAGACTGGGCGAGCAGACTGGTAGGTAGGACAGCTGAGGAACAGTGGAGGATTTTTAAGGAGATTTTTTTAAGTACTCAGCAAAAATATATTCCGGTGATAAGGAAGGACTGTAAGAAAAAGGATAACCGGACGTGGATAACGAAGGAAATAAAGGAGAGTATTAAAATAAAATCAGATGCGTACAGAGTGGCCAAAAATAGTGGAGAATTAGTGGATTGGGAAAGAACAAGAACAAAGAACAAAGAACAGTACAGCACAGGAAACAGGCCCTTCGGCCCTCCAAGCCTGTGCCGCTCCTTGGTCCAACTAGACCAATCGTTTGTATCCCTCCATTCCCAGGCTGCTCATGTGACTATCCAGGTAAGTCTTAAACGATGTCAGCGTGCCTGCCTCCACCACCCTACTTGGCAGCGCATTCCAGGCCCCCACCACCCTCTGTGTAAAAAACGTCCCTCTGATGTCTGAGTTATACTTCGCCCCTCTCAGCTTGAGCCCGTGACCCCTCGTGATCGTCACCTCCGACCTGGGAAAAAGCTTCCCACTGTTCACCCTATCTATACCCTTCATAATTTTGTAGACCTCTATTAGATCTCCCCTCATTCTCCGTCTTTCCAGGGAGAACAACCCCAGTCTACCCAATCTCTTCTCATAGCTAAGACCCTCCATACCAGGCAACATCCTGGTAAACCTTCTCTGCACTCTCTCCAATGCCTCCACGTCCTTCTGGTAGTGCGGCGACCAGAACTGGACGCAGTACTCCAAATGTGGCCTAACCAGCGTTCTATACAGCTGCATCATCAGACTCCAGCTTTTATACTCTATACCCCTCCTATAAAGGCAAGCATACCATATGCCTTCTTCACCACCTTCTCCACCTGTGTTGCCACCTTCAAGGATTTGTGGACTTGCACACCTAGGTCCCTCTGTGTTTCTATACTCCTGATGACTCTGCCATTTATTGTATAACTCCTCCCTACATTATTTCTTCCAAAATGCATCACTTCGCATTTATCCGGATTAAACTCCATCTGCCACCTCTCCGCCCAATTTTCCAGCCTATCTATATCCTGCTGTATTGCCCGACAATGCTCTTCGCTATCCGCAAGTCCAGCCATCTTCGTGTCATCCGCAAACTTGCTGATTACACCAGTTACACCTTCTTCCAAATCATTTATATATATCACAAATAGCACAGGTCCCAGTACAGAGCCCTGCGGAACACCACTGGTCACAGACCTCCAGCCGGAAAAAGCTTTACAGAAAAACAAAGAACGACTAAGAAAGCGATTAAGAAAGGAAAGATAGATTATGAAACTAAACTAGCTCAAAATATAAAAAATGATAGTAAAAGTTTTTACAAGTATATAAAAAGGAATAGAGTGGCTAGAGTGAATGTTGGACCCTTGGAAGATGAGAGGGGGGATTTAATAGTGGAAAACGAGGAAATGGCTGAGACTTTAAATAAGTTCTTTGTGTCGGTCTTCACGGTGGAAGACACAAATAGTTTGCCGAATATTAGAGATCGAGAGTTGGTGGGAGGGGAGGTCCTTAATACAATTACTGTTACTAAGGAGGTGGTGCTTGGTAGACTAATAGGACTGAAGGTAGACAAGTCCCCAGGCCCGGATGGAATGCATCCCAGGGTACTGAAAGAAATGGCTGAGGTAATAGCAGATGCGTTAGTAGTAATTTATCAAAATTCGCAGGACTCTGGGGTAGTGCCGGCTGACTGGAAAACAGCTACTGTTATGCCGCTGTTTAAAAAAGGAAGTAGACAAAAGGCGGGTAACTACAGGCCGGTTAGCTTAACGTCCGTAGTTGGGAAGATGCTAGAGTCCATTATTAAAGAGGAAATAACAGAGCACCTGAATAAGAATGGTTCGATCAAGCAGACGCAGCATGGATTCATGAAGGGAAAGTCGTGTTTGACGAATCTACTGGACTTTTATGAAGATGTCACTAGTGCGGTTGACAGAGGGGAACCGGTGGATGTGGTGTTTTTAGATTTCCAGAAGGCGTTCGATAAGGTGCCTCACAAAAGGTTGCTACAGAATATTGGGGTACACGGAGTTAGGGGTAAGGTGTTGGCGTGGATTGGGGATTGGCTATCTAACAGGAAGCAGAGAGTTGGGATAAATGGGTGCTTTTCTGGTTGGTAGTTGGTGACCAGTGGCGTGCCGCAGGGATCGGTGCTGGGGCCTCAATTGTTTACCATTTACATAGATGATCTGGAGGAGGGGACTGAATCTAGGGTATTCAAGTTTGCTGATGACACAAAGGTGAGTGGGAAAGCGAATTGCGTGGAGGACGCGGAAAGTCTGCAGAGAGATTTGGATAGGCTGAGCGAGTGGGCGAGGATCTGGCAGATGGAATATAACGTTAGCAAATGTGAGGTTATCCACTTTGGAAGAAATAATAGTAAATTGGAATATTATTTAAATGGAGAAAAATTACATTGTGCGACTGTGCAGAGGGACCTGGGGGTCCTTGTGCACGAATCGCAAAAACTCAGTCTGCAGGTGCAGCAGGTGATCAAGAAGGCGAATGGAATGTTGGCCTTTATCGCGAGGGGGATAGAATATAAAAGCAGGGAGGTCTTGCTGCAACTGTACAAGGCACTGGTGAGGCCACAACTGGAGTACTGTGTGCAGTTTTGGTCCCCTTATTTGCGAAAGGATATATTGGCCTTGGAGGGAGTGCAGAGAAGGTTCACCAGGTTGATACCGGAGATGAGGGGTGTAGCTTATGAGGAGAGATTAAACAGATTGGGTCTGTACTTGTTGGAGTTTAGAAGGATGAGGGGTGATCTTATAGAGACATATAAGATAATGAAGGGGCTGGATAAGGTAGGGGTGGAGAGATTCTTTCCACTTAGAAGGGAAACCAGAACTAGAGGGCACAGCCTCAAAATAAGGGGGGCCGGTTCAGAACAGAGTTGAGGGGGAACGTCTTCTCTCAGAGGGTAGTGAATCTCTGGAAGTCTCTGCCCATTGAAGTGGTGGAGGCTTCCTCGTTGAATATGTTTAAATCACGGGTAGATAGTTTTCTGATCGATAAGGGAATTAGGGGATATGGGGAGCAGGCAGGTAAGTGGAACTGATTCGCTTCAGATCAGCCATGATCTTGTTGAATGGCGGGGCAGGCTCGAAGGGCCAGATGGCCTACTCCTGCTCCTATTTCTTATGTTCTTATGTTCTTATGTAAGCACAGTAAGAAGTCTCACAACACCAGGTTAAAGTCCAACAGGTTTATTTGGTAGCAAATACCATAAGCTTTCGGAGCACAGCTCCTTCGTCAGATGGAGTGGATATCTGTTCTCAAACAGTGCAAACAGACACAGAAATCAAATTACAGAATACTGATTAGAATGCAAATCTCTACAGCCAGCCAGGTCTTAAATGTACAGACAATGTGGGTGGAGGGAGCATTCAACACAGGTTAAAGAGATGTGTATTGTCTCCAGACAGAACAGCTAGTGAAATTCTGCAAGCCCAGGAGGCAAGCTGTGGGGGTTACTGATAATGTGACATAAATCCAGAACAGTCTTGCCTGGTGATTGTCGAGCGGTGTTCATTCATCCGTTGTCGTAGCCTCTGCATGGTTCCGCACACATGAGGATGGCCTAAACCGGGATGTTGGATTTATGTCACATTATCAGTAACCCCCACAGCTTGCCTCCTGGGCTTGCAGAATTTCACTAGCTGTTCTGTCTGGAGACAATACACATCTCTTTAACCTGTGTTGAATGCTCCCTCCACCCACATTGTCTGTACATTTAAGACCTGGCTGGCTGTAGAGATTTGCATTCTAATCAGTATTCTGTAATTTGATTTCTGTGTCTGTTTGCACTGTTTGAGAACAGATATCCACTCCATCTGACGAAGGAGCTGTGCTCCGAAAGCTTATGGTATTTGCTACCAAATAAACCTGTTGGACTTTAACCTGGTGTTGTGAGACTTCTTACTGTGTCCATATTTATTACAGTGGCTGCAATGTTTCCCACTGTTCCCAAATCTGTTCCCTTTCCGTGGAGTCCCGCAATCCCTCGCAAAGTGTCCTTGCCGGCCACAATTGTGGCAAGTCAGTTTAGACTTTGTTCCATTCCCATTACTGTAAGCTGCTACTCTTTCTAGCTTTGTTCTTGCCTGGGATTTCTCTTCTCCTGGTACTCCGCTAGCCCACTCTATCAATTCATCGTAATCTTGGGACATAATCACTCCCATTTTTAGGATGACCTGGTGAGCGCTGGAGAGTCTATCCTTAAAAGCCTGGATGAACACTGGATCCCCTCGACCTGGGTTCCCTTGTCCTGAGCACTCTTGATATACCTGGAACAACCGTTCCCCGTATTCAGAAGCTCCTTCCCCTTTTAACTGTTTTGTTGTGGTAATTCTGCTCCAGTTAGTGGGAGCATTCCCTAATCCCCTCTGAATCTCTGCTTTAAACTGGGTGAAGGGTGCCTGTTGGGCATCTATCTCTGATGTTAGGGCGACTGCATGTGTCCACCGTCCCCCACTATAATCCTGTGCTGGAGGAGCAGCGGGTCCACCTGCTACCTGCCTCCACTTATCCGCTGGACAGGCTGCCCTGACCAGCTGGTGTACGTCTCTCAGGTGTAATTGGTGTCCTACCCAGATTGTGTCTAATTCCTCCCAGAATTTAGTGTTTGCACTTCTAGGTTGTAATTTACCCAGGGAAGCCATTATCTGTTGTCTCTCACCTGGGGTGAAGGGTTGATAAGTTGTCTTTGGTCGCGCATTTGTTCCCCCTTGGGTTACTGGTGCTAAGTTGCGCTCCAGCGCTTCCCACTCCTCTGGGGGAGCGGTCGGTTCCTGCTGTGTGGACTCATAAGGAGGTAGAGGAACAATTTCCCCTCTCCATTGCTTTTCTTCTAAAACCTGGTTTTGCTTTTCCAGTTCCCTCACTCGGGATTCTAATTCTCTAATCCTTTCTTTATCTTCTCTCCACTCCTTAGTAGAGGCGACTACTTGCTCAATTAGACCAGCTAACTGATGTGTTAACATTACTCCTATCTTCTTTGTCTTGTTTCTCTTTCCTTTATCTATCCACTCTCTCTCTGCTGCTGTAAGGTGTGAGAAGTATCCCAGCCATCCTTTTGCATTCTCTTTATTAACTCTTTCCTGACTGTCATGTAAATTTCAATGAGGGATCCTGCAGGTCCCCTTTTAACTTCATTATCTGCCATTTCGCAGACTTCACTCACCCCGGCCACGATTACTCCCTAGTAAAGTGTGCTCTCTACCGTAGGGACTTCACTCACCCCCGGCCACTATTACTACTCTAGCACCGTGTTTCACTACCGTTACAGGGTTTCAAGTTATACTCACGGCTTCCACTATTACCACCTCGGCAATGTGCTTCTCCACCAGAGTCCGGTTTAGGTCAGAGTTGATCAAGCTCATTTTCCTCCCCGCTTTTCACAACATTGACAGTACAGTTCCCAACTTTTCAAAATTTCATGCAATCAGATGGCAACTCTGCGTTTGTTCGCCACTACAGAGTTTGATGTTAACCGACCTCTGCCACTTGTGCTTCACAATCCTAAGTGCCCTTGGTGTCTCTCACCCCACTTCAATCTCCTGACCTTCGCGTGGGAGGTTCCTCCTCTTAACAGCCGGTCTAAGGCAGGGTTTTGAGACAGGCACTACCTTGTCCTCTTGTCGGTCAGTACAAGCAACAGTTACTTATCACTATCAGCAGTTAGCGCTTATCACTATATCATATACAACAATACTTATTACTACAAATACCCCTTAAGTTTAACCCCTTAAGTTTAACCCCTTGCAAACTGTATTCTTGACCTTGTCTGACTCTCACAGATTCAGTCTTCTCTACTCCGGCTCCAATCGTGGCCAATCGATCTCACCAGTAATAGGATCCTAGCCGACTACGCCAATTGTTGTGGGAAAAGTACCACTGGGTCAGGCTTGAAGGTTTCAAGAATACAGTTTTATTTTAACGAAGCTTCGTGGAGAAAAGGCACTAACAAGCAGCAAACTTTCTCTCAATGAGACAAAAGGAGCAGTCCATCTTTATACCCTTTACACAATAGATGGACCGGACATCTAGCCATTATCACATCGTTGTAATCAAGTAGGTGATCGATCATTAACACATCATTATAGACAAATACAGACAGATACAGACATGAACATGTTAACATCGCATTGTCTTATGAATGGATACATTTCCTATGTCAGTGGCTATCAATGGTTTTTAGTTTCGGCCTATTCATATAGTAATTTACAGTAATTGGTTTTCCTGCAGTTATGTATTCCCGACCCCACCTGTAGCTAATCTCATTATCTACCCCTATTGTCCTTATCCTTGAGCCCTGGCTGGCTTCCTGTAGGATTTGATTCCTGCATGTTTAACTTTGAATAGCTGTCTGTCCTTTATGTTTTAATCTCAGGTGGCTGTCCGTACTGAAAGTCAGTGCCCGTTTAATGTCTCTTTCCCAGGTGACTGTTTGTGTGCCAGGCAACAATCTTATGTGTACCGACCTGTATATTTTTCCCACTTCAATGGCCAAACAGCAGAAAAGCTGAAATCAGAGGGTAAACTGTGACAGATGAAGGGGGGGGGGTGGGGGGTGGAGATGGGTGGGAGAGAGGTAAAATTGAAAAAAAGGGGAAGAAAAAGGGGAGAAAAGATAAGGAAAGGGGGATAAAATAGGGGAAAGAGTGAGGGGGAAGAAAAATAGAGAAAGACAATAAAGAAGTAAAAGGTAAAGAACAGTTAACAAAATAAATGAAACACAAACAATGGGGTCCAGGCGGGGTAGAGTTAATCATCTGAAGTTGTTGAATTCGATGTTGAGACCGGAAGGCTATAAAGTGCCTAGCCGGAAGATGAGATGCTGTTCCTCCACTTTGTGTTGAGCTTCACAGGAATATTGCAGCAGGTCAAGGACAGACATGTGGGCATGGGAGCAGGATTGCGTGTTAAAATGGCAAGCAAAGGGAAGGTTAGAGTCCTGATTGCGCACAGAATGAAGGTGCTTAGCAAAGTGATCATCCATTCTACGTTTGGTCTCTCCATTATAGAGGAGACCACATTGGGAACAGCGAATGCAATCGACAAAATTGAAAGTGGTCCAAGCGAAACGCTGCTTAACCTGGAATGTGTGTTTTGGACCTTGGATGGTAAGCATGGAGGAGGTAAAGGGACTAGTTATTAAACCTTCTGCGATTGCATGGGAAGGTGTCATGGGTGATGGGAGAGGTGTTGGGTATAGTGGAGGAGTGGACTAGGTTATCCCAGAGGGAACAGTCTCTGCGGAATGCTGACAGAGGGAGTGAAGGGGCGATGTGTTTGGTGGTGGCATCATTCTGGAGTTCGTGAAAATGTCAGAGGATTATGCTTTGCATGCGGAGGCTGGTGGGATGAAAAGTGAGAACAAGGGGGGTTCTATCCTTGTTCTGGGAGGGAGAGGAGGGGGTGAGGGTTGTGGCGCAGGAGATGGACCACATGCTGTTGACAGCCCTGTCGACAACTGTAGGTGGGAAACCACAGTTGAGAAAGAAGAGGCACATAAGAACAAAGAACAAAGAACAAAGAACAATACAGCACAGGAACAGGCCCTTCGGCCCTCCAAGCCCGCGCCACTCCCCGGTCCAGGATTGAATCCTGAATCCAGGATCCCCGCCCAATTTTCCAGCCTATCTACATCCTAATATCCTATCCACCGAGCTGTCCCTCACAGCTACGATGCTTTGTTCATCACAACCTATTAACTCACCCCCACCCCCCCATTCCAGACCATGTGATCTCCAGGGAGAGGCAAAAACCCAGAGTGAAAACCCCAGGGCCAATATGGGGAAAAAGAAAATCTGGGAAATTCCTCTCCGACCCCCTGTGGCGATCGAAACGAGTCCAGGAGATCACACTGGCCCTGATCAGAAAATGCTTCCCAACCCTATTCATTTCCACTTCTGCTTTACGAACACCATCTCAATTCCCTGCCCCCGAGACAGGTTCCCAACTATCCGCAGTCTCGCTCTGTCCTGGCACCAGCAAGATGATCATAGAATGAAGCCTTGAAACGAGAAACAAAGAACAATTAGCCCGCGCCGCTCCCTGGTCCAAACTAGACCACTCTTTTGTGTCCCTCCATTCCCACTCCGTTCATATAGCTGTCTAGATAAGTCTTAAACGTTCCCAGTGTGTCCGCCTCCACCACCTTGCCCGGCAACACATTCCAGGCTCCCACGACCCTCTGTGTAAAATATGTCCTTCTGATATCTGTGTTAAACCTCCCCCCCTTCACCTTGAACCTATGACCCCTCGTGAACGTCACCACCGACCCGGGGAAAAGCTTCCCACCGTTCACCCTATCTATGCCTTTCATAATTTTATACACCTCTATTAAGTCTCCCCTCATCCTCCGTCTTTCCAAGGAGAACAACCCCAGTTTCCCCAATCTCTCCTCATAACCAAGCCCCTCCATACCAGGCAACATCCTGGTAAACCTCCTCTGTACTCTCTCCAAAGCCTCCACGTCCTTCTGGTAGTGTGGCGACCAGAACTGGACGCAGTATTCCAAATGCGGCCGAACCAACGTTCTATACATCTGCACATCAGACCCCAACTTTTATACTCTATGCCCCGTCCTATAAAGGCAAGCATGCCATATACCTTCTTCACCACCTTCTCCACCTGTGACGTCACCTTCAAAGATCTGTGGACTTGCACACCCAGATTTTGTCGTGGTTCCCCAGGACGACAATTTATTCACATCAATTAAAACAGAGAGTCTGAGCAGCGATCTTCCAAGCAATAGACTTTATTTCTCAGCACAAGAGATAAAGTCGGGAACGTCCGGAACACTCCAAAGAGCCCTTGGGCTTACACTCTTTTATGTACATTTCAGCCTCATATCTCAAGATCCTCCTCTCCCTTTTACAGCCTGTCCTTGGTTGTTATCTTACCCTACAGCCCTATCTTTCTTTGGCCACCATTATTTTTAGTTGACCCTTTATCTGTTTTCTTTGCAATCGGTCGTTCACTGTTATATCTCTTCGTTTCTTAAACCATGGTGGTTATAACTCTTGCTCTTATCTGAACTTTTCTGTTTGTATAATAATCGTGGTTTTGCAGGCTAAGGCCGAATGTGTTTAGAAGAAAAGACATTCTCTCTGCTGATTTATGGTCCACTATTAAGTTGAACCACCGAGCAGTCTTCCTTGTTTTCTGAAGTGACTATTGTCTGCTTTCCTTAATTAGTGATTGCTATATTACTTCTCTAGTTTCTCCACTTTGATCATATCGACTACACTTGATTATATTAGGTCACACGAAGTTACTTTAGGTTATATACCCATCTCACTACTCACCTAAATCTGCAATATCATTTTACTAAAACCTGTGAATCTGAATTTCATACCTAGCTCATACAATATCTAATACAATTTCCCTTACAGTCCCTCAGCGTCTCTACACCCTTTATGGTTCTTCCATTTATCGTGTAGCTCCTCCCTACATTATTCCCACCAAAATGCATCACTTCGCATTTATCAGGATTGAACTCCATCTGCCATTTCTTTGCCCAAATTTCCAGCCTATCTATATCCTTCTGTAGCCTCTGACAATGTTCCTCACTATCTGCAAATCCTGCCAGTTGTGTGTCGTCCGCAAACTTACTGATCACCCCAGTTACTCCTTCTTCCAGATCATTTATATAAATCACAAACAGCAGAAGTCCCAATACAGAGCCCTGCGGAACACCACTAGTCACAGGCCTCCAGCCGGAAAAAGACCCTTCCACTACCACCCTCTGTCTTCTGTGACCAAGCCAGTTCTCCACCCATCTAGCCACCTCCCCCTTTATCCCATGAGATCCAACCTTTTTCACTAGCCTACCATGAGGGACTTTGTCAAACGCTTTACTAAAGTCCATATAGACAACATCCACAGCCCTTCCTTCGTCAACCATTCTGGTCACTTCTTCAAAAAACACCACCAGGTTAGTGAGGCATGACCTCCCTCTCACAAAACCATGCTGACTATCGTTAATGAGTTTATTCCTTTCTAAATGCGCATACATCCTATCTCTAAGAATCTTCTCCAACAACTTCCCCACCACGGACGTCAAGCTCACCGGCCTATAATTACCCGGGTTATCCTTCCTACCCTTCTTAAATAACGGGACCACATTAGCTATCCTCCAATCCTCTGGGACCTCACCTGTGTCCAGTGACGAGACAAAGATTTGCGTCAGAGGCCCAGCGATTTCATCTCTCGTCTCCCTGAGCAGCCTTGGATAGATTCCATCAGGCCCTGGGGACTTGTCAGTCTTTATATTCTCTAACAAACCTAACACTTCCTCCCTTGTAATGGAGATTTTCTCCAACGGTTCAACACTCCCCTCTGAGACACTCCCAGTCAACACATCCCTCTCCTTTGTGAATACCGACGCAAAGTATTCATTTAGGATCTCCCCTACTTCTTTGGGCTCCAAGCATAAGTCCCCACTTTTGTCCCTGAGAGGTCCGATTTTTTCCCTAACAACCCTTTTGTTCCTAACGTATGAATAAAATGCCTTGGGATTCTCCTTAATCCTGTCTGCCAAGAACATTTCGTGACCCCTTTTTGCTCTTCTAATTCCCCGTTTGAGTACTTTCCTACTTTCTTTGTACTCCTCCAGAGCTCCCTCCGTTTTTAGCTGCTTGGACCTAACATACGCCTCTCTTTTCTTTTTGACCAGTCCCTCAATTTCCCTGGTTATCCACGGTTCTCTAATCCTACCCTTCCTATCCTTCTTTTTTACAGGCACATGCTTGTCCTGTAGCCCTAACAACTGTTCCTTAAAAGACTGCCACATACCAGATGTGGATTTACCCTCAAACAGCCTCTCCCAATCAAGAGCTGCCAATTTCTGCCTGATCCCACTAAAGTTAGCCTTCCCCCAATCCAACACCTTACCCTTGGGACACCACTCATCCTTTTCCATCACTATCCTAAAGCTAACAGAATTGTGGTCACTATTTGCCACATGTTCCCCTACCAAAACTTTGAAGACCTGACCGGGCTCATTCCCCAGTACCAGGTCCAGTATAGCCCCCTCTCTAGTCGGGCTATCTACATATTGTTCCAACGAACCCTCCTGTACACATTTTACAAATTCCTCCCCATCCAGAGTCCCTGCTCTCAGCGATTTCCAGTCGCCATATTAGAAGCATCACTTTGGAAAGTGGCATCACTGGAACAAATGCGACAGAGGTGAAGGAGCTGAGAGAAAGGGATGGAGTCCTTACAGGATGTAGGGTGCAAAGAACTGTAGTCCAGATAACTGTGGGAGTCAGTGGGCTTGTAATGGATATTGGTAGATAGTCTATTACCGGAAATGGAGGCAGGAAGGTCAAGGAAGAGAAGGGAAGTGTCTGAGATAGAACAGGTGAAGGTGATGGAGGGCTGGAAACTGGAAGTGAAGTTGATGAATTTTTCCAGGTCTGGATGAGAGCATGAAGCAGCACCAAAATAGTCATCAATGTACCGGGAAAGGAGTTGTGGGAGGGGACCCGGGTAGGCTTGGAACAAGGAATGTTGCTGTGCTGCCTCCTTCAGTGGATTCTAATGGAGGAGTCTGGAATTTCTTTATTTTCAGGGACATTAATAAAGACAGACATTGAGATATCAAATTGAAATTCATTTTAAGTATGACCAATTCCCTGAAAGAGACAGTTAATGATGAAGCAAAGTCTTTAGTCCACAATCATAAAGATGCTGTTTAAATACATGGCTTATTGCACAGCGAGGCAAACAGTGTATTTAGCACCAACTCGATGATTCCTACTTGGATTAATACACTATTTACATCCATTCAAACAATCCAGAGGGAAAAAGGCGAATAGCCTGATAACAGTGATCAAGCTGTCGATCACAATAACAACGACTCACCGTAGTGGGTCGGATCTCAAACAATGATGACACAGAGTACAGGAATGAGATAGCGAATCTGGTGAACTGGTGCGGCAACAATAATCTCTCAATCAATGTCAACAAAACGAAGGAGATTGTCATCAGGAAGCGTAAAGGAGAACATGCCCCTATCTACATCAATAGGGATGAAGTAGAAAGGGTCGAGAGCTTCAGGTTTTTAAGTGCCCAGATCACCAACAACCTGTCCTGGTTCCCCCCATGCCGAAGATATAATTAAGAAAGCCCACCAGCCTCTACTTTCTCAGAAGACTAAGGAAATTTGGCATGTTAGCTACGACTCTCACCAACTTTTACAGGTGCACCATAGAAAGCATTCTTTGTGGTTGTATCACAGCTTGATATGGCTCCTGCTCTGCCCAAGTCTGTAAGGAACTACAAAAGGTCGTGAATGTAGCCCAATCCATCACGTAAACCAGCCTCCCATCCATTGACTCTGTCTACACTTCCCGTTGCCTCGGCAAAGCAGCCAGCATAATTAAGGACTCCACTTACCCAGGGCGGCACGGTAGCACAGTGGTTAGCACTGCTGCTTCACAGCTGCAGGGACCTGGGTTCGATTCCCGGCTCGGGTCACTGTCTGTGTGGAGTTTGCACATTCTCCTCGTGTCTGCGTCGGTTTCCTCCGGGTGCTCCGGTTTCCTCCCACAGTCCAAAGATGTGTGGGTTAGGTTGATTGGCCATGATAAAATTGTCCCTTAGTGTCCTGGGATGCGTAGGTTAGAGGGATTAGTGGGTAAAATATGTAGGGATATGGGGGTAAGGCCTGGGTGGGATTGTGGTCAGTGCAGACTCGATGGGCCGAATGGCCTCTTTCTGCACTGTGGGATTCTATGAATCTATGGACATCCTCTCTTCCATCTTGTTCCTTCGGGAAAAAGATACAAAAGTATCAATCGACTCAAGGACGGCTTCTTCCCTGCTGCTGTCAGACTTTTGAATGGACTTTATTTGCATTAAGTTGATCTTTCTCTACCCGAGCTATGACTGTAACAATACATTCTGCACTCTCTCTATGAATGGTATGCTTTGTATAGCGCACAAGAAACAATACTTTTCATTGTATGTTAATACATGTGACAATAATAAAGCAAATCAAATCAAACTCATACTTCATGTTCTTGAAAAAAGATCAAATGCAAACAGATTGAATTTTTAAAGTGCAGAGCAGCACTACACCGAGAAAATAAAAAAGAAAGTTTTTTTGGTAAATTTCCAGGTTTCTATGACACCTCTCTCAATTTCCATCTCTCTCCAGATGAAGGAGCACATTGAATGGTTAACTGAGATTGACTTTGTCATTTTTGGAGCCGAGGCCATTATCGAGTGGTTTGTGTCGTTTTATTTTTGTGCAGCAGTTTGATAAAACTGAGTGGCTTGCTGAGCATTGTCAGAGGTCAGGTAAGATTCAATCACATTGCTGCAGGTCTGGGGTCACATGTAGGTCAGACCGGGCCAGGATGGGAGGTTTACCTCCTGAAAGGACCTAAGTTGTGCTACATAAGGGTGAATGCTGGGGGACCATTGTTATGTGAGATGTACACATGGCTTGTTTATTGGAATACAAAGAAAGATTTTGAAATTTTCCGAACATATTAAACTTGAAGAAGGGAGAAACAGTGAGGATGTAACTAAGCAACTGCAACATGACATAGGCTAGCAGAAAGGGTAGACAAGTGGCTGTTATGATTTAATACAGAGAAATGGGAGCTGATATGTTGGGAAGAAACTAGAGGAAGAACCAATATAGCCTGAATGTTAGAGTTTTAGAGGGTGCAGGATCAGTGTAACCTGAGGATCTTTAGTGTTTGCGGGTGTCTGCTTAGTAACAGCATGATGCACTATCAACACCCAGAGATGGAATCTGGAATAACAGGCTTTTATTAACTATAAAAGGGAACTAACTCTACAGTAAACTCTAACCGAGGGACCGGACCAGAATGAGGCGAAGGGGAGGAGCAGCCACCTTTATACCCCAGTGAACAGGGGAGGAGACTCAGGTAGCACCGGTAGGGGTGTGTCCAGTCATCAGAACATAACAGTGGTTTACCACATTCACCCCCTGTTTAAAAAAAGAGTCCAGCCGGGGTGAGATGGGTGGAACTATATATACAGAGTCACAGATTAAGTTGGTTCGGTGGCTTGATCCGCCGCTGCGACCGCCGTAGTGTAGGTTGCGATGTCGGTTCCAATGGCCGCGAAGTCAGTTGCGGAGAATGCGGTGTCGGTTCGGGCGCCAAAACCCGATTATCGGACCCATCTACAGCCTCGTCCAACTGCCGGGTGGTGGTGATGGTTCCCGGGGCTCAGGTGAGCTGTACACGGGGGTGAGAGGAGTGAGCAGTGACCCTGGCGCTGTTTGGAGACCAAAAGAGTTTGGGGTTGTGGGGTTGAGGGGCGTAGTGGACTCCGGGGCACCCGCGGGTGCCAGGTCTCGAATCGAGACTGTGTCCTCTCGCCCATCGAGATACGCCACGTAGGCATACTAGGGGTTGGCGTGGAGGAGCTGGACCCTATCGACCAGGAGATCCGACTTCCGGGTCCGAACATGCCTCCAGAGCAGAACAGGGCCGTGGTACACCAGCCACAATGGGAGGGATGTCCCCGAGGACGACTTCCTGGGGAACGCAAACATTCGTTCGTGGGGAGTGGCATTGGTTGCTGTACACAGGAGGGACCGAATCGAGTGTAGTGCATCAGGGAGGACCTCTTGCCAGCGGGTGACTGGAAGACCCTTAGACCGCAGAGCTAGTAGAACGGCCTTCCAGACTGTTGGTTCTCTCTTTCCACTTGTCCGTTTCCCCGGGGGTTGTAGCTGGTAGTCCTACTCAAGGCTATGCCTTTAGAGAGTAGGTACTGACGCAGCTCATCATTCATGAAGGACGATCCCCGGTCACTATGGATGTAGCTGGGGTAACCGAACAGAGTGAAGAGACCATGCAGGACCCTGACGACAGTGGCCGAGGTCATATCTGGGCAGGGAATGGCAAAGGGGAAATGTGAATATTCATCTATCACGTTCAGAAAATAGATATTGTGGTCAGAAGAGGGGAGGGGCCCTTTGAAGTCGACACTTAGGCGTTCAAAAGGGCAGGTGGCTTTTATGAGGTGCGCTCTATCTGGCCGATAGAAGTGCGGCTTGCACTCTGCGCAGACCTGGCAGTGTCTAGTTACAGACCTGACTTCCTCAATGGAGTAGGGAAGGTTGCGGGCTTTAATAAAATGGAAAAGCCTGGTGACCCCCGGGTGGCAGAGGTCATTGTGGAGAGCCTGCAACCGGTCCACCTGCGCGCTGGCACATGTTCCACGGTGTGGAGATGCCGGCGTTGGACTGGGGTAAGCACAGTAAGAAGTCTCACAACACCAGGTTAAAGTCCAACAGGTTTATTTGGTAGCAAATACCATAAGCTTTCGGAGCGCTGCTCCTTCGTCAGATGGAGTGGATATCTGCTCTCAAACATGTTCCACGGGACAGGGCATCCGGGGGCTCATTGAGCTTCCCGGGCAGGTACAAGATATCGTAATTGTAGGTGAAGAGTTCGATTCTCCACCTCAATATCTTATCATTTTTGATCTTGCCCCGCTGTGTATTGTTGAAGATGAAGGCGACGGATCGTTGGTCTGTGAGCAGGGTGAACCGTTTGCCGGCTAAGTAATGGCGCCAGTGCCATACAGCTTCCACTATGGCTTGGGCCTCTTTTTCGACAGAGGAGTGTCGAATTTCAAGGCCTTGGAGGGTTTGGGAAAAGAAGGCCACACCTGGTTAAGGGTGGCGGCTAAGGCAAAGTCAGATGCATCGCTCTCCACCTGGAACGGGATGGATTGGTCTGCAGCATGCATCGTGGCCTTCGCGATGTCTGCTTTGATGCGGTCGAAGGCCAGACGGGCCTCTGCCGTCAGGGGAAAAGAGGCGGATTTGATCAGCGGACGGGCTTTGTCCGCATAATTGGGGACCCACTGGGCATAGTACGAGAAGAAGCCCAGGCATCTTCTCAGTGCTTTGATGCTAGTGGGGAGAGGGAGTTCCAGGAGGGGACGCATACGGTCTGGATCGGGGCCGATGACCCCGTTTTCCACCATGTACCCGAGGATGGCAAGGCGGTGTGTGCGGAATACACAGTTCTCCTTATTATAGGTCAGGTTAAGGAGATTTGCAGTGTGCAGGAATTTGTGGAGGTTGGCGTCGTGGTCCTGCTGATCGTGGCCGCAGATGGTGACGTTATCCAGGTACGGGAAGGTAGCCCGTAGCCTGTTCTGGTCCACCATTCGGTCCATCTCACGCTGGAAGACCGAGACCCCATTGGTGACGCCGAATGGGACCCTAAGGAAATGGTATAGGCGACCATCCGTCTCAAAGGCCGTAGATGGCCTGTCCTCCGGGTGGATGGGGAGCTGGTGGTATGCCGACTTCAAGTCAATGGTGGAGAATACCTGATAGTGTGCAATCTGATTGACCATGTCAGATATGCGAGGAAGAGGGTACGCGTCCAGCTGCATGTATCGATTAATGGTCTGACTGGAGTCAATGACCATTCTGTGTTTCCCACCAGACTTTACGGCTACCACTTGAGCTCTCCAGGGGCTGGTACTGGCCTGAATGATCCCCTCCTTGAGGACCTCGGACCTCATAAAGGCCTTGTCTCCAGCACTATACCGCCTGCTCTTGGTGGCAATAGGCTTGCAACCAGGAGCAAGATTAGCGAACAGAGAGGGAGGGGTGATTTTAAGAGTCGAGAGACTGCAGGTTGTGTGCGGTGGGCAATTTTGAAACTGCTGGTTGCAGACGGAGAGCGGGGGAAGAGGCCCATTATAAATCATAGTCACACTCCTCAGGTGGGTCAGGAAATCCAGCCCCAAGAGTACAGCCGCGCAGAGATGAGGCAGCACGAGGAGCCTGAAATTCTCATACACCGTGCCCCTCACCATCAGGGTCACTACGCAATATCCGAGGACATTTACGGAGCGGGATTGTGATGCCATGGAGATTGTTTGTTTGACGGGCCGCACGGAAAGGGTGTATCGACTCACCGTATCAGGGTGAATAAAGCTCTCCGTGCTCCCACTGGCAAACAAACAATGCTCCACGTGGCCATTTACCTGGACGTCCATTATGGACCTGGCGAGTTGGTGAGGCTGGGACTGGTCCAGGGTAATCGACACCACTGTCGAGGCATGTGAGAAGTCACAGGCTGCTGATGTCGTCCAAGATGGCGTCCCCGCGGGTCACACGCGGCCGATGTCATCCAAAATGGCGGCTCTTGCGGGTCGCACGTGGTGCTACTTGACCTTGAGGTGGACTTTGCCCGGCAGACCTTCGCATAGTGGCCCTTCTTCCCACGCGCGGAGCAGAACATAGAACATAGAACATAGAAAACCACAGCACAAACAGGCCCTTCGGCCCACAAGTTGCGCCGATCATATCCCTACCTCTAGGCCTATCTATAGCCCTCAATCCCATTAAATCCCATGTACTCATCCAGAAGTCTCTTAAAAGACCCCAACGAGTTTGCCTCCACCACCACCGACGTCAGCCGATTCCACATAAGAACGAATCCTTTGCCGGGCAGCTTCGCAGGGGGTGCTTTCCTAGGCCGCAGATGTAGCATTTGGGACCACTGGAGACTGCCGCGGCGGTAGAGTCATGGACTGCACGTGGCGTGGTG
Organism: Mustelus asterias; assembly: GCF_964213995.1. Taxonomy (NCBI): domain Eukaryota; kingdom Metazoa; phylum Chordata; class Chondrichthyes; order Carcharhiniformes; family Triakidae; genus Mustelus; species Mustelus asterias. Next base: position 71,210,110 of record NC_135804.1, on the reverse strand, counting down.
TGGGTCAGGGGCCCGCTCGAGTACTGGGGAGGTAGTGGCAGCGGTGCCCACGATGCGCTCCCATGGTCGGGGGTGTAAGCTTCAAGATTACAGAAGGCCAGCTCCAGCGATTCGGCAGCGCCACAGTTTTCTGCAGGTCCAGCCCACCCTGCTCCAGCAGCCGCTGTCGGATATAACTCGACCTGATGCCCGTGATGTAGGCGTCCCGGATTAAGTCCTCCGCGTTTTGGGTGGCTGATACTGCCGTACAGTTGCAGGCCCGGGCGAGTCCCCACAATGCGTGCAGAAGTTGGTTGCACGACTCACCCGGCTGTTGTCGGTGTGTAGCTCGGAGATGTCTTGTGTAGACCTCATTAAGCCGCTTGTGATATTGGCCTTTTAGCAGTTCGATTGCGGCTGTATACGTGTCGGCGTCCCAGATGGTAGCATACACGACGGCGCTTACTCGTGCGTGGAGCACGTGGAGTTTGTCAGCCTCGGACTGGACGACAGCGGAGGCATCGAGGAAAGCCTGGAAACATTTTAGCCAGTAATCAATACTATCAGCGGCTCCCACGGCTTGAGGGTCCAGCTCGAGTTTGTCTGGCTTCAAGAGTTGCTCCATCACAAGAAAATTTTAATATAGTTAATAAAATTGATGCACTATCAACACCCAGAGACGGAATCTGGAATAATAGGCTTTTATTAACTATAAAAGGGAACGAACTCTACAGTAAACTCGAACCGAGGGACCGGACCAGAATGAGGCGAAGGGGAAGAGCAGCCACCTTTATACCCCAGTGAACAGGGGAGGAGCCTCAGGCAGCACCGGTAGAGGCGTGTCCAGTCATCAGAACATAACAGTGGTTATCAGAACATAACAGTGGTTTACCACACAGCAGAAGCAAGAATTTAATAAGGAGTGATTATGATACGATCTGCTCAGCAACAAGCAAAAACATGCCTAGAAACAGCAGTACCCAGACTTCAAAGGGGATGTTTAGATTCAGGCATCTAACAAGATTAACAGGCATCCAGTCAGAATCCTGGGTAAATAAATATCCATGATGTGGAGATGCCGGCGTTGGCCTGAGGTAAACAGAGTAAGACGTCTCACAACACTAGGTAAAAGTCCAACAGGTTTATTTGGTAGCACAAGCCACAAGCTTTCAGAGCGCTGCTCCTTCATCAGGTAAGTGGAAGTTCTGTTCACAAACAGGGCATAAAAAGACACAAACTCAATTTACAAAATAATGGTTGGAATGCGAGTCTTTACAGGTAATCAAGTCTTAAAGGTACAGACAATGTGAGTGGAGAGAGGGTTAAGCACAGGTTAAAGAGATGTGTATTGTCTCCAGACAGGACAGTTAGTGAGATTTTGCAAGCCCAGGCAAGTCGCGGGGGTTACAGATAGTGTGACATGAATCCAAGATCCCGGTTGAGGCCATCCTCATGTGTGCGGAACTTGACTATCAGTCTCTGCTCAGCGACTCTGCGTTGTCGTGTGTCGTGAAGGCCACCTTGGAGAACGCTTACCCGAAGATCAGAGGCCGAATGCTCGTGACGGCTGAAGTGTTCCCCAACAGGAAGAGAACACTCTTGCCTTGTGATTGTTGAGCGGTGTTCATTCATCTGTTGTCGTAGCGTCTGCATGGTCTCCCTAATGTACCATGCCTCGGGACATCCTTTCCTGCAGCGTATCAGGTAGACAACGTTGGCCGAGTTGCAAGGGTATGTAACATGCACCTGGTGAATGGTGTTCTCACGTGAGATGATGGCAATCGTGTCGATGATCCGGCACGTCTTGCAGAGGTTGCTGTGCAGGGTTGTGTGGTGTCGTGGTCATTGTTCTCCTGAAGGCTGGGTAGTTTGCTGCGGACAATGATCTGTTTGAGGTTGTGCGGTTGTTTGAAGGCAAGAAGTGGGGGTGTGAGGATGGCCTTGGCGAGATCATAGAATCATAGAGGTTTACAGCATGGAAACAGGCTCTTCGGCCCAACTTGTCCATGCCACCCTTATTTTTTTTTAAAAACCCCTAAGCTAATCCCAATTGCCCGCATTTGGCCCATATCCCTCTATGACCATCGTACCCATGTAACTATCTACATGCTTTTTAAAAGATAAAATTATACCCGCCTCTACTACTACCTCTGGCAGCTTGTTCCAGACACTCACCACCTTCTGTGTGAAAAAATTGCCCCTCTGGACACTTTTGTATCTCTCCCCTCTCACCTTAGAAACATAGAAGCATAGAAAAACTACAGCACAAAACAGGCCCTTCGGCCCCACAAGTTGTGCCGAACATATCCCTACCTTTTAGGCCTACCTATAACTCTCCATCCTATTAAGTCCCATGAACTCATCCAGGAATCTCTGAAAAGACACTATTGAGTTTGCCTCCACCATCACTGATGGCAGCCGATTCCACTCGCCCACAACCCTCTGTGTGAAAAACTTCCCCCTAACATTTCCCCTGTACCTACCTCCCCAGCACCTTAAACCTGTGTCCTCTCGTAACAGCCATTTCCACACTGGGAAAAAGCCTCTGAGAGTCCACCAATCTATGCCTCTCAACATCTTATATACCTCTATTAAGTCTCCTCTCATCCTACGTCTCTCCAAGGAGAAAAGACCGAGCTCCCTCAGCCTATCCTCATAATGCATGCCACTCAATCCAGGCAACATCCTTGTAAATCTCTTCTGCACCCTTTCAATCTTTTCCACATCCTTCCTGTAATGAGGTGACCAGAACTGAGCACAGTACTCCAAGTGGGGTCTGACGAGGGTCTTATATAGCTGCATCATTATCCCCGGACTCCTAAACTCAATCCCCGATTGATAAAGGCCAGCACACCGTACGCCTTCTTAACCACCTCCTCCACCTGCGGGGCCGATTTTAGAGTCCTATGGACCTTAAACCTATGCCTTTGTTTTAGACTTCCCTACCTTTGGGAAAAGATATTGACTATCTACCTTGTCTATGCCCCTCATTATTTTATAGATCTCTATAAGGTCACCCCTCAGCCTCCTACACTCCAGAGAAAAAAGTCCCAGTCTATTCAGCCTCTCCTTATAACTCAATCCATCAAGTCCCGGTAGCAACCTAGTAATTCTTTTCTGCACTCTTTCTAGTTTGATAATATCCTTTCTATAATAGGGTGACCAGAATTGCACACAGTATTCCAACTGTGGGGGCCTGGAATGTGTTGCCGGGCAAGGTGGTGGAGGCGGACACACTGGGAACGTTTAAGACTTATCTAGACAGCTATATGAACGGAGTGGGAATGGAGGGACACAAAAGAGTGGTCTAGTTTGGACCAGGGAGCGGCGCGGGCTAATTGTTCTTTGTTTCTCGTTTCAAGGCTTCATTCTATGATCATCTTGCTGGTGCCAGTACAGAGCGAGACTGCGGATAGTTGGGAACCTGTCTCGGGGGCAGGGAATTGAGATGGTGTTCGTAAAGCAGAAGTGGAAATGAATAGGGTTGGGAAGCATTTTCTGATCAGGGCCAGTGTGATCTCCTGGACTCGTTTCGATCGCCTCAGGGGGTCGGAGAGGAATTTCCCAGATTTTTTTTCCCCATATTGGCCCTGGGGTTTTCACTCTGGGTTTTTGCCTCTCCCTGGAGATCACATGGTCTGGAATGGGGGGGTGGGGGTGAGTTAATAGGTTGTGATGAACAAAGCATCGTAGCTGTGAGGGACAGCTCGGTGGATAGGATATTAGGATGTAGATAGGCTGGAAAATTGGGCGGGGATCCTGGATTCAGGATTCAATCCTGGACCGGGGAGCGGTGCGGGCTTGAGGGCCGAAGGGCCTGTTCCTGTGCTGTATTGTTCTTTGTTCTTTGTGGCTTACCAATGTCTTGTACAACTTCAACAAGACGTCCCAACTCCTGTATTCAATGATGTTCGTCTTTATCAAAGACATTTGAAGGCTCCGGAGAAGATGTCATAGCTTCTCCATTCCGGGGAAGTACCAGACGACGAAGGGTACTTTGTCTGCCGTGTCCCATGTTTGTCAGTGGTCATGGGCATTCGGCCAGACCCATATAATTGCCAGCACCATCTAAAGCACAGTAAGTAATCTCACAACACCAGGTTAAAGTCCAACAGGTTTATTTGGGAGCACGAGCTTTCGGGGCGCTGTTCCTTCATCAGGTGAGTGCAGGATTTGTTTCACAAACAGGGCAAATATAGACACAAACTCAATTACAAGATAATGGTTGGAATGCGAGTCTTAACAGGTAATCAAGTCTTTACACGTGCAGACAATGTGAGTGGAGAGAGGGTTGAGCACAGGTTAAAGAGGTGTGAATTGTCTCACGCCAGGACAGTTAGTGAGATTTTGCAAGCCCACGCAAGTTGTGGGGGTTACAGATAGTGTGACATGAACCCAAGATCCCGGTTGAGGCTGTCCTCATGAGGAACTTGGCTATCAGTTTCTGCTTGGTGATTCTGCGTTGTAGTATGTTTTGAAGGCCACCTTGGAGAATGTTTACCTGAAGGTCAGAGACTGAATGCCCTTGACTGCTGATGTGTTCCCTGGCAGGAAGGGAACACTCCTCCCTGGTGATTGCCGAGCAGTGTCCATTCATCCATTGGCCGGAGCAGTTCTGAGGTTACAGAGAAACAGCTCATCAGTTATAACTAATTACAGCAAATCAGGAACAAGAGATTTTTCACATCTTTCATTGACATACATATCCACCAATCATAGCATAGTCTTTTGCCCTTTCTTATCCAATAGAAAACCAACCCTTCATTAGCATAATATGTCCCCATATCTTGCTGTTTGGTAATCACCATGGTAACCTGTTCTTTGCTTTCATCCTGCTGTCCTAACCTGGAATGCAATGTTTATGGAACAAGATTTTAGATATACTCGCTTATCCTGCGTACGTCAGTGTTGGCCTTACTGAAGGCCTGACCGAAGGCCGTGTTTGGCTAATAATCATTTTCCATTACTTGACAGTTTTTTTTTGACAATTATGGAACTTTAATTTTCACAATTGTTGTAGCCTAATTTCCACACTTCCCCCGTTTTTGCCCTTTAACTAGGGGGTGGCACGGGAGCACAGTGGTTAGCACTGCTGCTTCACAGCTCCAGGGACCTGGGTTCGATTCCCGGCTTGAGTCACTGTCTGTGTGGAGTTTGCACATTCTCCTCGTGTCTGCGTGGGTTTCCTCCGGGCGCTCCGGTTTCCTCCCACAGTCCAAAGATGTGCAGGTTAGGTTGATTGGCCATGCTAAATTGCCCCTTAGTGTCCTGAGATGCGTAAGTTAGAGGTATTAGTGGGTAAAATATGTAGGGATATGGGGGTAGGGCCTGGGTGGGATTGTGGTCGGTGCAGACTCGATGGGCCGAATGGCCTCTTTCTGTACTGTAGGGTTTCTATGATTCTATGAACTACAAACTTTTGGGCCCTCTACAAGCTCTATGCACATTAGTTTTCTAAATTCTTCCTTGGTTGATTCGTACACCGGGGGGAGGCAGGGAACTGGGCTGTGGATAGAATCACGAGGGCAGAAAATAGAACAGATGTAGCAAGAGACACGTTGGATAACTACATACAGGACACTGGGCAAGGCCAGACCCACAACAAGGTATTTGAGAAGAGTCTTGAGAAATCCTCGAAACCGCCACCAATATTAGGGAGCCAACCCCACCAGTCAAAGGGCTTTTCCTGAGCAATTGAGTGCAGGCGACATATCTGCTCCTGAATAGTATGCATGTCTGTCTCAATCCGATGATCCTCATTGACGTAGAAGTAACATGTTCCATTGACAGTCGCACAAACTCCCCTCTTGTGCCACTTGCAAGAGATCAAGGGCCATGTGGTTCTGTAGCACCACTTTAGAAAGGGACTGAATCTCCAACTGCAGGCCCAGAATGGCGTCCCAGAATGGTGCTGTTTTCAATTATTTCCATAGTAGCGGAAATATTAATAATGGCCTTTTCTAATTCTGAGACCCCAAGACCTGGGAGCAGGGCTTGGACAAACTGGTGGAAGCCGGTGTTATCGGTGGCTAGCAGGTTCGGAACTGACCGTTCCTGATGCCTCATGAATCCTAGGTGGTTGTAGAGGGAGTGGATGGATAGGTGCAACTGTTCAGGGTACTGGTGAGGCCGCACCTAGAGTACTGTGTACAATTTTGGTCCCCTTATTTAAGAAAGGATATATTAGCTTTGGAGGGGGTACAGAGAAGGTTCACCAGGTTGATTCCGGAGATGAGGGGGTTAGCTTATGAGGAGAGATTGAGTAGACTGGGCCTGTACTCATTGGAGTTTAGAAGGTTGAGGGGAGATCTTATAGAGACATATAAGATAATGAAGGGGCTAGACAGGGTAGAAGCAGCGAGGTTATTTCCACTTACAATGGAAACAAGAACTAGGGGGCATAGCCTCAAAATACGGGGGAGTCAATTTAGAACAGAGTTGAGGAGGAACTTCTTCTCCCAGAGGGTAGTGAATCTTTGGAATTCTCTGCCCAATGAAGCAGTAGAGGCTACCTCGTTAAATGGGTTTAAGTCACAGATAGATAGATTTTTAACCATTAAGGGAATTAAGGGTTATGGGGAGCGGGCGGGTAAGTGGAACTAAACCCACTATCAGGTCAGCCATGATCTTATTGAATGGCGGAGCAGGCTTGAGGGGCTAGATGGCCTACTCCTGCTCCTATTTCTTATGTTCTTATGTTCTTATGTGCTTGACCCCAAAGGCCTCGGGGATCAGGTGACCTTTGGTACAGGTGCCGGTCCAATCGATGAGGAGGGTCTTGTAGGTTCTGTCCCCACAAAGCCAGAACGAGCCATTGGAAACAAGGGTAGGGTACCAGAATGTGGGGTTTTGGCAGCAGGTGAGCCAATACTGCGTATGGGGAGATTTCTCCTGGGCATACCAATGGATATGACAAGTCTGACTGAGACGTAGAGCCCTGAGGGCTACGTGGTCTGCACACCTGGACCTATCCCCATGGTTACAAGACCCTGTTCCTGATGGGTAGATGCGGTCAGAAGGCCAGACGGTAATGAGACCATTGAGGGTGAGGTTGTGTGACCGCTGGCAATCACACTCACCCTTGGTATAACAGAGTTTGGCCTCGGATGCGGGGGCTTGAGCGATGCATGAGGGATTGTTAGTCGTGCAATCCCAAAAGGATGTCATGGGACCAGACAGATTGTGGAAGTGAAACCAGGCTTCCTGGGAGTCATAGTCAGCAAGGTAAGTAACGGAGCTCAATGGAAGATCATCCACCCGAATGTTTCACGGGTATAATTCCTCCTAACACACAGCCATGCCAGTGTCTTAATGGTCACAGGGGTAGGCTGTTGTCTCCAGGTAGGCGCCTGCTGAATGAGGATCACCACGGCTTTTGCAGACCACTCAAAGTTTGAAGGGGGAGCACAGAAATGCATTTCTGATGAGGCGGGGATGGCAGGGAGGTGAGTACAGATCCAACATTGGGTCTGGTTCATAGAATCATAGAAACCCTACAGTGCAGAAGGAGGCCATTCGGCCCATCGAGTCTGCACCGACCACAATCCCACCCAGGCCCTACCCCCACATATTTTACCCACTAATCCCTCTAACCTACGCATCCCAGGACTCTAAGGGGCAAATTTTTTTTTTTAACCTGGCCAATCAACCTAACCCACACATCTTTGGACTGTGGGAGGAAACCGGAGCACCCGGAGGAAACCCACGCAGACACGAGGAGAATGTGCAAACTCCACACAGACAGTGACCCGAGCCGGGAATCGAACCCGGGACCCTGGAGCTGTGAAGCAGCAGTGCTAACCACTGTGCTACCGTGCCGCCCTTGAAGCAACAGCCTGCATCCTTTGAATCACGGAATTGCTAATCCATGCCTCTGCAAAGGGGTGTACAATCATTGACAATAAAAATTCACATTTCAAACAGTATCAAGTCCTTGATTAAATTTCTTCTTCTGAGGGTGCCCGCTTGCTGTGGGTCACGTGTATCCGCAAAGAATCCCCTCCCACCTCCATGGCTGCGAGTTGTCAGCAGGATGTGGTAAGGTCCCTCCCACCAAGGTTCCAGGCAATGCTTTCTTCAGAAGGCCTTAACAAAGACTAGGTCTCTTAGTTGGCAGCCCTCAGTGGTAACTTGCTCCTGAGCTTCGATGACCTGGGAATGCAAACCTTTAAGAGAGTTGGTTAGAGCTATGCAATAGTCCATCATTCCTTTGTCCATGGAGTGGATATTCATTTGTTTAATAGTGAGGGGTGGGGAGATAGGTCAGCATATGGGACGTCCCATTATAATCTCATAAGGTGTCAAAGAGGTGGTATAATTGGAATGGGAGCACATGACCATGTGGGCCAGGGGTAGGGCTTCAGGACGTTGTCACTAGATAGTGTCTCAGGAATCCTGAATCAAACAACATATTCACAAAAGGGCCCCATGGTTGTGGGCCTGCTGCTGCAGCCACTGGTGGCATCTTTCCAGGATTATTGCTATGTCAGAGTAAGCATTGAACAGCAACTTTTCCTGCCAAAGTGGAAAATCCTGGTGCGAACCATGACTGCTGCACTATCCTGATCAATCCCCCTTTGCCTGCATGGGTAAACTCATGTAACATGCGGGCAAGCTATGACAGGAGTGCTATAGTAGGAGCCCACCCTGTGAGATTGGGTAGGTACGGCCTGGGAGAACCCATTTTACTTGTGGACATAAAAGGTTAAAGGTGCAGAGGCGACAGCGGCCTCTGAATCAAGGAGGGATTGTGGGATCCTCTGTATGATTTGCCCAGTTAAAATACTTAATTTCAAGCCATTTCTACCTAATGTAACTAATTGTGCTATGCTTTAAGCTAATTTAAGCTAATTTGGCCACATCAGCCTGGAATTCTGGGTCCAGCCTTGGAATTTAGCTGCAGTCTTTGGAAGTACAATGTAAGGAAAACAAGCTTGCTCATGGCCACCAAAGCAAGTTATGCCTGTGCGCAACTTTCAACAATATAGGTAAGTATTCAGTTATTGTAGACACAGATCGATGTTTAGTTAGTTCAACCCAGATTAAGTTTTGAGTTGTTCAATCCAGTGCTAGCCTTTGGCTGCTCTCTCTCCCTCTCTCCTCTCAAGTAATCCTCATTTCGTTGGGAAAAAAAGAGTCCCAGAGGACATTGTCAGGGGCCGAGGGGAGGGCAAGGTCCTGGAGGGACGGCTGATTTCAGCATAGTTGGGAGTCCATGCATATACCTATATCTGTATTTGATAGAATCTTTGCAGCAGTAGCACTCTGAACTTTTGACACAAACTGATAAGAATTATGGCAACTGAAGTTAGTTCCAATTAACACCATATAGCTCTTGTTGTGGATCCTGAATGATCTCAAGAAGGTTGTCTGTTCGGGTTAACCTTAGGAATGCTAATGGCAGTAGCTTATTTTAACACTTTAAAAGATACAACTCAATCTACTTGCTATGTGACACAATTTGGCACTATCTATTGTTTCAACAACAACAAGACTGTGGCAAGTACCCGAATAAATCCCAAGATTCAATGAAATTAGTTTATGGCAATAGTGTAAAATGGTTGATCACAGTTCACCACCAGTTACACCTCTCCCCTGACTTGACATGGATGTAAAATAAGAACATAAGAACATAAGAACTAGGAGCAGGAGTAGGCCATCTGGCCCCTCGAGGCTGCTCCACCATTCAATAAGATCATGGCTGATCTTTTTGTGGACTCAGCTCCACTTACCCGCCTACTCACCATAACCCTTAATTCCTTTACTGTTCAAAAAGTTATCTATCCTTATCTTAAAAACATTCAAAGAGGTAGCCTCAACTGCTTCACTGGGCAGGGAATTCCACAGATTCACAACCCTTTGTGTGAAGAAGTTCCTCCTCAACTCAGTCCTAAATCTGCTTCTCCTTATTTTGAGGCTATGCCCTCTGGTTCTAGTTTCACCCATCAGTGGAAACAACTTCCCTGCTTCTATCTTATCTATTCCTTTCATAATCTTATATGTTTCTATAAGATCTCCCCTCATTCTTCTAAATTCCAATGAGTAGCCCCAGTCTACTCAGTCTCTCCTCAAAAGCCAACCCTCTCCACTCTGGAATCAACCTAGTGAATCTCCTCTGCACCCCCTCCCAGTGCCAGTATATCCTTTCTCAAGTAAAGAGACCAAAACTGTACACAGTACTCCAGGTGTGGCCTCACCAGCACCTTATACAGCTGCACCATAACCTTGCTGTTTTTAAACTCCATCCCTCTGGCAATGAAGGACAAAATTCCATTTGCCTCCTTAATTATTTGCTGCACCTGCAAACCAACTCCTTGTGATTCTTGCACAAGGACACCCAGGTCCCTCTGCACAGCAGCATGCTGCAATTTTTTACCATTTAAATAATAGTCCATTTTGCTGTTATCTCTACCAAAATGGATAACCTCGCATTTACCAACATTGTACTCAATCTGCCAGACCCTCGCCCACTCACTTAGACTATCTATATCCCTTTGTAGACTTTCAGCATCCTCTGCACACTTTGCTCTTCCACCCATCTTAGTGTCATCTGCGAATTTTGACACACTACACTTGGTCCCCAACTCCAAATCATCTATGTAAATCGTAAACAATTGCGGTCTCAACAATGATCCCTGAGGCACACCACTAGCCACTGATCGCCAACCAGAAAAACACTTATTTACCCCCACTCTTTGCTTTCTGTTAGTTAACCTATCCTCTAGCCATGCTAATACATTACCCGTAACACTGTGCACCTTTATCATATGCAGCAGTCTTTGGTGCGGCTCCTTGTCAAATGCCTTCCGGAAATCCAGATACACCACATCCACAGGTTCCCCATTGTCCACTGCGTATGTAATGTTCTCAAAGAATTCCACCAAATTAGTCAAACATGACCTTTCCTTCATGAACCCATGCTGTGTCTGAGCAGCAAGTCCAAAATCGCTCAATTTAGGCAAATGGCAAAAGTCAAATTGCGCCCAATCTTTCAATATTGAGCATCAAAAGGAAAAAATGACTGTCCAAAATATTTGTACTTATCATGTTATCATATTTGTATGGAACTCCTCGTGTTATTTCATTATATTTATTATTTATGTACGCCAGATATTTATTTCATTCTCTTAATTTTGGTGTCTTCCATTTAATTGATTTTATACTGTGGGGGTGGGGGGGGGGGGGGGGGGGAGTTGATTCCCGCTGACAGTACTGTCAGGAACATCGGCAGGGAGGGTCGACCCATATGGAGGTGGGGGTTTTGTGTGGCCTCAGCTGGTCTCGACTCTGAATCTGATGAAGGAGAATATGGGGATGACGAATCTTCCTCCTCATCATCCTGTTCAGCAGGAAGTGATTTTTTTTTGTTTGATTGTGAGGACGCTGCGCAACCAAGATTTTGGCTTTAACATCTCCCTGACAATTCCTTAGTTCCTCAGACATTCTAACATCCTCTAAACCACTTTTCCTGGACTCATCCAACCGCTTCTGCATCTCCATTCGCCACTGGAAATAGGCAGACCAACCCACATCTCTCTTATCTTTCTTCTCCTTTACTCTAAACACACATCCCAAAGTCTCAATGTGGTCCCTATTAACGATACCATGAGGCGGAAAAAGCTTCTCCTTACCCTGTGTCCACTTCACTCATTTCGGAATGTGATTCACGCTTCCTTGCCCATAGTGCACACACATGTATGCACTAGGTGTTCCCTTGAAAGGAGGCCTTTTCTAATGAATTTCCCATGATCAAAGAGGGGACCTGCCAGCATGAGACACGATTACACACAGACAGACAAAAAACTGACACAAAGACAAGACAGTCAAGACTAATGAAAAAGGCTAACAAAGGGTTAAAACACTTACGATTCGAGCTGTGCGAGATCATCTGGCTCAGCACCATCATGTGGCAGGAAAGGGTATAACAGCACAAAGATCTGAATCAATTTGGAATGAGGCAATCAATCCAATCGGGACCGCGGTTTTCCAGGGACTCGAACTCTGAAAAAATGTCTATACAGGGGGGTCCAATCCCCAACCCTTAGCTGTACTCTCAAGGGACTTGAACCCTCGCCTCTACCTGCTTACGCTGGTAATGTCCACAAAGGACAGCATGTGCATTCCCCTGGTCAAGTTGGCTCAATGCCCAAACATCAGGCAGCCGCGGTCTCTGAGCCCTTGGTCAACAAGGCACCATGCTTCCTTCCCTGGTAGACACTCCAGGGGTTTGCAATCTCAGTGGAACCTTCAAAAACTGTAGAGTTCTCTTGGGTAACAGCAATCTAAAGGCAAACTCAGTCGATTCTTAACACAAACAGCATCCAATGCAAGGTCTTTAATTACTTGTGCACAAGGAGAACTCTTTACGGCAAACGGAATGGCCGGAGCAGTTCTGAGGTTACAGAGAAACAGCTCAGCAGTTATAGTCAATTACAGCAAATCAGGAATAAGAGATTTTTCACATCTTTCATTGACATACATGTCCACCAATCATAGCATAGCCTTTTGCCCTTTCTTATTCAATAGAAAACCAATCCTTCATTAGCATAATATGTCCCCATAACTTGCTATTTGGTGATCGCCATGGTAACTTGTTCTTTGTTTTCATCCTGTAGTCCTAACCTGGAATGCAGTGTTTATGCAACAAGGCTTTAGATATACAAAGAACAAAGAACAATACAGCACAGGAACAGGCCCTTCGGCCCTCCAAGCCCGTGCCGCTCCCTGGTCCAAACTAGACCGTTCTTTTGTACCCATCCATTCCCACTCCGTTCATGTGGCTATCTAGATAAGTCTTAAACGTTCCCAGTGTGTCCGCCTCCACCACCTTGCCTGGCAGCGCATTCCAGGCCCCCACCGCCCTCTGTGTAAAATATGTCCTGCTGATATCTGTGTTAAACCTCCCCCCCTTCACCATGAACCTATGACCCCTCGTGAACGTCACCACCAACCTGGGGAAAAGCTTCCCACTGTTCACCCTATCTATGCCTTTCATAATTTTATACACCTCTATTAAGTCTCTCCTCATCCTCCGTCTTTCCAGGGAGAACAACCCCAGTTTACCCAATCTCTCCTCATAACTAAGTCCCTCCATACCAGGCAACATCCTTGTAAACCTCCTCTGTACTCTCTCCAAAGCCTCCACGTCCTTCTGGTAGTGTGGCGACCAGAACTGGACGCAGTATTCCAAATGCAGCCGAACCAACGTTCTATACATCTGCAACATCAGACCCCAACTTTTATACTCTATGCCCCATCCTATAAAGGCAAGCATGCCATATGCCTTCTTCACCACCTTCTCCACCTGTGACGTCACCTTCAAGGATCTGTGGACTTGCACACCCAGGTCCCTCTGCGTATCTACACCCTTTATGATTCTGCCATTTATCGTATAGCTCCTCCCTACATTAGTACTACCAAAAGGGTCAAAGGTAGGGTTCTGAAGACTGTGGAGGAAGAGAGAGATCTTGGGGTCCTTATCCACAGATCTCTAAATGTTGCCACTCAAGTGGATAGAGCTGTGAAGAAGGCCTATAGTGTGTTAGCTTTTATTAACAGGGGGTTGGAGTTTAAGAACCGTGGGGTTATGCTGCAACTGTACAGGACCTTGGTGAGACCACATTTGGAATATTATGTGCAGTTCTGGTCACCTCACTATAAGAAGGATGTGGAAGCGCTGGAAAGAGTGCAGAGGGGATTTACCAGGATGCTGCCTGGTTTGGAGGGTAGGTCTTATGAGGAAAGGTTGAGGGAGCTAGGGCTGTTCTCTCTGGAGCGGAGGAGGCTGTGGGGAGACTTAATAGAGGTTTATAAAATGATGAAGGGGATAGATAGAGTGAACGTTCAAAGACTATTTCCTCGGGTGGATGGAGCTATTACAAGGAGGCATGACTATAGGGTTCATGGTGGGAGATATAGGAAGGATATCAGAGGTAGATTCTTTACGCAGAGAGTGGTTGGGGTGTGGAATGGACTGCCTGCAGTGATAGTGGAGTCAGACACTTTAGGAACATTCAAGCGGTTATTGGATAGGCATATGGAGCACACCAGGATGATAGGGAGTGGGATAGCTTGATCTTGGTTTCAGATAAAGCTCGGCACAACATCGTGGGCCGAAGGGCCTGTTCTGTGCTGTACTGTTCTATGTTCAAAATGCATCACTTCGCATTTATCAGTATTGCACTCCATCTGCCATTTCTTTGCCCAAATTTCCAGCCTATCTATATCCTTCTGCAGCCTCTGACAATGCTCCTCACTATCTGCAAGTCCTGCCAATTTTGTGTCGTCCGCAAACTTACTGATCACCCCAGTTACACCTTCTTCCAGATTGTTTATATAAATCACAAACAGCAGAGGTCTCAATACAGAGCCCTGCGGAACACCACTAGTCACAGGCCTCCAGCCGGAAAAAGACCCTTCCACGACCACCCTCTGTCTTCTGTGACCAAGCCAGTTCTTCACCCATCTTGCTTATCCTGTGTACGTCAGTGTTGGCCTTACTGAAGGCCTGACCGAAGGCCGTGTTTGGCTAACAATCATTTTCCATTACTTGACAGAGTTTTGTTTTGACAATTATGGAACTTTAATTTTCACAATTGTTGTAACCTAACTTTCACAGTGGCATTTCTCCAGTTTTTGAAGTTATGAGATATCATTCTGGGTAAAGCATGATTCATCGCAAAGGAACTTGACAATTTTGCAACTGAATGCAAAAACAATATGTGATTTGGAAGATCTGCACTTGCACGAGGAGACCTTAATAGATTTCTCATTGTTAATGGGGATCAGGTGGCAATTAGACTCAGTAAACCAATGTCATAGTACAATAGGTAAAAATGTATTAAAAACCAAGAATCAATGGGAGAAGTTTTCTCAATGGTCACCGATACAGAATACCCAGACCTCCTGGACAAGTTTTGAAGTTATCAGTAAAAGCAGAACAGTTATACATTTTGTTTATCAGATTTCTTGCCCTTTATTAGTTTAAAATTAATTTCATTTAATATACACACATCAATACAAATCTCTGCCAAGTACCTCAACTTCATTGTACTTTTCAGCATGATGGTTTCTCATTTGTTGATTAAACTTAGCCTTTTTGGCTAAAGCTACTTCCCTGTTGCCTGGTTATAGAACATAGAACATTACAGCGCAGAACAGGCCCTTCGGCCCACGATGTTGCACCGACCAGTTAAAAAAAAAACTGTGACCCTCCAACCTAAACCAATTTCTTTTCGTCCATGAACCTATCTACGGATCTCTTAAACGCCCCCAAACTAGGCGCATTTACTACTGATGCTGGCAGGGCATTCCAATCCCTCACCACCCTCTGGGTAAAGAACCTACCCCTGACATCGGTTCTATAACTACCCCCCCCTCAATTTAAAGCCATGCCCCCTCGTGCTGGATTTCTCCATCAGAGGAAAAAGGCTATCACTATCCACCCTATCTAAACCTCTAATCATCTTATATGTTTCAATAAGATCCCCTCTTAGCCGCCGCCTTTCCAGCGAAAACAATCCCAAATCCCTCAGCCTCTCCTCATAGGATCTCCCCTCCATACCAGGCAACATCCTGGTAAACCTCCTCTGCACCCTCTCCAAAGCCTCCACATCCTTCCTGTAATGTGGGGACCAGAACTGCACACAGTACTCCAAGTGCGGCCGCACCAGAGTTGTGTACAGTTGCAACATAACGCTACGACTCCTAAATTCAATCCCCCTACCAATAAACGCCAAGACACCATATGCCTTCTTAACAACCTTATCTACTTGATTCCCAACTTTCAGGGATCTATGCACACATACACCTAGATCCCTCTGCTCCTCCACACTATTCAAAGTCCTCCCGAGGTGGCGGATGGAGTTTAATGCGGAGAAGTGTGAGGTAATTCACTTTGGTAGGAATAACAGATGTGTTGAGTATAGGGCTAACGGGAGGACTTTGAATAGTGTGGAGGAGCAGAGGGATCTAGGTGTATGTGTGCATAGATCCCTGAAAGTTGGGAATCAAGTAGATAAGGTTGTTAAGAAGGCATATGGTGTCTTGGCGTTTATTGGTAGGGGGATTGAATTTAGGAGTCGTAGCGTTATGTTGCAACTGTACACAACTCTGGTGCGGCCGCACTTGGAGTACTGTGTGCAGTTCTGGTCCCCACATTGCAGGAAGGATGTGGAGGCTTTGGAGAGGGTGCAGAGGAGGTTTACCAGGATGTTGCCTGGTATGGAGGGGAGATCCTATGAGGAGAGGCTGAGGGATTTGGGATTGTTTTCGCTGGAAAGGCGGCGGCTAAGAGGGGATCTTATTGAAACATATAAGATGATTAGAGGTTTAGATAGGGTGGATAGTGATAGCCTTTTTCCTCTGATGGAGAAATCCAGCACGAGGGGGCATGGCTTTAAATTGAGGGGGGGTAGTTATAGAACCGATGTCAGGGGTAGGTTCTTTACCCAGAGGGTGGTGAGGGATTGGAATGCCCTGCCAGCATCAGTAGTAAATGCGCCTAGTTTGGGGGCGTTTAAGAGATCCGTAGATAGGTTCATGGACGAAAAGAAATTGGTTTAGGTTGGAGGGTCACAGTTTTTTTTTTTTTTTTTTTTTTTTTTTTTTTTTTTTTTTTAACTGGTCGGTGCAACATCGTGGGCCGAAGGGCCTGTTCTGCGCTGTAATGTTCTATGTTCTATGTTCTATGTTCTATGTTAGCCCTATACTCAACACATCTGTTATTCCTACCAAAGTGAATTACCTCACACTTCTCCGCATTAAACTCCATCCGCCACCTCTCGGCCCAACTTTGCAACCTGTCTAAGTCTTCCTGCAAACTACGACACCCTTCCTCACTGTCTACCACACCACCGACTTTGGTGTCATCAGCAAATTTGCTAATCCACCCAACTATACCCTCATCCAGATCATTAATAAATATTACAAACAGCAGTGGCCCCAAAACAGATCCCTGAGGTACACCACTTGTAACCGCACTCCATGATGAATATTTACTATCAACCACCACCCTCTGTTTCCTATCCGCTAGCCAATTCCTGATCCAATTTCCTAGATCACCCCCAATCCCATACATCTGCATTTTCTGCAGAAGCCTACCATGGTGAACCTTATCAAACGCCTTACTAAAATCCATATATACCACGTCCACTGCCTTGCCCCCATCCACCTCCTTGGTCACTTTCTCAAAAAACTCAATAAGGTTAGTAAGGCACGACCTACCTGCCACAAAACCATGCTGACTATCACCTATCAATTCATTACTCTCCAAATAACTATAAATCCTATCCCTTATAATTTTTTCCAACATCTTGCCGACAACAGAAGTGAGACTCACCGGTCTATAATTCCCGGGGAAGTCTCTGTTCCCCTTCTTAAACAATGGGACAACATTCGCTAACCTCCAATCTTCTGGTACTATACCAGAGGCCAACGACGACCTGAAGATCAGAGCCAGAGGCTCTGCAATCACTTCTCTTGCCTCCCAGAGAATCCTTGGATAAATCCCATCCGGACCAGGGGATTTATCTTTTTTCAGACCCTCCAGAATATCCTGCACATCCTCCTTATCATCCTCCTTATGGTAGTCGCTAACATAAGTGTCAAAGTGTAGGATGCCACTGGCTCCTGCTACGCCGAATAGACATGTGTTCCTCGTCCAGGGTGTTATGGAGGGGGTGGTCAATCTCCTCTCTGAGAACTAACACTTAACCACTCAAAGAGGAGCACTTTCCTTCATAATCTGGTAAAGTGTCTGTGAGAAGTAGTAATATCTGCACTTCAGTAACTTTTTGTGGTTACATAGAACATAGAACATTACAGCGCAGTACAGGCCCTTCGGCTCTCGATGTTGCACCGACCAGTGGTACCAATCTAAAGCCCCTCTAATCTACACTATTCCAATATCATCCATATGTTTATCCAATAACCACTTGAACGCTCTCAACGTTGACGAGTCCACCACTGCTACAGGCAGGGCATTCCACGCCCTTACTACTCTCTGAGTAAAGAACCTACCTCTAACATCTGTCCTATATCTCTCACCCCTCAATTTAAAGCTATGTCCCCTCGTGCTAGCCAACACCATCCGAGGAAAAAGGCTCTCACTATCCACCCTATCTAATCCTCTGATCATCTTGTATGCCTCTTTTAAGTCACCTCTTAACCTTCTTCTCTCTAACGAAAACAACCTCAAGCCCCTCAGCCTTTCCTCATACGATTTTCCCACCATACCAGGCAACATCCTGGTAAATCTCCTCTGCACCCTTTCCAACACTTCCACATCTTTCCTATAATACGGCGACCAGAACTGTACGCAATACTCCAAATGCGGCCGCACCAGAGTTTTGTACAGTTGCAGCATGACCTCCTGGCTCCGAAACTCAATCCCTCTACCAATAAAAGCTAACACACCATACACCTTCTTAATAACCCTATCAACCTGGGTGCCAACTTTCAGGGATCTATGCACATGGACACCGAGATCTCTCTGCTCATCCACACTACCAAGTATCTTACCATTAGCCCAGTACTCTGTATTCCTGTTACTCCTTCCAAAGTGAATCACCTCACACTTTTCCGCATTAAACTCCATTTGCCACCTCTCAGCCCAGCTCTGCAGCTTATCTATGTCCCTCTATAACCTGCCACTTCCCTCCGCACTGTCTACAACTCCACCGACTTTAGTGTCATCCGCAAATTTACTAATCCATCCTTCCACGCCCTCATCCAAGTCATTAATAAAAATGACAAACAGCAGTGGCCCCAAAACAGATCCTTGCGGTACACCACGAGTAACTGAACTCCAGGATGAATATTTCCCATCAACCACCACTCTCTGTTTTCTTACAGCTAGCCAATTCCTGATCCAAACCACTAAATCACCCTCAATCCCATGTGTCCGTATTTTCTGCAAAAGCTTACCATGGGGAACCTTATCAAACGCTTTGCTGAAATCCATATACACCACATCAACCGCTTTACCCTCATCCACCTCTTTGGTCACCTTCTCAAAGAACTCAATAAGGTTTGTGAGGCACGACCTACGCTTCACAAAACCGTGCTGACTATCCCTAATCAAATTATTCCTTTCTAGGTGATTATAAATCCTATCTCTTATAATCCTTTCCAATACTTTGCCCACAATAGAAGTAAGGCTCACCGGCCTATAATTACCAGGGTTGTCCCTACTCCCCTTCTTGAACAAGGGGACAACATTTGCTATCCTCCAGTCTTCTGGCACTGTTCCTGTAGACAATGACGACACAAAGATCAAAACCAAAGGTTCTGCAATCTCCTCTCTAGCCTCCCAGAGAATCCTAGGATAAATCCCATCTGGCCCAGGGGACTTTCCAGAATTGCTAACACCTCCTCCTTATGAACCTCAATCCCATCCAGTCCAACAGCCTGCATCTCAGTATTCCCCTCAACAACACTGTCCCTCTCCAGTGTGAATACCGATGAAAAATATTCATTTAGTGCCTCTCCTATCTCTTCAGACTCCACGCACAACTTCCCACTGCTGTCCTTGACTGGCCCTAATCTTACCCTAGTCATTCTTTTACTCCTGACATACCTATAGAAAGCTTTAGGGTTTTCCTTGATCCTACCTGCCAAAGACTTCTCATGTCCCCTCCTGGCTCTTCTTAACTCTTTCTTCAGGTCCTTCCTGGCTAACTTGTAACTCTCAAGCGCCCTAACTGAGCCTTCACGTCTCATCTTAACATAAGTCTCCTTCTTCCTCTTCACAAGAGATTCAACCTCCTTAGTAAACCACGGTTCCCCCACACGTCTGCTTCCTCCCTGCCTGACAGGTACATATTTATCAAGGACGCATAGTAGCTGTTCCTTGAACAAGTTCCACATTACAATTGTGCCCATCCCCTGCAGTTTCCTTCCCCAACCTATGCCAGCTAAATCTCGCCTAATCGCATCATAATTTCCTTTCCCCCAGCTATAACTCTTGCCCTTTGGTATATACCTATCCTTTTCCATTGCTAAAGTAAACGTAATCGAATTGTGGTCACTGTCACCAAAGTGCTCACCTACCTCCAAATCTAACACCTGGCCTGGTTCATTACCCAGTACCAAATCCAATGTGGCCTCGACTCTTGTTGGCCTATCTACATACTGCGTCAGGAAGCCTTCCTGCACACACTGAACAAAAACCGACCCCTCTAAAGTACTCGAACTATAGCTTTTCCAGTCAATATTTGTAAAGTTAAAGTCCCCCATAACAACTACCCTGTTACTTTCGCTCCTATCCAGAATCATCTTTGCAATCTTTTCCTCTACATCTCTGGAACTTTTCGGAGGTCTATAAAAAACTCCCAACAGGGTGACCTCTCCTTTCCTGTTTCTAACCTCAGCCCAACCTACCTCAGTAGACGAGTCCTCATCAAATGTCCTTTCTGCCACCGTAATACTGTCCTTGACTAACAATGCCACACCTCCCCCTCTTTTACCACCTTCCCTGCACTTACTGAAACATCTAAACCCCGGAACCTGCAACAACCATTCCTGTCCCTGCGCTATCCATGTCTCCGAGATGGCCACAACATCGAAATCCCAGGTACCAACCCATGCTGCAAGCTCACCCACCTTATTCCGGATGCTCCTGGCGTTGAAGTATACACACTTCAAACCACCTTCCTGCCTGCCAGTACACTCCTGGGACTCTGAAACCTCATCCATGACCTCACTACTCTCAACCTCCTGTAAACCGGAGCTACAATTCAGGTACCCACCCCCCTGCTGAATTAGTTTAAACCCTCCCGAAGAGCATTAGCAAATTTCCCCCCCAAGATATTGGTACCCCTCTGGTTCAAGTGCAGACCATCCTGTTTGTAGAGGTCCCACCTACCCCAGAAAGAGCCCCAATTGTCCAGGTATCTGAATCCCTCACTCCTGCACCATCCCTGTAACCACGTGTTCAACTGCTCTCTCTCCCTATTCCTCTCCTCACTATCACGTGGCACGGGTAACAA
This sequence comes from Mustelus asterias, assembly GCF_964213995.1. NCBI lineage: Eukaryota > Metazoa > Chordata > Chondrichthyes > Carcharhiniformes > Triakidae > Mustelus > Mustelus asterias. Next base: position 71,189,144 of record NC_135804.1, on the reverse strand, counting down.
ACCAGAGATAACAACTCTGTTTGTTCTAGCCCTAAGCTTCCACCCTAACTCCCTGAATTTCTGCCTTACATCCCCATCCCTTTTCCTACCTATGTCTCGAGTGCCTATGTGAACCACAACTTGGGGCTGGTCCCCCCCCCCTTAAGGATTTCGAAAACACGATCTGAGACATCGCGGTCTCTGGCTCCTGGGAGGCAACACACCAACCGCGAGTCTCTCTCGTTCCCACTGAATCTCCTATCTATCCCCCTAACTATGGAGTTAGATCAAAATAAATATCGGAGACTCTCTCTGTAAAAGCAAAAAGTAACAGTTATCTAATTAACAGTGAACAGGTTAACTAAACTATTAACAAACCAGATAAAACACTATTCTAATGGAATGCTGTTTAGATAAATCCACCTCCCACTTATTAACAGAAAAATAGAATCTCTAGTCACTCTCAAAATTTCAACTAGGTTTGTTGTCATCTGGAATCTTCTGTCTTCTTTGCTGATTTCTTCTATCCTCACTCCTTGAGATGAGGCTTTCTTTTAAGACATAAATGTGGCTGCTATGCTGTCTGTGTCTCTTTCTCAAGCTGTGATCTGTGGCAGAGGCTGGCTGGCAGAGGCAATTGCTGTCTGGCTCTCTGGAGCTGGGAGCTGGCTCTTATACCCCTGATGACTTACCAAAATCCACAATAGGATTGGTTTACAGGTTACCAAAACATCAAATTCAAATCTGATAGGCTGTTTTTATTCAAATGCCTAGTTTAAACTGATCGGTTAAAATTCAAAAAAACAACCTGTTGTCTTGGCAGCACTGCTGCCTAGCCTCGCGATACACTGTTTTACTCTTTGCTCTCTGTGGACTTGCATTTTGCATCTGCATCCCTTTTAAAAACACAATTTTTTAACAGAACCATGAAATTTTACAACTCTTATCTTCTTACAATTTAAAAAAATATTTCACAAACACTAACTTCATAACAAAAGACTTATCTATTCTGTGCCAGGGCTGTAACTGAACCTATTCATTATGTTGCAAAATATGTTCCCTCATTAGGATTGTCCAGATATGAGTTTGTTAGCTAATGAGTTCCCAGGCTTTTGGCTCTAAACTTTTTACCTTTCCCATTTCAGCTTTCGATTACTTGCATTGGCCAAAAGGAAACAATCACAAGAAAATACTTGAAATACATTTAGAATATCAGCTTATATGTTTTAAAATCATAGTTAATTGTTTAATTCTCTTACTGCATTCACATGTAAGTTATCATTTAACTCTTTACTGTTAGCTCTGCCAGTGGCTGTATGCTGTCTAAAATCTAAGAGAAATGTAAACTAATTGCTTTCACTTGTTCATCACCTTAACCAACTGGCCATGACTACACAGCCTGGCACACACCAGATGGTATGTGTATTTGGACTTAAATTATGTGATGGAAGTTTGGAACTCATTACCTGAAAGGGTGGGAGAAGCAGAAATGCTCATCACATTAAAAGAAATATGCATGTGTGGTGCCTTAACCCAGAGGTCTGCAGACGAAGAGCTGGAAAGTGGGATTCACTGGCTGATTCTCAGGAATCACAGAAAGGATGGCCCAAATGAACCTTTTATACCATAAACATGCAATGCTACTTTATTTCAATTTGTGGAACCCAGATTTAAACTCTCCACGCCTGTCTACCCTATCAAACCCTTTCATTTTGTTAAAGAGTGGTAACAGTTCACCCTCAGTGTTCTCAATACCAGGGAAAAGATTCTTTGACCTATTCAATCTTTCCTGATTGGTATCAGCTCTCACTTGGCTTCCTTCTCTTGAATCAGTTTTTCACCTCTGCAGTGTTTGCATATTCTTGTTATAATCTGGAGATCAGAATGTGTACTGGACTCCAACTGCCGTCTAACTGAGACAAAAGTTTAACAAAATCTGAAAGCTTCAGAATGCAATTTCTCCAGAAATTAACCCAGTATTTTGTTTAAAATTTGAATGGATTTGTCAATCTCTGTTATTAATTTTAAACATTTGTACATCAATTTCTCCTTTATACAATTATTGAATGTTATAGCTCACAAGGAGGCTATTTGGAGCATTCTCGCTGTACTCATTCATTGAAACAGCAATCACATTAATCCCACAAACCTGCTCTTTCCCAATAGATTCCACTAATGGTTCCAGTGGTGGAGATCTTGTGATGCAGTGGGTATTATCCCAGAAGCTCTGGGTTCAAGTCCCACCCCAGGACTTGATGGCCAAGGAAGGCACATTCATAGCGCAGCCAAACAGGCTGAGTATTAACCTGCAAATCTTTCCAGACATGCTAATGACTGGCGGTAAGAGTGGGAGACTCCTGGTCAGCCATGCTTGATGTGGAGTGGCGCCTCTCAAGCTCTAAGCCCTCTAATGATAAACTGGTGACCTGTTCTAGGAATTACTAGCTACAGAAACAGACAGAAGTCTGCCTTAGTGCACCGCTAGGTGTGGAAGGAGTATTGGAATGGAATGTTTCCAGTCCAATTATTTATCCTGTTCCCTTTGGAAAAGAAAACAACTATTATTATAATAACCTGGTGGTCTTCCCTGTTGGTCTATTGACTAGGATTTGGTGCTTTCACCGCCATGGCCTGGGTTCGTTTCCCGGTCAGGGAATGAAAATTTATTACGGCGGCACAGTAGCACAATGGTTAACAAGTGCTACCTCACAACATCAGGGACCCGGGTTCAATTCCTGGCTTGGGTCCCTGTCTGTGTGAAGTCTGCACATTCTCCCCGTGTATGCATGGGTTTCCCCCGGGTGCTCCAGTTTCCTCCCACTGTCCAAAGATGTGTGGGTTAGGTGGAAGGCAATACTAAATTGCCGCTTAGTGTCAGGGGACTAAGTAGGGTAAATACATGGGATTATGGGGATAGGGCCTGGGTGGGATTGTGGTCGGTGCAGTCTCGATGGGTCGAATGGCCCTCCCCCAGATGGGCTACATCCTAGAGTTCTAAAGGAGATAGCTGAAGAAATAGTGGAGGCGTTAGTTATGATCTTTCAAAAGTCACTGGAGTCAGGGAAAGTCCCAGAGGATTGGAAAATCGCTGTTGTAACCCCACTGTTCAAGAAGGGAACAAGAAAAAAGATGGAAAATTATAGGCCAATTAGCCTAACCTCAGTTGTTGGCAAAATTCTAGAATCCATCGTTAAGGATGAGATTTCTAAATTCTTGGAAGTGCAGGGTCGGATTAAGACAAGTCAGCATGGATTTAGTAAGGGGAGGTCGTGCCTGACAAACCTGTTAGAGTTCTTTGAAGAGATAACAAATAGGTTAGACCAAGGAGAGCCAATGGATGTTATCTATCTTGACTTCCAAAAGGCCTTTGACAAGGTGCCTCACAGGAGACTGCTGAGTAAAATAAGGGCCCATGGTATTCGAGGCAAGGTACTAACATGGATTGACGATTGGCTGTCAGACAGAAGGCAGAGAGTTGGGATAAAAGGTTCTTTCTCAGAATGGCAACCGGTGACAAGTGGTGTCCCGCAGGGTTCAGTGTTGGGGCCACAGCTGTTCTCTTTATATATTAACGATCTAGATGACGGGACTGGGAGCATTCTGGCCAAGTTTGCCGATGATACAAAGATAGGTGGAGGGGCAGGTAGTATTGAGGAGGTGGGGAGGCTGCAGAAAGATTTAGACAGTTTAGGAGAGTGGTCCAAGAAGTGGCTGATGAAATTCAACGTGGGCAAGTGCGAGGTCGTACACTTTGGAAAAAAGAATAGAGGCATGGACTATTTTCTAAACGGTGACAAAATTCATAATGCTAAAGTGCAAAGGGACTTGGGAGTCCTAGTCCAGGATTCTCTAAAGGTAAACTTGCAGGTTGAGTCCGTAATTAAGAAAGCAAATGTAATGTTGTCATTTATCTCAAGAGGCTTGGAATACAAAAGCAGGGATGTACTTCTGAGGCTTTATAAAGCACTGGTTAGGCCCCATTTGGAGTACTGTGAGCAATTTTGGGCCCCACACCTCAGGAAGGACATACTGGCACTGGAGCGGGTCCAGCGGAGATTCACACGGATGATCCCAGGAATGGTAGGCCTGACATACGATGAACGTCTGAGGATCGTGGGATTATATTCATTGGAGTTTAGGAGGTTGAGGGGAGATCTGATAGAAACTTACAAGATAATGAACGGCTTAGATAGGATGAACGTAGGGAAGTTGTTTCCATTAACAGGGGAGACTAGGACGCGGGGGCACAGCCTTAGAATAAAAGGGAGTCACTTTAGAACAGAGATGAGGAGAAATTTCTTCAGCCAGAGAGTGGTGGGTCTGTGGAATTCATTGCCACAGAGGGCTGTGGAGGCCGAGACGTTGAGCGTCTTCAAGACAGAAATTGATAAATTCTTGATTTCTCGAGGAATTAAGGGCTATGGGGAGAGAGCGGGTAAATGGAGTTGAAATCAACCATGATTGAATGGTGGAGTGGACTCGATGGGCCGAATGGCCTTACTTCCGCTCCTATGTCTTATGGTCTTATGGTCTTCTGCACTGTAGAATTCTATGATCAATGATAAATAACCCTGTATTTCGACCTTTGGCTTCAGTGTAGAAAGCTTCACTGACTGGAGAGGGGAACTGTCCTGTTCTATGTTCACAAAATATATTCATGATTTAGATGAAAGAACTAAATGTAATCATAGAATCATAGAATCCCGACAGTGCAGAAGGAGGCCATTTGCCCCATCAAGTCTGCACCGACCACAATCCCACCCCGGCCCTATTCCCATAACCCCACATATTCACCCTGCTAATCCCCCTGATACTAGGGTCAATTTACCATGGCCAATCCACCTAACCTGCACATCTTTGGACACTAAGGGACAATTTAGCATGGCCAATCCACTTTCCCACACATCTTTGAACTATGGGAGGAAACCGGAGCACCTGGAGGAAACCCACGCAGACACGCGGAGAACGCGTAAACTCCACACAACTGAGGCTGGAATTGAATCTGAGTCCCTGGTGCTGTAAGGCAGCAATGCCAACCACTGTGCCACCGTGCCACTCCGTGTGCAACCGTGCCACCCCAGAGTGCATAGAATCATGGAATCCCTACAGTGCAGAAGGAGGCCATTTGGCCTATCGAGTCTGCACCAACTCCCCGACAGAGCATCTTCACCAAGTCCACCCCCCATCCCAACCCAAACCTATCCCTGTCATTCCACACATTTACAATGGCTAATCTACCTGACATGCATATCTTTTGGACTTTGGGAAGAAACCAGAGCACCCAGACGAAACCCACACAGACATGGGGAGAATATGCAAACTCTGCAGGCAGTCACCCAAGGTTGGAATAAAACATGAGTCCATGGCACCTTGAGGCCACAGTGCTAACCACTGTGCCACCATGTCCCCAAATTTCTCCAAATTTTCAGATGACGCAAAGCTGGGTGAGAAGGGAGTTGTGAGGAGGATGCAGAGATGCTTTAGTGTGATTTGGACAAGATGGGTGAGTGGGCAAATGCATGGTAGATGCAGTATAATGTGGATAAATGTGAAGTTATCCACTTTGCTAGCAAGAACAGGAAGGCAAATTATTATCTGAATGGCGATAAATAGAGAAAGGGGAATGTGCAATGGGATCTGGGTACCTTCGTATACCAGTCGCTGAAAGCATGCAGATGCAGCAGGTGGTGAAAAAGACAAATGGTATGTTGGCCTTCACAGTGAAAGGATACAAGTAAAGGAGCAGAGATGTCTTGCTGCAATTATACAGGGCCTTGGTGAGGGCACACCTGGAATATTGTTGGCAGTTTGATCTCCTTATCTGAGGAAGGATGTTCTTGCTTGAGAGGGAGTGCAGAGAAGGTTTACCAGACTGATTCTTGGGTTGACGGGACTGATGTAGAAGGAGAGATTGAGTCGGTTAGGATTGTATTCACTGGATTCCTGAAGAATAAGAGGGTCCTCATACAAACCTATAAAATGTGAACAGGATTAAATGCAGGAAGGATGTTCTTGATGGCAGGGCTTGCAAAACCAAGAGTCACAGTCTTGGGATACAGGGTACACCGTTTAGGACTGTGATGAGGAGAAATGTCTTCACCAAGAGCAGTGGCGGATTTAGGCACAAGCTAAACAAGCTACAGCTGAGGGCCTCACAATCCGCAGGGGCCTCACAAAATTTCAGAAGGTTTACAATGAAGAGAACATTTAAGAGCGGATACCAGAAAAGAAAAAGAAAGCACCAGCTTGAAGAGCAACTCAAAAAATTACCAAAATCTATGAGAGAGATCAAGCCAGCCGAATGATAAATATGTAATCAGTAAATGCATTCATTTGAAAATAATTTGTATTTTTCACTTTAAATACCTTGCTATTAAATAATTAAAAGGCATAATTATGTTTTCAATTTTTTTGTGGCGACCCAAGGTCCTGTTTTGGTACACACCTTTGTGAGACCTTTTGGTGTAACTTTTTAACAAGGGGCCTCCAAGCTTTATATAGCTTAGGGCCTCACCAAGTCTAAACCCGGCACTGATGCTAGAGCATGGTAAGTCTGTGGAATTTATTACCACAGAAAGCAGTTGAGGCCAAAATTGCTCTGACAAAATTGTAATAATCTTACCAAGACCAGATTCCGTCACCATCACCCTTTATTTGCAGTGTTTTTCGAATGCCATTCAGCGGCTACAGAGTATAGGTCAGCCCAAGTCTTTTGCCTGCCGACCTGAGTGAAGCCAACTGGTTCGAAACCCCCGCTGCTTCTTCCTATTGGGCAAGCTTCCACTCGCCTAATAGATATTCTATGAAGCCCACAGGTGGTCCCCTGTGGCCATCATAACATCCCTCCCCCCTCAAGTCCATTTCTTCCCCAAAATGCCTGCCACAGGAGGGCCTTTTCCGCTGCTTAGCGATCAGCCTGGGGTCGATTGGACGAAGGACCGGATCAAGGGATGTGAAAGGGATTGGAGACATTTGCTTCCAAAGGGAGCGCCATGAAATCACTGTCGTCGGTTCTTCCTGGGTCTTGCATCCATTGGGGTGTCGGTCTATTCTGCTTCCATCTTGGAATCCGTGACCTCATCACCTGGAGGGGCAGGTGTGTGTTGACTTCCAGTTGTGGCTCAATGCTGGCAGTGGCAAACCGCATGGCTGCTAATAAGGCCTGCACTGGCATGGGCTCCCTACTCCTGAGATGTTCCAGTTGTTTCTGAACAATTTTGCCCTGTACTTAAAAGACATGAGCTCCCTTTTCTGTTACAATCCCCAGGGACCCAACTGCGACTATCCCCAAAGTTCCTCATGTGGACTGGGTCACCAGTTTTGAATGTTCTTTCTGTTCTTGCAGGATCATTATTCTTCTTCTGCTTCTCTTGTTGGGCTCCACCCTCCCTGCCAGGTTTGGGAACAGTCAGCTTAATTTTGTCTGAAGCCTCCAACCCATTAATAAACCCACTGGGGCAATTCCTGTCAGTGTGTAAGGGGTAGTCCGATAGTCAAATATGCCAGTTTGGTCTCTGTGGATGCTGCGGGTTGGTTCTTCATGCCAAGCTTAAAAGTCTGCACCGCCCATTCAGCCAACACATTCGATGATGGGTGATAGGGTGCTGTCCTAATGTGGTTGATTCCATTAGAAAGCGTGAAGGCCTGAAACTCAGTTCTAGTAAAGGCAGTGCCATTGTCAGAGGTTAGGACTTCAGGTAACTCATGCATGCAGAAACTTTGTTTTAGTTTCTCAATAGTAGCATGGGAAGTGGTGAAAATCATGAGAAATATCTCCAACAATTTGGAATGCGTGTCGACTATAATCAGGAACATGGAGCCCAAAAAAGGGCTGGCAAAGTCCACATGTACTCACACCCAGGGTCTACCAGGCCTCTCCCATGGATTTAGGCAGGCTGTGGAGGGAGGTTTTGATTTTCTTGTCACGACTCTCATTGTCTGACCAAGTCATTAATGTCCACATTAAGACTGGGCCACCATGTGTAGCTCTTGGCTAGCATCTTCATCTTTGAAATCCCAGGATAACTATGATATAATTCCATAAGTATCGGATGTCGCCCTGGGTGCCATGGGACATGGGAACCCAAGAGGATGATGCCATCCTCAGCACTAAGCTCGTCTCTCTTCATCAACTAGTGTTTTGTTTTATTTGAGGGCTACCTTCTGATATAATAATAATATTATATGTTTTAATTTAGATAGGACTGGATCCTTTTGTGTCAATGTCTTGATTAATACCGGCAAGCTGTCCAAAATATTGAGGGTCATCATAACCTCTTCCATGAGCCGGATTTATGGGCAACAGCAGATGACTCACAGCATCGGCGTTAGCTATCCTGGTCCTGGGACAGTGCTCTAGGAGGTATTCATAAGCCTCCAGGAACAAAGTCCAATGCTCTAGCTAGTTGGAGGCAATGGAGGATATTACCTTGTCTTCTTTAAAGAGTTCCAGCAATGGTTTATGATAATTAGTATGATGAAGCATCTACCATAGGCATATTGATGGAACATTTTAACGCCAAAGACAATTGCCAACCCCTTTTTCTCAATCTGGGAATACCTCCGCTCAGTGTCCGATAGGGCCCTAGCTGCGAATGCAATAGGCTTCTCTGTTCCATCTCTCCAGCATTGTGCCAGTACTGCCCCAACCCCATAAGGGGAAGCATCACTGGCCAAGGTAAGGATTTTTTTTAGGTCAAAGTTGGCCAATAAAGAGGACAGAATTAATTCTATTAAAAGCCTCCACCTGTGTCACCCCTCAAGACTGCCTTTGATGTTTCCGTTTTAGGGTATGCAAGGGGGCCAACAAAGAAGCTAAATTAGGACTATACTTCCCCTATTAATTCACTAACCCCAGGACGGATTTCAGTTCCAGTTAACCTGGCGCACAGATCCTCAATCCGGGGTATGGTAAATCGGTCAAGTTTAGAAACACAATTGACAATAAGCTTAAAGTATCCACAAATTCGGACCGGCTTATCCAGCTTGAGGACAGGAACAACAGATATAGTCCATTCTGCCAAATATACAAGTCCTATAAGGCTCAGCTTTGCCAGGCATTCCAGTTCCGTCTCTACTTTTTTCATTAGGGAGTCAGGAACTGGTCTTGCTCCAGAGTACTTTAGGTGTAGATGTTAGCTTTGGCCTCCCTTACTTTTACAAACCCTTCTTGGAAGACTTTGGGGCATTTATTTATGACTTTGCATGGTACCTCCCATGCCCAATCTGAAAATCTCCAGTCAGTTCAGTCTGATGCGCTGGAGCCAATCTCTCCCCATATGGCAATTTAATTGCATCGTCCCTTTTTCTGGTTGTGGGCATACTCCAATGTATGGTCCTCTACTGGCTTTGGCCTTTTTTCGCAACTGCACGCGTTTTGACTGTCCCTATATCTTTGCCTCGGTTGTGGTCTTCTGCAACAATTACAATAGTCCAACGCCTGACATCTACAACCTTCTGACCTAGGCTCCTTGGAGTCTGAAGGCTGGTCCTGAACCTCCTTGACTGCCTCGTGAATCAACTTGGACTCTATGGGATTCTAAGATATTTAAAAATATCATTGCTCTCAGTTGAGGGATGGACGTTACTTAAGGTCCCTCCCCCAATTGGAGGACACTGATATCTGATATCCCCTCAGCTCCTTCCTCTGCATTCTCCAATGATAGGGCTATCTCAATGGCCTTCTTTAGATTCAAATTGAGTTCTGCCAATAATTTTCCTTGGACTGTTGCATTGTTAATTCCACAGACGTGTCTATCTTGCAACATGGCCCGAATTCACAGTGCTCTGCCAATTTTCAAGCCTGGTCTGAAATTCGGTGACAGATACCCCAGGGGTTCATCCTGTTGTGTTAAAGCAGTATCACTGGAGTATTATGGAGGGTTTTGGGTCATAATAGCCTTTAACCAATTCCGCCAATTCATTAAAGCCTTTGGAGTCAGGGGCATCTCGCTGAGTCAGGCTTTTTATTACATTGAAGGTCGAAACCCCACATGCCGTCAACAGGATCACTTCCTGTTTCTCGTTCTCCTCAAAATTGTTGGCCCAAAAACAAACACATGAGCTCTGCACACTGGACCCACTCTTCAATGTTTCCAATGTAGGCTTCAAGTTTACCAAAAAGAGACATATTTCTTATAGGAGGATTACTTGTCTCAACAGTACAGATGGTCTGGAGCAAAGAAAAAACTCACTTTACTGCTCGTCATCAATGTAATAATCTTACCAAGGCCAGTCTTCCGTCACCATCACGATATATTTACAGTGTGTTCGAAATGCCTTTCAGTGACTCCAGAGCGCTTATCAGTCCCGAGTCTATCGACTGCCGGCCTGAGAAGAGCCAGCTGGTTTTAAACCCCACACTGCTCCTTCCCTTCACTTGCCTAATAGGGAGCTCATATTCTATGAGACCCAAGGGTTGATGATCCCCCATGGCCATCATAACAGAAGGGTCATCCAAACGCAAAATGTTAGCTCCATTCTCTCTCCACAGATGCTATCAGACTTGCTGAGATTTTCCAGCATTTTCTGTTTTTGTTTGAGGCCAAAATATTGTTTGCTTTGAAGAAGCAGTTAAATTTAGCTCCTGGGTGAAGGAGATCAAAGGACTTGGGGAGAAGGTGGGATCAGGCTATTGAGTTGAATGATCAGCCTGAATCATACTGAATGGTGGAGCAGGCTCGAAGAGCTGAATGGCCTACTCTTGCTCATATTTTCTCTGTTGGAACCATTACCATTGACAGAAAAGGCTTTTAGGAGGAGTTGAAAGTGTGGGATGTTAAAGATTCAACTTAGGGATTCCTCCCAGTGCCATGTCCAGGATTGATCAGGCAATGTAACGTGTGGCGACGGGGAAACTTCCAGAATCTTGGGGCTTTGACACTAGTACTGGGACAAGAGGGAAGTGTACAAGGTGGATGGGTGACACTTTAACAATTGGGAAAACCTTCTGATGAAAGCTTATGGACCTGAAACGTTAACTCAGTTCCTCTCTCCACAGATGCTGCCAAACCTGCTGAGCATTTCCAGTGTTTTGATGGCTGTTTATTTGTAATATTATTCAAATAGATCACTGAGCCCTTTTATAGCTGGGATTCCCTGCTGCCAAAAGCTCTGCTCACTGGAGAAAAGATTCTTTCTTCAGTAGACTGAACAAAATTGAACGCAGAGACTCAGGAGCTTTTCAAACTGTGCAAAGTGTAATATGGTACAGTTCTATAGGGAGTGCAGGAAAAAAGAATGCTGTCGATCTCTGTACCGAAATCTCTGAAGGTGGCTAGACAAGATGATAACACTGTTAAGCAGGATTGATTCAATATCCTTGCCCCTTTCCCCTGGGTCCTCTCCCCGTCCCATTCTCCACTCTCCCCTTTCCCCATGCCTTCACCTCTGCGCCCTCTCTCCTGTGTCCTTTCCCATGTGCCCTCTCCCCTGTGACCTCTTCCTTCTCCCCTGTGCCCTCTCTCCATTCCCTTTCCCCACTCCCTCTGTGGATAAATACCCAACTGACTGTTTCTGACCCAGTTGCTTTTGGAATTCTGCCATAATTTTCACATGTTTTGGAACATTCCGGATGGTTTTTTCTCAGAGATTGAAAAATATTTTTAGGAACTGTATTTCCTGGGGAAAGTAAGTTGAATTGTGTAACTTCCTATTTTCACAATTACTCCACATGTTATCTCATGTCTGTTCCATCCTTTTCAATACATTTATTTCGGGGTCTGGGATTAGATAGTGCATTCAAACTGGAAGCCCAAAGATGTGCAGGTTAGGTAGATTGGTCATGGTAAATGCATGATGTTACAGGGATAGGGCAGGCGCGTGGACCTGGGTAAGATGCTCTTTCACAGAGTCGGTGAAGACTCGATGGGCCGAATGGCCTCCTTCTGCACTGTAGAGATTCTATGCTATGGATTCTAAGCTGCCACAAAGCACAGTCTGTCAAAATCCCAGTTTGATCTCACTGCCAAAATCCTTTCAACTGCCTTGTAGGAAATCTAATAAACTGACCGACAAGGGCTCTTTCAGTCCTGGCAGGTCACCTGACTTCTTCAGCTCGGCTCGGCTAACTTCAGTCAGCTTCTACCTGCTCCCAGTTCTTCTTCCTGGTGTTTCTGTTCCCCCAGCTCATGTTCCCTTCTCCATCCTATGCTTGCATTGTGTTCATATTTCACACCATTCATACTCCCCAAGCGACTCACATTCCCACTCAGGTTCCCAATCCAATTCACACTCCAAATCCTACCCCCATTCCTGCACTAACTCCCACTCACATTTCCATTTCCATTGATACTCCCAAACTGCTCCCATTCTGGCACACATTCCTGCTCCAATTCACGCTCTCATTCCCATTCCATTTCCCACTCCTTGTCCAACTGCTTTTCCGACTCACATTTCCACTTGGAGGGTCAGTACTGAGGGAGTGCTGCACTGTCAGCAGGTCAGTAGTGAAGGAGTGCTGCATTGACAGAGGTTCAGTACTGAAGGAGTGCTTCACAGTTAGACAGCCAGGACTGAGGGAGTGCTACAATGTCAGAAGGTCAGTACTAAGGGACGTCAGCACTGTTGTAGGGTCAGTACTGAGGGATTACTGCACTGTCAAAGGGCAAGTACTGAGGGAGCCAGCACTGTCAGAGTGTCAGTACTGAGGGAGCGTTGCACTGGGAAGGTCAATATTGAGTCCTGCACTTTCAGTAGGTCAGTACTGATGAAGTTCTGCTCTGTCAGAGGGTCAGTACTGAGGGGGCACCGCACTGTCAGAGGATCAGCATTGTCGGAGTGCTGCACTGTCAGAAGGTCAATATTGCAGGAGCGCCTTGCTATTTAAGGGTCAGTACTGAGGTAGTGCTGTCTCTCTAACCCAGGGATCACTGGACAGTGATCGGGAGCAGAATCCTGGCTGATTTCCACTCTCTCTCTCCAACTCAGGAGTCACTGGACAGTGATCAGGAGTAGAATCCTGGATGATTTTATCTCTCTCTCTCTAACCCAGGGATTACTGGACAGTGATCAGGAATAAAATCTTCAATGATTTTACAGAAAATGCTGGAAAATCTCAGCAGGTCTGACAGTAACTGTGGGGAGAGAATAGAGCCGAAGTTTCAAATCTAGATGACCCTTCGTCAGAGCTTCGTCTGTGCTCTGACGAAAGGTCATCTAGACTCGAAATGTTGGCTCTCTTCTCTCTCCACAGATGCTGTCAGAGGCTGAGATTTTCCAGCATTTTCTGTTTTTGTTTCAGATTCCAGTATTTTGCTTTTATCTGAATGATTTTATTTCTCTCTCTAACCCAGGTATCACTGGACAGTAATCAGAAATAGAATCCTGGATGAATTCTTCTCTCTCTCTAATACAGGAGTCACTGGACAGTCCATTCTTTCTGTGTTGAGCCCAGCAGGAAGGACATTCACCTGTTTATCCGATCTCAAAGTGCAGACCTGATACCAAGAAACTTCCACAAATGATTGGAGTCAAACCTACGTAGACTGTATATGTGTTGACGCTTACCTGCGCGATCACTGACCTTGATCCAGATCATGGTCAGCAGGAGTCCAATGTGAAGATAACACTTCATATCTCAAGGCTGTTCACAGCACAAGTGGACAGTAACAGTGAGTAAGAGAGGGGTGAGCAACTCCCTATTTATCCTGAGACAGAGAAAGGAGGCAGGAGAAGTTTCCAGGCTGTGACGAGAGCAGGAATGTGACTGTGGTTCTGCTGCATAATTACATTGGAAAAGTTTCAAGTCAGGATTCAATTGAGGTGAGATTTAATACATTCTAACATCCGAGTCCACGAACCTGATTATTTGGATTCCTGTTCTTGGTCAAGTCCCAGATGAAAGGCAGTGTCACACAAGCCTCCTGAAACTGTCAGTAGGGGCTCAGTGGTGGAATATGTAGCTTTGCAGGAGTTTGCTTTGTGCTGAGCAATCTGCCCCCAACCTGACTGTGTAGAAATGGAGCCTGGATTCGACACTCCAAGCACACAGATTAATCACCTAGGATAATGGTAATAATGGACAGCATGGTGGCATAGTAGTTAGCACTACTGCCTCACAGTACCAGGGACCCAGGTTCAATTCCAGCCTCAGGTCACTGTCTGTAAGGAGTTTGCACATTCTCCCCGTATCTGCATGTGAGTGCAGACTCGATGATCCGAATGGCCTCCTTCTGCAATGTAGAATTCTATGATAATGCTGAAACTGGACTGTGGGACAATCATAGAATCATAGGCACAGAAAGAGGCCATTCTGCCCATTGTGTCTGCACCGGCCGATAAACGAGCCACCCAGCTTCATCCCATTTTCCAGGTTTGGTCCAGCAGGTTACAGTGCTTCAGGTGCAACCCATACACCTTTTCAATAAGTTCAGGGATTCTGCCTCTAATACCCTTTCAGGCAGTGAGTTCCAGACCCCCTCTGGGTGAAAAGGTTTTTCTTCTAATATTTTCACCAATCACTTTCAATCTGTGCGCCCCAGTCACTGACCTTGCTGCTGGGTTAAATAGACTCCTCCCATCCACTCAATCCAAGCCCCTCACTATTTTGTACATCTCAGGCAAATCTCCCCTCAACCTCCTCTGTTCCAAGGAGAACAACCCCAGCCTATCCAATCTTTCCTCATAGCCGCAATTTTCCAGTCCTGGCAACATCCTCATCAATCTCTTCTGTACTCTCGCTAATACCATGACATCTTGTCTGTAATCAGGTGACCGGAACTGCACACAGTACTCAGGTGAATGCCTAACGAATGTTTTATATAATTCCAGCATGACCTCCTTGCTCTTATTTTAAGATGTGAAAAAATTAGAGAAACACAATAAAATACTTCCAATTTGCAGAGAGTGTAAGTGTGTATGTGTGTGTATGTTTGTGTGTGCGTATATCTGCACATATGACAGTACCTCATTGAGAAAATGAACATCAATTATATAAATAATCACCCTGTAGCCAAGAAGTTTTAAGTTTTGAATTAGAATGGTGGGACAGCTGTAATCTGTAACTTGCAATTCCTGCTCCATTTGGGCATATCAGGTCACTTTCTCAAGAGGGAGCTGCCTTGTGGGATGTGTCTCCTGTTGCTCAATTACACTGAGGGCACCTGAGATCAGGGGGCAGCTGGACTCATAACAAGAGTGTCCGTCCACGTGGCAGACTGCTTACTCGATCATCATCTGCAGGAGAGAGTTCAGAATAATAAGGGTAGAGAGAGGCAAGCAGTGCAGCAATCCTCCAGGAGTGTGCAAGCCGGTCAAATTGGTATTCAGCATTGAATACTGGTGAGCATGACAACATCGCAAAGGATCACAGTCTTCACTCTGGCTCCGTGTTGGAAAGGATTGTACAGAGAATGTCGGAACACTGGAATAATTTGAGATTTGATAGTCAAGGGGATAAACGGGCAGTTCCACTGCTGTGAGATGTGTGTGGTATTTTCTCCAGGGTACAAAGTTAGGGGCCTAACAGAGGTGTTACAGAATGTTCTATGGTGGAAAGAGAAGAGCCATGTTTCTTGTTCCATGTGTTGGAAGTTTGGAGGGAGGAAGATGTGTTAGGATGTTTACGGCTGACAGAGTTAACGGGCAGGATTTCCCGGCTGCTTCCGCTGGCAGGAACTTCCAGTCCCACCAGTGGCGACCCCCCTGCCACGGGTATTCCAGCAGCAGAGGGTGCAAACAATGGGAGACACCGTTGATAGCAGTGAGACCAGAAGATCCTGGCACTGGCCAATGATTCAGTCACTGGAAAACATGCGGCAGGGAGCGACAGAAAATCCCACCCAGTCTGGGGGACTGGAAAAACAGTACCGCCCACATGATGATGGAAGAGACAGTCACATGACAAAGAGCCTCGACGGAGAAAGCTCACAGCTTGCACTGAGTTACATTTAGTCTTGTACATCTGTCAATAGTTTTGTTCCTTCAGTAAACAGTTATGATTGAGACATATCTATGTCTCTGCAACCTTTTTCAACCAGTCAAAACCAATATACCACACGTTGCAGCAGTGAAGGACCCCAAAATCTTCCAAAATCAACTTGAAAAAGATTACAACCTGATAAAAGTCTTCAGTATGACAGTGGAAAATTGCCGGAAGAGCTCCGTAGAATACATGGAGGCTGAGAGGCAGAGAAAAAATCAACTGCTCAGCTTACTAGGAACTACATCACGGCACACGGAGATCTGTGAAAATTTCCTATTAGCAGTAGAGTCAAAGAGCTAGTGACGACCAAGGAAAGATGTGCAAAGCTTGGAAAAGGAGCTTCAAATGCACAGCCCAGTGAGAAGGCAGCAGCAGGAGAATTCTGTATGAATGTGTATAGGTTTTGATACTCTTGGCAGGTTTGCTGCCTGCTCCAAGGTCAGTCATTACACATTGTGACGGTCGGGCTGCAATTGGAAAATAAATCGGTTGCTCGAAACAATTCCCTGAAGGGAGGAAAGCAGTAAACTGGCCTTAATAATTAGTTAGGTAAGTAGATTCAAAATTCTGCACTGGGCAGGCAACACAAACTTTGGAGTTCCCGCTCACAGCTTTAGAGAACACTACCTATACCGCTGACTGTACCCTTTCCATCACTACCATATTCCTCTTCACACTCACCTCATCCCAACTTGAATGGCGTCATTCACTATGGTCCCTGACCAATCTGCTCATCCACACAGCTGACAAACACCTTGTACTCGTTGGACAAAGCCAGGGGCTGAGGCTCCTCCCTTACTGCATGCTGGCTTCCTTTACTGTCCTGACTCGCAGACAAGACTGTTGACTGATGTTCTGTCTAACCTAAGGGGAGTGACTATCTCCTGGGACAAAGTGGCTGGGTAATTCTCCCCCACTCTGATGCTTCACAATGTCCGCAGCTCAGCCTCCAGCTCAGAAACTTGGAGCTGAAGTTGCCTAAGACAACTTCTGCAGATAGAAGATAGGAGCAGGAGGAAGCCATTTGGCTCTTCGAGCCTGCTCCACCATTCATCACGATCATGGCTGATCGTCCAACTCAATAGCCTAATCCTGCTTTCTCCTCATACCCTTTGATCTCATTCGCCCCAAGTGCTATATCTGACTGCCTTTTAATACATTCAATGTTTTGGCACCAACTACTTCCTGTGGTAATGAATTCCACAGGCTCACTACTTTTTGGGTGAAGAAATGTCTCCTCATCTCCATCCTAAATGATCTACCTCAAATCCTGGTTCTGGACTCCGCAACCATCGGGAATATCCTCCCTGAATCTACCCTGTCTGTCCTGTTAGAATTTTATAAGTCTCTATGAGATCCCCCTCATTTGTCTGAACTCCAGCAAATACAATCCTAACCCAGTCAATCTCTCCTCATACATCAGACCTGCCATCCCCGGAGTCAGCCTGGTAAACCTTCGCTGCACTCACTCGAGAGCAAGAACGTCCTTCCTCAGAAAAGGAGACCAAAACTGCACACAATATTGTAGATATGGCCTTATCAAGGCCCTGTATAATTGCAACAACACATCCCTGCTTCTGTACTCAAAACCTCTCACAAAAGGTCAACATACTGTTGTAGGGAAAAATCCCTTGTACCAGTGCATTCAAGGAGGTCGAGTCGCAAGGCAAAGTTCAAAGCGTTTTTCTTTATTGCACAATTACTGGGAACCCAGGGAGAACCAACGTAACCAGCTCCGAAACAGTGGCTTGGCCACGATGATCTCAATCCTTTCACATCAGCTCTGGATCTTTATAGGGATCCAAATTCGAGCGGGAACATTTGATTATGCATTTTTACAATATGTATAAAGTGGTCTGTCAGATCAGGAAGTTCTCTGGGAGGCTTGTCAATTTGCATTTGTATGGTGTGTGTTTGTGTTAATGGGACTACCTGTTCTTGCCCCGGTGTTTTAATGTGTTTCCCATTATCCCCTCTATGTGTCTCCTTATCTGAATTGACCTCATTGTTTTGTGTCTGTGTTCCCTGCTTGCGAGATTAGGTGTTAATGTCATTTTGTCCTGCTGTGTGTAGGGAGATTTAATCTAATCTTTTATTCCTTTTACCCTAGTTTGTTAAGTTTCTTTGCCTGCCTTGACCATTTTATTCCTGTAATATTTTATTGATAGTCTGGTTATGCCATATAGCCCACTCTCGGTCTTGACTCGCAGATATCCCGATCTTCCTTGGCCAAAGGCCGGTTTAAAATGCAGCTTCGCGCTGTTGCTGGGCAGAATAAGGATCTTTCGTTGGCTTTGAAATTTAAAGGTCTCTCAGCTGTGCAGAGGGGGTTTGAACGAATATCCATCCGGTGTTCCCCTTTGCATTGGAGGCACGTTATGAATGGTGCCAATATGGCCTTTGGAAAATTGCCTACTTCAATACCATTTGCCTTCTTTACCACCTGCTGCACCTGCATGCTTACCTTCAGTGACTGGTGCACAAGGACATCCACGTTCTGCTGCACACTCCCCTCTCCCAATTTACAGCCATTCAGATAGTTGTCTGCCTTCTTGTTTTTGCTTCCAAAGTGAATAATCCCACATTTATTAAAAATTATACCACATCTGCCATTAATTTGCCCACTCACCCAACCTGGCCAGATCATGCTGAAGGATCTCTGTATTTTTGTCACAGTTCATGCTCCCACCCAACTTGGTCTCATCTGCAAACTTTGAAATGTTACATTTTGTTCCCTCATCCAAATCATTAATATATATTGTGAATAACTAGGGTCCCAGCACTGATCCCTGCAGCACACCACTAGTTACTGCCTGCCAATTTGAAAAGCACCCATTAATTCCTACTCTTTGTTTCCTCTCTGCCAACCAGTTTTCTATCCGTCTTAATACATTTCCCCCAGTGCCATGCGCTTTAACCTTGCATAATAATCTCTTGTGGAGGACTTTGTCAAACACTCTCTGAAAGTCCAAATCGACTGGCTCCCCTTGTCAACTCTACTAGTTACACCTTCAAAGAATTCCAGCAGATATGTCAAGCATGATTTCCCTTTCACAAAACTGTGCTGACTCTGTCTGATCCTGCCACTGCTTTCTAAATGCTCCGCTATAAAGTCCTTGATAATGGATTTGAGAATTTTCTCCACTACCAATGTGTGGCTTACTGGTCTATAATTCCCTGTTTTCTCTCTACCTCCCTTTTTGAATATTGGAGTAACATCAGTTACCCTCCAATCTGCAGGGACTCTTCCAGAGTCCATAGAATCCTGGAAGATGACCACCAAGGCATCCAATATTTCTAGAACCACTTCCTTAAGTACTCTGGGGATTTATCTACCTTCAATCCCATCAATTGTCCCAACATTATTTCTCTACTAATATTGATCTCTCTCAGTTCATCCCTTTGGGGAATTACAGTGCTTCCCACACATTCCCACATGCTGCAGTCACTGCATGCCACCAGCCTTGTCACTTCTGCCCAAGTTTATTTATTTAATTAGTTAATAAATTACACTGATAAAGTAATGGAAAGTTACATATACCTAGTTTGTGGATAAAAGAAAACAACTCAACAACCACTGGAGGCTGAAAAGTTTTAAATAAAGGAGGAGCTCTTTCCCCTCTGAATCCCATGTGAAAATTCCCGAGAACACCCTGTTTCTGCGACTTTGGCACAGTCTCCATTCCATGCTTTGAAGGGCTGAATGGCCTTCTCCTACTCCTCTGCTCCCATGACAGCTGAATGTGCCGTGGATACTTGCGCATTCTGTTTAAAGCCTCAGGATCATTAATCAGCTCACAGTGTGAGTGAATGGAAAATGAGGATGGAAACAGGGAGGTAATTCAACACTGTTCATCTGTTGAATAAAAATGAAGAATGAAGCTGCTTTGAGACAACAAGAGAAACTTAATCAAAAATCTCCTTTATTTCATCATCACATTTTCAATTTATAAAAAGCAGGAGCTGAGAAATCAGTGAAGAAATGAGGGAAGAGAAGGGATCAAATAATAAAAACATTGAGATTAGCAATCAAAACAGAGAATCCTAATGTCTCCCTCACCCATTATCCCCAGTGTCTTCCCCATCCCACAAACAGTGTCTTCCCCAACTACTCCCCCAGTGTCTCCCTTCCCCCCTCCTTCAGTGTTTCCCCCATCCCCAGTCTCCCCTACCCCCTGCACCAGTATGTCCCCCTCCACCAGTTTCTCCCTGACCCCTAGTGCCTCCCCACCAACTTCCCCATTGTCTCCCAGTGTCTCCCCACCCCCTCCTTTCTCTGACCCCTCACTGCTGACCCAGTTGTGAGAGCTGTGGTTGTAATTCTGTTCATCTTCTCTGGCCAAAGACAGTCAGGGGTCTGAGGGACAAACCCCACTGAAATGGGGAGACTGATTGTTTATACTCACACAGCCTCACACTGTTGAATGTGCAGTCTATGGAATATTGCCCGACCTCAGGGCTTTCATTGGCTGGGACCCACATTGATACAGTGACACCATTTTTTTTCTGTCACTTTTGGTGACTGTGGTTTACACGGGAAAATGTAGTTACCATGGCAATTTTTAATGCTAATTATCACATCAACAGTCTCTGTATTTTAAATGGTTTTAAAGTGCTGTGATTTCAACGTCTTCTTCTCTCTTCACTTCTTCAGTCCCTTTTCCAGAAATCTGACTGCGGTTTGTACCCATTTCTCATTTGCTTTGGCACAAATTCTCATCTTCCGTCTGTTTGTAAATCTGAAAGAATGAAATGAGATGTCATTATCAGAGAGTTACAGACACCAGCTCCATATCTTTCATTTCAACACACTGTGGTCAAAACACCTTGAAAGACTTACACAATGGCGGGAATGGAGCAGCCAATTGTTTTCTTGTAGCTTACTAGCCTTTTATGAACAATCGGAGTGGGTTTAAAATTCTCACAACATTCGATTGTTACAGTGCCAGCTGCAATGAGATGGAGAAAGAGACACAGTTAAATATGGGATGGGTATCACAGCAGATTCTCGCTGATAGTAACATTATCCTTCAGCTGTTTCCATAGAAATACATCAACAGAAATGAAACAGACCATTTGGCCCAACTGATCTGTACTGTTGTTTATAAACCTCCTTCAATAGTCACCTCTCAGCTTTCACTTTTCTAGAAAAAAGACACAATCTGTTCAATCTTTCTTCTCTGTTCTGGGATCATAGTTTGGGCGGCACAGTAGCACAGTGGTTAGCACTGTGCCTTACAGTTCCAGGGGCCTCGGTTCGATTCCCAGCTTGGGTCCCTATCTGTGGAGTTTGCACATTCTCCCGTGTCTGCGTGTGTTTCCTCCGAGTGCTCCGGTTTTCTCCTATAGTCCAAAGATGTGCGGGTTAGGTACATTGGCCATGCTAAATTGCCCCTTAGTGTCCTGGGATGTGTAGGTTAGAGGAATTAACGGGGTAAATATGTGGGGTCACAGCGATAGGGCCAAATGAGATTGTTGCCGGTGCAGACTCAATGGGCCGAATGGCCTCCGACTGCACTGTAGGGATTCTATGATTCTATATTTGGAATAAACACATTGAAAACTAATAAATAATATGTGCAATTGGTGGAAGCCAGCAGACTATTTTAAACTGTCTGTCACAGTTTAGTTCATTCTGACATTCTCGGAGAATATTGCCAATAAGGAAGTCTCTCTCTCTTACCCGGTGAAGCAGCAACATCCTGGATCAAGCAGATCAGCAGTGTTCCCAAAACAGCAGCAGCCACACAGTGTGCTGTCTTCATCATGTCCTTGCCCAACTTGGGAGTGTTGAGTGTTGAAGAGTGAGTGTGCGTTGTCAGGAACCAGTTATCACCTCATGGTTTATATTGTGTAAAACTGCAGAGTCTGCAATAGGGAGACCCCCTGGAACTTTGCCCATTCGCCAGCAATGAAAGTTCTCAGTGTGATTGTTCCTCCATTTCGGCATTCCCTGAAATGGGAAGTACATGTTGTTCTGTGAATGGGAGTTCTTGGGTTAAGCTGCACTGAATGCCTGGAACTTCCTGGTTCGGTGATTCTTCGACTGTCAGCTCATTTTCCCCAGATAATCTCACCACTTCCCCATCTGGGCAAAGAGATAACCAGTGAGAAAAATCGAGCTTTCTGATTGGACCATTCCACATTGTGGGACACAGGTCTGAGGAGGCAGTGAGTTTAAACATCAAAATATATCAGTGTGTGTGGAAAAGGCATAAAGACTGTCTTTCCGTAACTGTCTTGCACCATCTCGAGACATGTGAGAATGCTTCACAGTCACTGAAACTCTTCTGACATGTTGTCACTGTTGTAATATAGGGAAGGCAGCAGGAAATTTGTACACTGCAAGATCCCACAAACAGCAATGTAATTATCGCCAGATAAACTGTTCTGATGATGTTGATTGAAAGATGTATAATTCCCAGGACACCAGGGAGAGCTGCCCTGCTATCCTGAATAAAGTAAGAAGTTTAACAACACCAGATTAAAGTCCAACAGGTTTATTTGGTAGCAAAAGCCACAACTCCTAAATAAAGCCATGTGATATTTTACCCCACCTTGAGAGGGCCGACACGGCCTTGTTAGAATGTAACTCGTGATAACATTGCATCTGTTGTGATGTGACCAATGGTAACAAGCTGTAAGGGTCAGTTGGCTGAGTAAACCATGTCACCAATGAGAGAATGCCGTGATGACCAGCTGACTCAGTATAAATTAGAACATGTTGGGAATTGTGGGGAACTTGGAATGGCTCAGAGTGAGGCCTCAAGTTTGGAGTAATGATGTTTCTTTATAAAAGCTTTTCTTTGATTTATAAGTTGGAGTAAGTTTTGTTATATTTTTATTGTCTACACTGGAAGAATTCCTTCTGGATCAACAGGCCTCAGATTAACATCACCCATGAAATGTGGGCAGCCCAGGCAGTGCATCATTCCCTCTGTGCGGCATTGAAATGTAAACCGAGGTTTTGTGCTCCAGGTTTCTGAGTGGATTTTGAGGCTCTGACCTGTGTGAGTGGTGAGAGTGAGACCCAATGAGCCACAGCTGAGAATGAGATCAGTGATGATGTTAATGAAAAGATTGTCAATATTTCTGAGCTGCTCCTTGTATCCTGCAATCTCCGAGTGGGAATTGGTTAGCAACCAGACTGTAGATATACTCTGATATCCATTTAACTCTCCTGCGTTTGCACCACTTTGAAACAACTTACAAAGTAGGCACGATGTTCTAAAGCATGATACCAAACTCTCCAACATGTGACTGACCATGCCATTCCATCATGTGCCCATAGATTAGCACACCCATAATGTTAACCCTTTATACTCCGCACAAATGTCACATTGTAGATATCAGAGAATGGAATGTAATCATTCTCTTTACACAAGGGAGTTAGTTACCCTCGAGAATCATAGAAATCATAGAAATCATAGAAACCCTACAGTGCAGAAGGAGGCCATTCGGCCCATCGAGTCTGCACCGACCACAATCCCACCCAGGCCCTACCCCCACTATATCATTAATATTTATCACAAAACTGGAATGTTACAAGTGTTGGGAGAATTGCTTTGTGGATCCAGTCCTGAAACACCTTCAACATTCTGCCCCAGTAGAGGATTCACCACATTTGAGGAGAGTATTTCACTGCATCAGTCACTGCAATTGAAATGGTTTTAATGGTGTTGCGCTTTCATTGTCTTTTTCATTCAGTCTCCTTCTCAGGTCTATCACTGTGGATTTAACCCATTCTTCATTCACTCATCAGAAACCCACTTTCCAGATCTCCCCCCCCACCCCACCCCCCGCCACCCCCCCATTTCTCCCCAACACAAATTAACTCTCTGTGAATGGATTCTCAGTACGATTGAGTGTCAGTGTGAATGGATTCTCGAGTGTGAATGGATTCGCAGTGTGTATGGATTCGCAGTATGAATTGATTCTCAGTGATAAGGAATTCCAGGGTATGAATGGGTTCTCAATGTGAAATTGATTGTCACTGAGAATGAACCCTCAGGGGAGGCGATAGCCTAGTGGTATTTTCGCTCAACTATTAATCCAGAAACTCAGCTACTGTTCTGGGATCCAGTTTTGTATCCCACCACGGTAAATGGTGGAATTCGAATTCAATAAAAGTATCTGAATTAATCCTCAATGTGAATGGATCCTCAGAATGAATTGGCTCTCAATGTAATTGGATCATCAAAAATGAGTAGGTTAGGGGGATTAGCTGGGTAATAATGTGGGATTATGGTGAGGGAGTCTACGATTCTATGAATGCTCAGTGTGAATGGATCCTCAGTATGAATGGATCTTCAATGTAAATGGGTCTTCAATGTCAGAACATTGAATACAGAAGTTGGGATGTGTTGTTGAAGTTGTACAAGACATTGGTAAGGCCACACTTGGAATACTGTGTACAGTTCTGGTCATCCTATTGTAGAAAGGATATTATTAAACTAGAAACCGTGCAGAAAAGATTTACTCGGGTGCTACCGGGACTTGATGGTTTAAGTTATAAGGAGAAGCTGGATAGACTGGGACTTTTTTCTCTGGAGCGCGGTGGCTTAGGGGTGATCTTATAGAGGTCAATAAAATAATGAGGGGATAGATCAGCTAGATAGTCAAAATCTTTTCCCAAAGTTAGGGGAGTCTAAAACTAAAGGACATATGTTTAAGGTGAGAGGGGAAAGATACAAAAGGGTCCAGAGGGGCAATTATTTCCACACAAAGGGTGGTGAGTGTCTGGAACAGGAGGTAGTAGTAGAGGCGGGTACAATTTTGTCTTTTAAAAAGCGTTTAGACAGTTACATGGGTAAGATGGGTATGGAGGGATATGGGCAAAATGCGGGCATGGACAAGTTGGGCCGAAGGGCCTGTTTCCATGCTGTCAATCTCTGATTCTATCACCCTAAATGAAAACTCATTGTGAATGGATTCTTAGTGTATGTGAATCATCTGTATGATTGGATTCCCAGGGCCTGATTTTACCAAAACATCGCGCCCGAAAACGGGTGCGAAATCGCAGTAAAGTTGGGTGTCGGGCCTATACCGCGATCTGCACCCGATTCCGAGCAGATCGCGGCTTTACCGACACCCGATTTGGGCTCGGGTCCGGCGATTTAAATGCATTTGCATTCTTTTAAATTGACATAATGAACCGCGCGCCCAACTCTACCGCCAAATCCCACTTTACCGTCTTCTGGTCCGATCCGCGTCCGCGCTGTTATCGACCTGCAAAATGAAAGTCTGAAGTCGCCGCTGCAGCCTCCGAAGAGCGGGGTCAGAGACTGCAACGGCTCCCTGACCGTTAGGATTGTATTCACTGGATTCCTGAAGAATAAGGGGGTCCTCATACAAACCTATAAAATGCGAAGAGGATTAAATGCAGGAAGGATGTTCTTGATGGCAGGGCTTGCAAAACCAAGAGTCACAGTCTTGGGATACAGGGTACACCGTTTAGGACTGTGATGAGGAGAAATGTCTTCACCAAGAGCAGTGCCGGATTTAGGCACAAGCTAAACAAGCTACAGCTTTGGGCCTCACAATCCGCAGGGGCCTCACAAAATTTCAGAAGGTTTACAATGAAGAGAACATTTAAGAGCGGATACCAGAAAAGAAAAAGAAAGCACCAGCTTGAAGAGCAACTCAAAAAATTACCAAAATCTATGAGAGAGATCAAGCCAGCCAAATGATAAATATGTAATCAGTAAATGCATTCATTTGAAAATAATTTGTATTTTTCACTTTAAATACCTTGCTATTAAATAATTAAAAGGCATAATTATGTTTTCAATTTTTTTGTGGCGACCCAAGGTCCTGTTTTGGTACACACCTTTGTGAGACCTTTTGGTGTAACTTTTTAACAAGGGGCCTCCAAGCTTTATATAGCTGAGGGCCTCACCAAGTCTAAACCCGGCACTGATGCTAGAGCATGGTAAGTCTGTGGAATTTATTACCACAGAAAGCAGTTGAGGCCAAAATTGCTCTGACAAAATTGTAATAATCTTACCAAGACCAGATTCCGTCACCATCACCCTTTATTTGCAGTGTTTTTCGAATGCCATTCAGCGGCTACAGAGTATAGGTCAGCCCAAGTCTTTTGACTGCCGACCTGAGTGAAGCCAACCGGTTCGAAACCCCCGCTGCTTCTTCCCTATTGGGCAAGCTTCCACTCGCCTAATAGATATTCTATGAAGCCCACAGGTGGTCCCCTGTGGCCATCATAACATCCCTCCCCCCTCAAGTCCATTTCTTCCCCAAAATGCCTGCCACAGGAGGGCCTTTTCCGCTGCTTAGCGATCAGCCTGGGGTCGATTGGACGAAGGACCGGATCAAGGGATGTGAAAGGGATTGGAGACATTTGCTTCCAAAGGGAGCGCCATGAAATCACTGTCGTCGGTTCTTCCTGGGTCTTGCATCCATTGGGGTGTCGGTCTATTCTGCTTCCATCTTGGAATCCGTGACCTCATCACCTGGAGGGGCAGGTGTGTGTTGACTTCCAGTTGTGGCTCAATGCTGGCAGTGGCAAACCGCATGGCTGCTAATAAGGCCTGCACTGGCATGGGCTCCCTACTCCTGAGATGTTCCAGTTGTTTCTAAACAATTTTGCCCTGTACTTAAAAGACATGAGCTCCCTTTTCTGTTACAATCCCCAGGGACCCAACTGCGACTATCCCCAAAGTTCCTCATGTGGACTGGGTCACCAGTTTTGAATGTTCTTTCTGTTCTTGCAGGATCATTATTCTTCTTCTGCTTCTCTTGTTGGGCTCCACCCTCCCTGCCAGGTTTGGGAACAGTCAGCTTAATCTTGTCTGAAGCCTCCAACCCATTAATAAACCCACTGGGGCAATTCCTGTCATTGTGTAAGGGGTAGTCCGATAGTCAAATATGCCAGTTTGGTCTCTGTGGATGCTGCGGGTTGGTTCTTCATGCCAAGCTTAAAAGTCTGCACCGCCCATTCAGCCAACACATTCGATGATGGGTGATAGGGTGCTGTCCTAATGTGGTTGATTCCATTAGAAAGCGTGAAGGCCTGAAACTCAGTTCTAGTAAAGGCAGTGCCATTGTCAGAGGTTAGGACTTCAGGTAACTCATGCATGCAGAAACTTTGTTTTAGTTTCTCAATAGTAGCATGGGAAGTGGTGAAAATCATGAGAAATATCTCCAACAATTTGGAATGCGTGTCGAGTATAATCAGGAACATGGAGCCCAAAAAAGGGCTGGCAAAGTCCACATGTACTCACACCCAGGGTCTACCAGGCCTCTCCCATGGATTTAGGCAGGCTGTGGAGGGAGGTTTTGATTTTCTTGTCACGACTCTCATTGTCTGACCAAGTCATTAATGTCCACATTAAGACTGGGCCACCATGTGTAGCTCTTGGCTAGCATCTTCATCTTTGAAATCCCAGGATAACTACGATATAATTCCATAAGTATCGGATGTCGCCCTGGGTGACATGGGACATGGGAACCCAAGAGTATGATGCCATCCTCAGCACTAAGCTCGTCTCTCTTCATCAACTAGTGTTTTGTTTTATTTGAGGGCTACCTTCTGATATAATCATAATATTATATGTTTTAATTTAGATAGGACTGGATCCTTTTGTGTCAATGTCTTGATTAATACCGGCAAGCTGTCCAAAATATTGAGGGTCATCATAACCTCTTCCATGAGCCGGATTTATGGGCAACAGCAGATGACTCACTGTCCTGGGACAGTGCTCTAGGAGGTATTCATAAGCCTCCAGGAACAAAGTCCAATGCTCGAGCTAGTTGGAGGCAATGGAGGATATTACCTTGTCTTCTTTAAAGAGTTCCAGCAATGGTTTATGATAATTAGTATGATGAAGCATCTACCATAGGCATATTGATGGAACATTTTAACGCCAAAGACAATTGCCAACCCCTTTTTCTCAATCTGGGAATACCTCCGCTCAGTGTCCGATAGGGCCCTAGCTGCGAATGCAATAGGCTTCTCTGTTCCATCTCTCCAGCATTGTGCCAGTACTGCCCCAACCCCATAAGGAGAAGCATCACTGGCCAAGGTAAGGATTTTTTTGAGGTCAAAGTGGGCCAATAAAGAGGACAGAATTAATTCTATTAAAAGTCTCCACCTGTGTCACCCCTCAAGACTGCCTTTGATGTTTCCGTTTTAGGGTATGCAAGGGGGCCAACAAAGAAGCTAAATTAGGACTAAACTTCCCCTAATAATTCACTAACCCCAGGACGGATTTCAGTTCTAGTTAACCTGGCGCACAGATCCTCAATCCGGGGTATGGTAAATCGGTCAAGTTTAGAAACACAATTGACAATAAGCTTAAAGTATCCACAAAGTCGGACCGGCTTATCCAGCTTGAGGACAGGAACAACAGATATAGTCCATTCTGCCAAATATACAAGTCCTATAATGCTCAGCTTTGCCAGGCATTCCAGTTCCGTCTCTACTTTTTTCATTAGGGAGTAAGGAACTGGTCTTGCTCTAGAGTACTTTGGTGCAGATGTTAGCTTTGGCCTCCCTTACTTTTACAAACCCTTCTTGGAAGACTTTGGGGCACTTATTTATGACTTTGCATCGTACCTCCCATGCCCAATCTGAAAATCTCCAGTCAGTTCAGTCTGATGCGCTGGAGCCAATCTCTCCCCATATGGCTAGGTCCTTGTCCCCATACATTGATGAGTAGAATTCGAACTGATTGCTACCTGTAAGTCACTAGGGTTGCCACGGTGCCCTTTATCTGTAATGGTTCCCCAGTGTAGGTGGCCAGACGGGCCTTTGTGCTTTCTAAGTCCAGGAGCTGAATACCAGTTTGGAAGCAATTATAAGTCTGCTCCCCGATAACAGAGACTGCAGCCCCTCTATCCACTTGCATTTTTTAATGGGTAGTCATTTACTAACAACTCCACCATTATGCAGGCAATCTTTGTCATAGGATGCAATTTAATTGCATCGTCCCTTTTTCTGGTTGTGGGCATACTCCAATGTATGGTCCTGTACTGGCTTTGGCCTTTTTTCGCAACTGCACGCGTTTTGACTGTCCCTATATCTTTGCCTCGGTTGTGGTCTTCTGCAACAATTACAATAGTCCAACGCCTGACATCTACAACCTTCTGACCTAGGCTCCTTGGAGTCTGAAGGCTGGTCCTGAACCTCCTTGACTGCCTCGTGAATCAACTTGGGCTGTATGGGATTCTAAGATATTTAAAAATATCATTGCTCTCAGTTGAGGGATGGACGTTACTTAAGGTCCCTCCCCCAATTGGAGGACACTGATATCTGATATCCCCTCAGCTCCTTCCTCTGCATTCTCCAATGATAGGGCTATCTCAATGGCCTTCTTTAGATTCAAATTGAGTTCTGCCAATAATTTTCCTTGGACTGTTGCATTGTTAATTCCACAGACGTGTCTATCTTGCAACATGGCCCGAATTCACAGTGCTCTGCCAATTTTCAAGCCTGGTCTGAAATTCGGTGACAGATACCCCAGGGGTTCATCCTGTTGTGTTAAAGCAGTATCACTGGAGTATTATGGAGGGTTTTGGGTCATAATAGCCTTTAACCAATTCCGCCAATTCATTAAAGCCTTTGGAGTCAGGGGCATCTCGCTGAGTCAGGCTTTTTATTACATTGAAGGTCGAAACCCCACATGCCGTCAACAGGATCACTTCCTGTTTCTCGTTCTCCTCAAAATTGTTGGCCCAAAAACAAACACATGAGCTCTGCACACTGGACCCTCTCTTCAATGTTTCCAATGTAGGCTTCAAGTTTACTAAAAAGAGACATATTTCTTAGAACATAGAACATAGAAAGCTACAGCACAAACAGGCCCTTCGGCCCACAAGTTGCGCTGATCATATCCCTACCTCTAGGCCTATCTATAGCCCTCAATCCCATTAAATCCCATGTACTCATCCAGAAGTCTCTTAAAAGACCCCAACGAGTTTGCCTCCACCACCACCGACGTCAGCCGATTCCACTCACCCACCACCCTCTGAGTGAAAAACTTACCCCTGACATCTCCTCTGTACCTACCCCCCAGCACCTTAAACCTGTGTCCTCTCGTAGCAACCATTTCAGCCCTTGGAAATAGCCTCTGAGAGTCTACCCTATCCAGACCTCTCAACATCTTGTAAACCTCTATCAGGTCACCTCTCATCCTTCGTCTCTCCAGGGAGAAGAGACCAAGCTCCCTCAACCTATCCTCATAAGGCATGCCCCCCAATCCAGGCAACATCCTTGTAAATCTCCTCTGCACCCTTTCAATGGCTTCAACATCTTTCCTGTAATGAGGTGACCAGAACTGCGCGCAGTACTCCAAGTGGGGTCTAACCAGGGTCCTATAAAGCTGCAGCATTATCTCCCGACTCCTAAACTCAATCCCTCGATTAATGAAGGCTAGTACGCCGTACGCCTTCTTGACCGCATCCTCCACCTGCGAGGCCGATTTAAGAGTCCTATGGACCCGGACCCCAAGGTCCTTCTGATCCTCTACACTGCTAAGAATGGTACCCTTCATATTATACTGCTGCTTCATCCCATTGGATCTGCCAAAATGGATCACTACACACTTATCCGGGTTGAAGTCCATCTGCCACTTCTCCGCCCAGTCTTGCATTCTATCTATGTCTCGCTGCAACTTCTGACATCCCTCCAAACTATCCACAACACCACCTACCTTGGTGTCGTCAGCAAACTTACCAACCCATCCCTCCACTTCCTCATCCAGGTCATTTATGAAAATGACAAACAGCAAGGGTCCCAGAACAGATCCCTGGGGCACTCCACTGGTCACTGACCTCCATGCAGAGAAAGACCCCTCCACAGCCACTCTCTGCCTTCTGCAGGCAAGCCAGTTCTGGATCCACAAGGCAACAGCCCCTTGGATCCCATGCCCTCTCACTTTCTCAAGAAGTCTTGCATGGGGGACCTTATCGAACGCCTTGCTGAAGTCCATATAGACCACATCCACCGCTCTTCCTTCGTCAATGTGTTTGGTCACATTTTCAAAGAACTCAACCAGGCTCGTAAGGCACAACCTGCCCTTGACAAAGCCGTGCTGACTACTTTTGATCATACTAAACTTCTCTAGATGATCATAAATCCTGTCTCTCAGGATCCTCTCCATCAACTTACCAACCACTGAGGTTAGACTCACCGGTCGGTAATTTCCCGGGCTGTCCCCTTTCTTGAATATAGGGACCACATCTGCAATCCTCCAATCCTCCGGAACCTCTCCCGTCTCCATCGACGATGCAAAGATCATCGCCAAAGGCTCCGCAATCTCCTCCCTCGCCTCCCACAGTAACCTGGGGTACATCCCATCCGGTCCCGGCGACTTACCAACCTTGATGCCATTCAATAGTTCCAACACATCCTCTTTCTTTATGTCCACATGCTCGATCCTTTCTGTCCACCGCAAACCAGCAGTACAACCACCCAGATCCCTTTCCACCGTAAATACCGAGGTAAAGTATTCATTAAGCACCTCCGCCATTTCTAACAGTTCCGCACAAACTTTTCCCCCTTCACCTTTTAAGGGTCCTATGCCTTCACATCTCATCCTTTTACTCTTGACATATTTGTAGAAAGCCTTGGGATTCTCCTTAATCTTACCCGCCAAGGCCTTCTCATGACCCCTTCTCGCTCTCCTAATTTCCTTCTTAAGCTCCTTCCTACATCCCGTATACTCCTCTAAATCCTTAACACCTCCTAGCTCTCTGAACCTTCTGTACGCCTCTCTTTTCATATTCACCAGGTTCATCACAACCTTCGTGCACCACGGTTCCCGTACCCTACCAACACCCCCCTGTCTCATCGGAACGTTGTCATGCAGAGCTCCAGACAAACATTCCTTGAAAATCCTCCACTTTCCTTCGGTACTTTTCCCCAAGAATGCCTCCTTCCAATTTACCCGTCTAATTTCCTCCCTGATGACACTGTATTTCCCTTTACTCCAGAGAAACACTTTCCTAGCCTGCCTGATCCTATCTCTTTCCAATGCTATCATGAAGGAGATAGAATTATGATCGCTATCCCCAAGATGCTCACCCACCAAGAGATCCTCCACCTGTCCAGGTTCATTAGCCAGCACCAGATCAAGTACAGCCTCTCCTCTAGTAGGCTTATCCACATACTGTGTCAGGAAACTCTCCTGGACACACCTAACAAACTCCTCTCCATCCAAACCCCTAGCCCGAGGGATATTCCAATCTATGTTTGGGAAATTAAAATCTCCCATCACGACAACTCTGTTATTCCTACATCTCTCCAGGATCTGTTTCCCCATCTGCTCCTCAACATCTCTGTTACTATTGGGCGGCCTATAGAAAACACCCAGCAAAGTTACCGACCCCTTCCTGTTCCTAACCTCCACCCACAGAGACTCCGTAGTCAATCCCTCCACGGCGTCCACCTTCTCTACAGCCGTGATACTATCCCTGATCAACAGTGCCACTCCCCCCACTCTCTTGCCTCCCTCCCTGTCCTTCCTGAAACATCTAAAACCCGGCACCTGAAGCACCCAGTCCTGTCCCTGAGACATCCAAGTCTCCGTAATGGCCACCACATCACAATTCGAAGCAACAATCCACGCTCTAAGCTCATCCACTTTATTCACTACACTCCTGGCATTAAAATAGACACATCTCAGACCTTCAGCCTGAGCACTTCCCTTCTCCATCACTCGTCTAACCTCCCTCTTACCCTGTCTACATTCCTTATCTATTTGCGAGCTAACCTCCTCGCTCTCAGTCCCCTCATTTCGATTCCCTCCCCCCAAGTAATCCTCTTGTAGGAGGATTACTTGTCTCAACAGTACAGATGGTCTGGAGCAAAGAAAAAACTCACTTTACTGCTCGTCATCAATGTAATAATCTTACCAAGGCCAGTCTTCCGTCACCATCACGATATATTTACAGTGTGTTCGAAATGCCTTTCAGTGACTCCAGAGCGCTTATCAGTCCCGAGTCTATCGACTGCCGGCCTGAGAGGAGCCAGCTGGTTTTAAACCCCACACTGCTCCTTCCCTTCACTTGCCTAATAGGGAGCTCATATTCTATGAGACCAAAGGGTTGATGATCCCCCATGGCCATCATAACAGAAGGGTCATCCAAACTCAAAATGTTAGCTGCATTTTCTCTCCACAGATGCCATCAGAATTGCTGAGATTTTCCAGCATTTTCTGTTTTTGTTTGAGGCCAAAATATTGTTTGCTTTGAAGAAGCAGTTAAATTTAGCTCCTGGGTGAAGGAGATCAAAGGACTTGGGGAGAAGGTGGGATCAGGCTATTGAGTTGAATGATCAGCCTGAATCATACTGAATGGTGGAGCAGGCTCGAAGAGCTGAATGGCCTACTCTTGCTCATATTTTCTATGTTGGAACCATTACCATTGACAGAAAAGGCTTTTAGGAGGAGTTGAAAATGTGGGATGTTGAAGATTCAACTTAGGGATTCCTCCCAGTGCCATGTCCAGGATTGATCAGGCAATGTAACGTGTGGCGACGGGGAAACTTCCAGAATCTTGGGGCTTTGACACTAGTACTGGGACAAGAGGGAAGTGTACAAGGTGGATGGGTGACACTTTAACAATTGGGAAAACCTTCTGATGAAAGCTTATGGACCTGAAACATTAACTCAGTTCCTCTCTCCACAGATGCTGCCAAACCTGCTGAGCATTTCCAGTGTTTTGATGGCTTTTTATTTGTAATATTATTCAAACAGATCACTGAGCCCTTTTATAGCTGGGATTCCCTGCTGCCAAAAACTCTGCTCACTGGAGAAAAGATTCTCTTCTTCAGTAGACTGAACAAAATTGAACGCAGAGACTCAGGAGCTTTTTAAACTGTGCAAAGTGTAATATGGTACAGTTCTCTCGGGAGTGCAGGAAAAAAGAATGCTGTCGATCTCTGTACCGAAATCTCTGAAGGTGGCGAGACAAGATGATAACACTGTTAAGCAGGATTGATTCAATATCCTTGCCCCTTTCCCCTGGGTCCTCTCCCCGTCCCATTCTCCACTCTCCCCTTTCCCCTGTGCCCTTTCCCCATACCTTCACCTCTGCGCCCTCTCTCCTGTGTCCTTTCCCATGTGCCCTCTCCCCTGTGACCTCTCCCTTCTCCCCTGTGCCCTCTCCCCATTCCCTTTCCCCACTCCCTCTGTGGATAAATACCCAACTGACTGTTTCTGACCCAGTTGCTTTTGGAATTCTGCCATAATTTTCACATGTTTTGGAACATTCCGGATGGTTTTTTTCTCAGAGATTGAAAAATATTTTTAGGAACTGTATTTCCTGGGGAAAGTAAGTTGAATTGTGTAACTTCCTATTTTCACAATTACTCCACATGTTATCTCATGTCTGTTCCATCCTTTTCAATACATTTATTTCAGGGTCTGGGATTAGATAGTGCATTCAAACTGGAAGCCCAAAGATGTGCAGGTTAGGTAGATTGGTCATGGTAAATGCATGATGTTACAGGGATAGGGCAGACGCGTGGACCTGGGTAAGATGCTCTTTCACAGAGTCGGTGAAGACTCGATGGGCCGAATGGCCTCCTTCTGCACTGTAGAGATTCTATGCTATGGATTCTAAGCTGCCACAAAGCACAGTCTGTCAAAATCCCAGTTTGATCTCACTGCCAAAATCCATTCAAGTGCCTTGTAGGAAATCTAATAAACTGACCAACAAGGGCTCTTTCAGTCCTGGCAGGTCACCTGACTTCTTCAGCTCGGCTCGGCTAACTTCAGTCAGCTTCTACCTGCTCCCAGTTCTTCTTCCTGGTGTTTCTGTTCCCCCAGCTCATGTTCCCTTCTCCATCCTATGCTTGCATTGTGTTCATATTTCACACCATTCATACTCCCCAAACGACTCACATTCCCACTCAGGTTCCCAATCCAATTCACACTCCAAATCCTACCCCCATTCCTGCACTAACTCCCACTCACATTTCCATTTCCATTGATACTCCCAAACTGCTCCCATTCCGGCACACATTCCTGCTCCAATTCACGCTCTCATTCCCATTCCATTTCCCACTCCTTTTCCAACTGCTTTTCCGACTCACATTTCCATTTGGAGGGTCAGTACTGAGGGAGTGCTGCACTGTCAGCAGGTCAGTAGTGAAGGAGTGCTGCATTGACAGAGGTTCAGTACTGAAGGAGTGCTTCACAGTTAGACAGCCAGGACTGAGGGAGTGCTACAATGTCAGAAGGTCAGTACTAAGGGAGGTCAGCACTGTTGTAGGGTCAGTACTAAGGGATTACTGCACTGTCAAAGGGCCAGTACTGAGGGAGCCAGCACTGTCAGAGTGTCAGTACTGAGGGAGCGTTGCACTGTGGAAGGTCAATATTGAGTCCTGCACTTTCAGTAGGTCAGTACTGATGAAGTTCTGCTCTGTCAGAGGGTCAGTACTGAGGGGGCACCGCACTGTCAGAGGATCAGCATTATCGGAGTGCTGCACTGTCAGAAGGTCAATATTGCAGGAGCGCCTTGCTATTTAAGGGTCAGTACTGAGGTAGTGCTGTCTCTCTAACCCAGGGATTACTGGACAGTGATCGGGAGCAGAATCCTGGCTGATTTCCACTCTCTCTCTAACCCAGGGATTACTGGACAGTGATCAGGAATAAAATCCTCAATGATTTTACAGAAAATGCTGGAAAATCTCAGCAGGTCCGACAGTAACTGTGGGGAGAGAATAGAGCCGAAGTTTCAAATCTAGATGACCCTTCGTCAGAGCTTCGTCTGTGCTCTGACGAAAGGTCATCTAGACTCGAAATGTTGGCTCTCTTCTCTCTCCACAGATGCTGTCAGAGGCTGAGATTTTCCAGCATTTTCTGTTTTTGTTTCAGATTCCAGTATTTTGCTTTTATCTGAATGATTTTATTTCTCTCTCTAACCCAGGGATCATTGGACAGTAATCAGAAATAGAATCCTGGATGAATTTTTCTCTCTCTCTCTAATACAGGAGTCACTGGACAGTCCATTCTTTCTGTGTTGAGCCCAGCAGGAAGGACATTCACCTGTTTATCCGATCTCAAAGTGCAGACCTGATACCAAGAAACTTCCACAAATGATTGGAGTCAAACCTACGTAGACTGTATATGTGTTGACGCTTACCTGCGCGATCACTGACCTTGATCCAGATCATGGTCAGCAGGAGTCCAATGTGAAGATAACACTTCATATCTCAAGGCTGTTCACAGCACAAGTGGACAGTAACAGTGAGTAAGAGAGGGGTGAGCAACTCCCTATTTATCCTGAGACAGAGAAAGGAGGCAGGAGAAGTTTCCAGGCTGTGACGAGAGCAGGAATGTGACTGTGGTTCTGCTGCATAATTACATTGGAAAAGTTTCAAGTCAGGATTCAATTGAGGTGAGATTTAACACATTCTAACATCCGAGTCCACGAACCTGATTATTTGGATTCCTGTTCTTGGTCAAGTCCCAGATGAAAGGCAGTGTCACACAAGCCTCCTGAAACTGTCAGTAGGGGCTCAGTGGTGGAATATGTAGCTTTGCAGGAGTTTGCTTTGTGCTGAGCAATCTGCCCCCAACCTGACTGTGTAGAAATGGAGCCAAGTACTAATGCATTTTGAAAGTAAAAGGGCATTTGCTTCTTTCAAAGCTATTTTCAAGTCCATTTTAGATTCGACACTCCAAGCACACAGAGTAATCACCAAGGATAATGGTAATAATGGACAGCATGGTGGCATAGTAGTTAGCACTACTGCCTCACAGTACCAGGGACCAGGTTCAATTCCAGCCTCAGGTCACTGTCAG
This sequence comes from Mustelus asterias, assembly GCF_964213995.1. Classification (NCBI taxonomy): domain Eukaryota; kingdom Metazoa; phylum Chordata; class Chondrichthyes; order Carcharhiniformes; family Triakidae; genus Mustelus; species Mustelus asterias. The sequence continues at coordinate 71,152,475 of NC_135804.1, read as the reverse complement.
ACTGGAGTTTGCACATTCTCCCCGTGTCTGCATGGGTTTCCTCTGGGTGCTCCGGTTTCCTTCCACAGTCCAAAGATGTGTGGGTTAGGTGGATTGACCAGGCTAAATTGCCCCTTAGTGTCAGGGCAATTAACAGCGTAGGTACATGAGGTCACGGGAATAGGGCCTGGTTATTGGTGTGGGTGCAGACTCGATGATCCGAATGGCCTCCTTCTGCAATGTAGAATTCTATGATAATGCTGAAACTGGACTGTGGGACAATCATAGAATCATAGGCACAGAAAGAGGCCATTCTGCCCATTGTGTCTGCACCGTCCGATAAACGAGCCACCCAGCTTCATCCCATTTTCCAGGTTTGGTCCAGCAGGTTACAGTGCTTCAGGTGCAACCCATACACCTTTTCAATAAGTTCAGGGATTCTGCCTCTAATACCCTTTCAGGCAGTGAGTTCCAGACCCCCTCTGGGTGAAAAGGTTTTTCTTCTAATATTTTCACCAATCACTTTCAATCTGTGCGCCCCAGTCACTGACCTTGCTGCTGGGTTAAATAGACTCCTCCCATCCACTCAATCCAAGCCCCTCACTATTTTGTACATCTCAGGCAAATCTCCCCTCAACCTCCTCTGTTCCAAGGAGAACAACCCCAGCCTATCCAATCTTTCCTCCTAGCCGCAATTTTCCAGTTCTGGCAACATCCTCATCAATCTCTTCTGTACTCTCGCTAATACCATGACATCTTGTCTGTAATCAGGTGACCGGAACTGCACACAGTACTCAGGTGAATGCCTAACGAATGTTTTATATAATTCCAGCATGACCTCCTTGCTCTTATTTTAAGATGTGAAAAAATTAGAGAAACACAATAAAATACTTCCAATTTGCAGAGAGTGTAAGTGTGTATGTGTGTGTATGTTTGTGTGTGCGTATATCTGCACATATGACAGTACCTCATTGAGAAAATGAACATCAATTATATAAATAATCACCCTGTGGCCAAGAAGTTTTAAGTTTTGAATTAGAATGGTGGGACAGCTGTAATCTGTAACTTGCAATTCCTGCTCCATTTGGGCATATCAGGTCATTTTCTCAAGAGGGAGCTGCCTTGTGGGATGTGTCTCCTGTTGCTCAATTACACTGAGGGCACCTGAGATCAGGGGGCAGCTGGACTCATAACAAGAGTGCCCGTCCACGTGGCAGACTGCTTCCTCGATCATCATCTGCAGGAGAGAGTTCAGAATAATAAGGGTAGAGAGAGGCAAGCAGTGCAGCAATCCTCCAGGAGTGTGCAAGCCGGTCAAATTGGTATTCAGCATTGAATACTGGTGAGCATGACAACATCGCTAAGGATCACAGTCTTGACTCTGGCTCCGTGTTGGAAAGGATTGTACAGAGAATGTCGGAACACTGGAATAATTTGAGATTTGATAGTCAAGGGGATAAACGGGCAGTTCCACTGCTGTGAGATGTGTGTGGTATTTTCTCCAGGGTACAAAGTTAGGGGCCTAACAGAGGTGTTACAGAATGTTCTATGGTGGAAAGAGAAGAGTCATGTTTCTTGTTCCATGTGTTGGAAGTTTGGAGGGAGGAAGATGTGTTAGGATGTTTACGGCTGACAGAGTTAACGGGCAGGATTTCCCGGCTGCTTCCGCTGGCAGGAACTTCCAGTCCCACCAGTGGCGACCCCCCTGCCACGGATATTCCAGCAGCAGAGGGTGCAAACAATGGGAGACACCGTTGATAGCAGTGAGACCGGAAGATCCTGGCACTGGCCAATGATTCAGTCACTGGAAAACATGCGGCAGGGAGCGACAGAAAATCCCACCCAGTCTGGGGGACTGGAAAAACAGTACCGCCCACATGATGATGGAAGAGACAGTCACATGACAAAGAGCCTCGACGGAGAAAGCTCACAGCTTGCACTGAGTTACATTTAGTCTTGTACATCTGTCAATAGTTCTGTTCCTTCAGTAAACAGTTATGATTGAGACATATCGATGTCTCTGCAACCTTTTTCAACCAGTCAAAACCAATATACCACACGTTGCAGCAGTGAAGGACCCCGAAATCTTCCAAAATCAACTTGAAAAAGATTACAACCTGATAAAAGTCTTCAGTATGACAGTTGAAAATTGCCGGGAGAGCTCCGTAGAATACATGGAGGCTGAGAGGCAGAGAAAAAATCAACTGCTCAGCTTACTAGGAACTACATCACGGCACACGGAGATCTGTGAAAATTTCCTATTAGCAGTAGAGTCAAAGAGCTAGTGACGACCAAGGAAAGATGTGCAAAGCTTGAAAAAGGAGCTTCAAATGCACAGCCCAGTGAGAAGGCAGCAGCAGGAGAATTCTGTTTGAATGTGTATAGGTTTTGATACTCTTGGCAGGTTTGCTGCCTGCTCCAAGGTCAGTCATTACACATTGTGACGGTCGGGCTGCAATTGGGAAATAAATCGGTTGCTCGAAACAATTCCCTGAAGGGAGGAAAGCAGTAAACTGGCCTTAATAATTAGTTAGGTAAGTAGATTCAAAATTCTGCACTGGGCAGGCAACACAAACTTCGGAGTTCCCGCTCACAGCTTTCGAGAACACTACCTATACCGCTGACTGTACCCTTTCCATCACTACCATATTTCTCTTCACACTCACCTCATCCCAACTTGAATGGCGTCATTCACTATGGTCCCTGACCAATCTGCTCATCCACACAGCTAACAAGCACCTCGTACTCGTTGGACAAAGCCAGGGGCTGAGGCTCCTCCCTTACTGCATGCTGGCTTCCTTTACTGTCCTGACTCGCAGTCAAGACTGTTGACTGATGTTCTGTCTAACCTAAGGGGAGTGACTATCTCCTGGGACAAAGTGGCTGGGTAACTCTCCCCCACTCTGATGCTTCACAATGTCCGCAGCTCAGCCTCCAGCTCAGAAACTTGGAGCTGAAGTTGCCTAAGACAACTTCTGCAGATAGAAGATAGGAGCAGGAGGAAGCCATTTGGCTCTTCGAGCCTGCTCCACCATTCATCACGATCATGGCTGATCGTCCAACTCAATAGCCTAATCCTGCTTTCTCCTCATACCCTTTGATCTCATTCGCCCCAAGTGCTATATCTGACTGCCTTTTAATACATTCAATGTTTTGGCACCAACTACTTCCTGTGGTAATGAATTCCACAGGCTCACTACTTTTTGGGTGAAGAAATGTCTCCTCATCTCCATCCTAAATGATCTACCTCAAATCCTGGTTCTGGACTCCGCAACCATCGGGAATATCCTCCCTGAATCTACCCTGTCTGTCCTGTTAGAATTTTATACGTCTCTATGAGATCCCCCTCATTTGTCTGAACTCCAGCAAATACAATCCTAACCCAGTCAATCTCTCCTCATACATCAGACCTGCCATCCCCGGAGTCAGCCTGGTAAACCTTCGCTGCACTCCCTCGAGAACAAAAACATCCTTCCTCAGAAAAGGAGACCAAAACTGCACACAATATTGTAGGTATGGCCTCACCAAGGCCCTGTATAATTGCAACAACACATCCCTGCTTCTGTACTCAAAACCTCTCACAAAAGGTCAACATACCATTTGCCTTCTTTACCACTTGCTGCACCTGCATGCTTACCTTCAGTGACTGGTGCACAAGGACATCCACGTTCTGCTGCACACTCCCCTCTCCCAATTTACAGCCATTCAGGTAGTTGTCTGCCTTCTTGTTTTTGCTTCCAAAGTGAATAACCCCACATTTATTAAAAATTATACCGCATCTGCCATTAATTTGCCCACTCACCCAACCTGGCCAGATCATGCTGAAGGATCTCTGTATTTTTGTCACAGTTCATGCTCCCACCCAACTTGGTCTCATCTGCAAACTTTGAAATGTTACATTTTGTTCCCTCATCCAAATCATTAATATATATTGTGAATAACTAGGGTCCCAGCACTGATCCCTGCAGCACACCACTAGTTACTGCCTGCCAATTTGAAAAGCACCCATTAATTCCTACTCTTTGTTTCCTCTCTGCCAACCAGTTTTCTATCCATCTTAATACATTTCCCCCAGTGCCATGCGCTTTAACCTTGCATAATAATCTCTTGTGGAGGACGTTGTCAAACACTCTCTGAAAGTCCAAATCGACTGGCTCCCCTTGTCAACTCTACGAGTTACATCTTCAAAGAATTCCAGCAGATTTGTCAAGCATGATTTCCCTTTCATAAACCTGTGCTGACTCTGTCTGATCCTGCCACTGCTTTCTAAATGCTCCGCTATAACGTCCTTGATAATGGATTTGAGAATTTTCTCCACTACCAATGTGTGGCTTACTGGTCTATAATTCCCTGTTTTCTCTCTACCTCCCTTTTTGAATATTGGAGTAACATCAGTTACCCTCCAATCTGCAGGGACTCTTCCAGAGTCCATAGAATCCTGGAAGATGACCACCAAGGCATCCAATATTTCTAGAACCACTTCCTTAAGTACTCTGGGGATTTATCTACCTTCAATCCCATCAATTGTCCCAGCATTATTTCTCTACTAATATTGATCTCTCTCAGTTCATCCCTTTGGGGAATTACAGTGCTTCCCACACATTCCCACATGCTGCAGTCACTGCATGCCACCAGCCTTGTCACTTCTGCCCAAGTTTATTTATTTAATTAGTTAATAAATTACACTGATAAAGTAATGGAAAGTTACATATACCTAGTTTGTGGATAAAAGAAAACAACTCAACAACCACTGGAGGCTGAAAAGGTTTAAATAAAGGAGGAGCTCTTTCCCCTCTGAATCCCATGTGAAAATTCCCGAGAACACCCTGTTTCTGCGACTTTGGCACAGTCTCCATTCCATGCTTTGAAGGGTTGAATGGCCTTCTCCTACCCCTCTGCTCCTATGACAGCTGAATGTGCCGTGGATACTTGCGCATTCTGTTTAAAGCCTCAGGATCATTAATCAGCTCACAGTGTGAGTGAATGGAAAATGAGGATGAAAACAGGGAGGTAATTCAACACAGTTCATCTGTTGAATAAAAATGAAGAATGAAGCTGCTTCGAGACAACAAGAGAAACTTAATCAAAAATCTCCTTTATTTCATCATCACATTTTCAATTTATAAAAAGCAGGAGCTGAGAAATCAGTGAAGAAATGAGGGAAGAGAAGGGATCAAATAATAAAAACATTGAGATTAGCAATCAAAACAGAGAATCCTAATGTCTCCCTCACCCATTATCCCCAGTGTCTTCCCCATCCCACAAACAGTGTCTTCCCCAACTACTCCCCCAGTGTCTCCCTTCCCCCCTCCTTCAGTGTTTCCCCCATTCCCTGTTTCCCTTATCCCGTCCACCAGTATGTCCCCCTCCACCAGTATGTCCCCCTCCACCAGTTTCTCCCTGACCCCTAGTGCCTCCCCACCAACTTCCCCATTGTCTCCCAGTGTCTCCCCACCCCCTCCTTTCTCTGACCCCTCACTGCTGACCCAGTTGTGAGAGCTGTGGTTGTAATTCTGTTCATCTTCTCTGGCCAAAGACAGTCAGGGGTCTGAGGGACAAACCCCACTGAAATGGGGAGACTGATTGTTTATACTCACACAGCCTCACACTGTTGAATGTGCAGTCTATGGAATATTGCCCGACCTCAGGGCTTTCATTGGCTGGGACCCACATTGATACAGTGACACCATCTTGTTTCTGTCACTTTTGGTGACTGTGGTTTCACGGGAAAATGTAGTTACCATGGCAATTTTTAATGCTAATTATCACATCAACAGTCTCTGTATTTTAAATGGTTTTAAAGTGCTGTGATTTCAACGTCTTCTTCTCTCTTCACTTCTTCAGTCCCTTTTCCAGAAATCTGACTGCGGTTTGTACCCATTTCTCATTCGCTTTGGCACAAATTCTCATATTCCGTCTGTTTGTAAATCTGAAAGAATGAAATGAGATGTCATTATCAGAGAGTTACAGACACCAGCTCCATATCTTTCATTTCAACACACTGCGGTCAAAACACCTTGAAAGACTTACACAATGGCGGGAATGGAGCAGCCAATTGTTTTCTTGTAGCTTACTAGCCTTTTATGAACAATAGGAGTGGATTTAAAATTCTCACAACATTCGATTGTTACAGTGCCAGCTGCAATGAGATGGAGAAAGAGACACAGTTAAATATGGGATGGGTATCACAGCAGATTCTCGCTGATAGTAACATTATCCTTCAGCTGTTTCCATAGAAATACATCAACAGAAATGAAACAGACCATTTGGCCCAACTGATCTGTACTGGTGTTTATAAACCTCCTTCAATAGTCACCTCTCAGCTTTCACTTTTCTAGAAAAAAGACACAATCTGTTCAATCTTTCTTCTCTGTTCTGGGATCATAGTTTGGGCGGCACAGTAGCACAGTGGTTAGCACTGTGCCTTACAGTTCCAGGGGCCTCGGTTCGATTCCCAGCTTGGGTCCCTACCTGTGGAGTTTGCACATTCTCCCGTGTCTGCGTGGGTTTCTTCCGGGTGCTCCGGTTTTCTCCTATAGTCCAAAGATGTGCGGGTTAGGTACATTGGCCATGCTAAATTGCCCCTTAGTGTCCTGTGATGTGTAGGTTAGAGGAATTAACGGGGTAAATATGTGGGGTCACAGGGATAGGGCCAAATGAGATTGTTGCCGGTGCAGACTCAATGGGCCGAATGGCCTCCGACTGCACTGTAGGGATTCTATGATTCTATATTTGGAATAAACACATTGAAAACTAATAAATAACATGAGCAATTGGTGGAAGCCAGCAGACTATTTTAAACTGTCTGTCACAGTTTAGTTCATTCTGACATTCTCGGAGAATATTGCCAATAAGGAAGTCTCTCTCTCTTACCCGGTGAAGCAGCAACATCCTGGATCAAGCAGATCAGCAGTGTTCCCAAAACAGCAGCAGCCACACAGTGTGCTGTCTTCATCATGTCCTTGCCCAACTTGGAAGTGTTGAGTGTTGAAGAGTGAGTGTGCGTTGTCAGGAGCCAGTTATCACCTCATGGTTTATATTGTGTAAAACTGCAGAGTCTGCAATAGGGAGACCCCCTGGAACTTTGCCCATTTGCCAGCAATGAAAGTTCTCAGTGTGATTGTTCCTCCGTTTCGGCATTCCCTGAAATGGGAAGTACATGTTGTTCTGTGAATGGGAGTTCTTGGGTTAAGCAGCACTGAATGCCTGGAACTTCCTGGATCGGTGATTCTTCGACTGTCAGCTCATTTTCCCCAGATAATCTCACCACTTCCCCATCTGGGCAAAGAGATAACCAGTGAGAAAAATCGAGCTTTCTGATTGGACCATTCCACATTGTGGGACACAGGTCTGAGGAGGCAGTGAGTTTAAACATCAAAATATATCAGTGTGTGTGGAAAAGGCATAAAGACTGTCTTTCCGTAACTGTCTTGCACCATCTCAAGACATGTGAGAATGCTTCACAGTCACTGAAACTCTTCTGACATGTTGTCACTGTTGTAATGTAGGGAAGGCAGCAGGAAATTTGTACACTGCAAGATCCCACAAACAGCAATGTAATTATCGCCAGATAAATGGTTTTAATGATGTTGATTGAAAGATGTATAATTCCCAGGACACCAGGGAGAGCTGCCCTGCTATCCTGAATAAAGTAAGAAGTTTAACAACACCAGATTAAAGTCCAACAGGTCTATTTGGTAGCAAAAGCCACAACTCCTAAATAAAGCCATGTGATATTTTACCCCACCTTGAGAGGGCCGACACGGCCTTGTTAGAATGTAACTCGTGATAACATTGCATCTGTTGTGATGTGACCAATGGTAACAAGCTGTAAGGGTCAGTTGGCTGAGTAAACCATGTCACCAATGACAGAATGCCGTGATGACCAGCTGACTCAGTATAAATTAGAACATGTTGGGAATTGTGGGGAACTTGGAATGGCTCAGAGTGAGGCCTCAAGTTTGGAGTAATGATGTTTCTTTATAAAACCTTTTCTTTGATTTATAAGTTGGAGTAAGTTTTGTTATATTTTTATTGTCTACACTGGAAGAATTCCTTCTGGATCAACAGGCCTCAGATTAACATCACCCATGAAATGTGGGCAGCCCAGGCAGTGCATCATTCCCTCTGTGCGGCATTGAAATGTAAACCGAGGTTTTGTGCTCCAGGTTTCTGAGTGAATTTTGAGGCTCTGACCTGTGTGAGTGGTGAGAGTGAGACCCAATGAGCCACAGCTGAGAATGAGATCAGTGATGATGTTAATGAAAAGATTGTCAATAGTTCTGAGCTGCTCCTTGTATCCTGCAATCTCCGAGTGGGAATTGGTTAGCAACCAGACTGTAGATATACTCTGATATCCATTTAACTCTCCTGTGTTTGCACCACTTTGAAACAACTTACAAAGTAGGCACGATGTTCTAAAGCATGATACCAAACTCTCCAACATGTGACTGACCATGCCATACCATCATCTGCCCATAGATTAGCATATCCATAATGTTAACCCTTTATACTCCGCACAAATGTCACATTGTAGATATCAGAGAATGGAATGTAATCATTCTCTTTACACAAGGGAGTTAGTTACCCTCGAGAATGATAGAAATCATAGAAATCACAGAAACCCTACAGTGCAGAAGGAGGCCATTCGACCCATCGAGTCTGCACCGACCACAATCCCACCCAGGTCCTACCCCCACTATATCATTAATATTTATCACAAAACTGGAATGTTACAAGTGTTGGGAGAATTGCTTTGTGGATCCAGTCCTGAAACACCTTCAACATTCTGCCCCAGTAGAGGATTCACCACATTTGAGGAGAGTATTTCACTGCATCAGTCACTGCAATTGAAATGGTTTTAATGGTGTTGCGCTTTCATTGTCTTTTTCATTCAGTCTCCTTCTCAGGTCTATCACTGTGGATTTAACCCATTCTTCATTCACTCATCAGAAACCCACTTTCCAGATCTCTCCCCGCCCCCCCCCCCACCCCCCCATTTCTCCCCAACACAAATTAACTCTCTGTGAATGGATTCTCAGTATGATTGAGTGTCAGTGTGAATGGATTCTCGAGTGTGAATTGATTCGCAGTGTGTATGGATTCGCAGTATGAATTGATTCTCAGTGATAAGGAATTCCAAGGTATGAATGGATTCTTAATGTGAAATTGATTGTCAGTGAGAATGAACCCTCGGGGGAGGCGATAGCCTAGTGGTATTTTCGCTCAACTATTAATCCAGAAACTCAGCGAGTGTTCTGGGATCCAGTTTTGAATCCCACCACGGTAAATGGTGGAATTCGAATTCAATAAAAGTATCTGAATTAATCCTCAATGTGAATGGATCCTCAGAATGAATTGGCTCTCAATGTAATTGGATCATCAAAAATGAGTAGGTTAGGGGGATTAGCTGGGTAATAATGTGGGATTATGGTGAGGGAGTCTACGATTCTATGAATGCTCAGTGTGAATGGATCCTCAGTATGAATGGATCTTCAATGTAAATTGGTCTTCAATGTCAGATCATTGAATACAGAAGTTGGGATGTGTTGTTGAAGTTGTACAAGACATTGGTAAGGCCACACTTGCAATACTGTGTACAGTTCTGGTCATCCTATTGTAGAAAGGATATTATTAAACTAGAAACCGTGCAGAAAAGATTTACTAGGGTGCTACCGGGACTTGATGGTTTAAGTTATAAGGAGAAGCTGGATAGACTGGGACTTTTTTCTCTGGAGCGCGGTGGCTTAGGGGTGATCTTATAGAGGTCAATAAAATAATGAGGGGATACATCAGCTAGATAGTCAAAATCTTTTCCCAAAGTTAGGGGAGTGTAAAACTAAAGGACATATGTTTAAGGTGAGAGGGGAAAGATACAAAAGGGTCCAGAGGGGCAATTATTTCCACACAAAGGGTAGTGAGTGTCTGGAACAGGAGGTAGTAGTAGAGGCGGGTACAATTTTGTCTTTTAAAAAGCGTTTAGATAGTTACATGGGTAAGATGGGTATAGAGGGATATGGGCAAAATGCGGGCATGGACAAGTTGGGCCGAAGGGCCTGTTTCCATGCTGTCAATCTCTATGATTCTATCACCCTAAATGAAAACTCATTGTGAATGGATTCTTAGTGTATGTGAATCATCTGTATGATTGGATTCCCAGGGCCTGATTTTACCAAAACATCGCGCCCGAAAACGGGTGCGAAATCGCAGTAAAGTTGGGTGTCGGGCCTATACCGCGATCTGCACCCGATTCCGAGCAGATCGCGGCTTTACCGACACCCGATTTGGGCTCGGGTCCGGCGATTTAAATGCATTTGCATTCTTTTAAATTGACATAATTAACCGCGCGCCCAACTCTACCGCCAAATCCCACTTTACCGTCTTCTGGCCCGATCCGCATTCGCGCTGTTATCGACCTGCAAAATGAAAGTCTGAAGTCGCCGCTGCAGCCTCCGAAGAGCGGGGTCAGAGACTGCAACGGCTCCCTGACCGTTAGGATTGTATTCACTGGATTCCTGAAGAATAAGGGGGTCCTCATACAAACCTATAAAATGTGAACAGGATTAAATGCAGGAAGGATGTTCTTGATGGCAGGGCTTGCAAAACCAAGAGTCACAGTCTTGGGATACAGGGTACACCGTTTAGGACTGTGATGAGGAGAAATGTCTTCACCAAGAGCAGTGCCGGATTTAGGCACAAGCTAAACAAGCTACAGCTTTGGGCCTCACAATCCGCAGGGGCCTCACAAAATTTCAGAAGGTTTACACTGAAGAGAACATTTAAGAGCGGATACCAGAAAAGAAAAAGAAAGCACCAGCTTGAAGAGCAACTCAAAAAATTACCAAAATCTATGAGAGAGATCAAGCCAGCCAAATGATAAATATGTAATCAGTAAATGCATTCATTTGAAAATAATTTGTATTTTTCACTTTAAATACCTTGCTATTAAATAATTAAAAGGCATAATTATGTTTTCAATTTTTTTGTGGTGACCCAAGGTCCTGTTTTGGTACACACCTTTGTGAGACCTTTTGGTGTAACCTTTTAACAAGGGGCCTCCAAGCTTTATATAGCTTAGGGCCTCACCAAGTCTAAACCCGGCACTGATGCTAGAGCATGGTAAGTCTGTGGAATTTATTACCACAGAAAGCAGTTGAGGCCAAAATTGCTCTGACAAAATTGTAATAATCTTACCAAGACCAGATTCCGTCACCATCACCCTTTATTTGCAGTGTTTTTCGAATGCCATTCAGCGGCTACAGAGTATAGGTCAGCCCAAGTCTTTTGACTGCCGACCTGAGTGAAGCCAACTGGTTCGAAACCCCCGCTGCTTCTTCCTATTGGGAAGAATTTTCCTATTCTTAATTTCCTAATCTTCCTATTCTTCTTCCCTATTGGGCAAGCTTCCACTCGCCTAATAGATATTCTATGAAGCCCACAGGTGGTCCCCTGTGGCTATCATAACATCCCTCCCCCCTCAAGTCCATTTCTTCCCCAAAATGCCTGCCACAGGAGGGCCTTTTCCACTGCTTAGCGATCAGCCTGGGGTCGATTGGACGAAGGACCGGATCAAGGGATGTGAAAGGGATTGGAGACATTTGCTTCCAAAGGGAGCGCCATGAAATCACTGTTGCCGGTTCTTCCTGGGTCTTGCATCCACTGGGGTGTCGGTCTATTCTGCTTCCATCTTGGAATCCGTGACCTCATCACCTGGAGGGGCAGGTGTGTGTTGACTTCCAGTTGTGGCTCAATGCTGGCAGTGGCAAACCGCATGGCTGCTAATAAGGCCTGCACTGGCATGGGCTCCCTACTCCTGAGATGTTCCAGTTGTTTCTGAACAATTTTGCCCTGTACTTAAAAGACATGAGCTCCCTTTTCTGTTACAATCCCCAGGGACCCAACTGCGACTATCCCCAAAGTTCCTCATGTGGACTGGGTCACCAGTTTTGAATGTTCTTTCTGTTCTTGCAGGATCATTATTCTTCTTCTGCTTCTCTTGTTGGGCTCCACCCTCCCTGCCAGGTTTGGGAACAGTCAGCTTAATCTTGTCTGAAGCCTCCATCCCATTAATAAACCCACTGGGGCAATTCCTGTCATTGTGTAAGGGGTAGTCCGATAGTCAAATATGCCAGTTTGGTCTCTGTGGATGCTGCAGGTTGGTTCTTCATGCCAAGCTTAAAAGTCTGCACCGCCCATTCAGCCAACACATTCGATGATGGGTGATAGGGTGCTGTCCTAATGTGGTTGATTCCATTGGAAAGCGTGAAGGCCTGAAACTCAGTTCTAGTAAAGGCAGTGCCATTGTCAGAGGTTAGGACTTCAGGTAACTCATGCATGCAGAAACTTTGTTTTAGTTTCTCAATAGTAGCATGGGAAGTGGTGAAAATCATGAGAAATATCTCCAACAATTTGGAATGCGTGTCGACTATAATCAGGAACATGGAGCCCAAAAAAGGGCTGGCAAAGTCCACATGTACTCACACCCAGGGTCTACCAGGCCTCTCCCATGGATTTAGGCAGGCTGTGGAGGGAGGTTTTGATTTTCTTGTCATGACTCTCATTGTCTGACCAAGTCATTAATGTCCACATTAAGACTGGGCCACCATGTGTAGCTCTTGGCTAGCATCTTCATCTTTGAAATCCCAGGATAGCTATGATATAATTCCACAAGTATCGGATGTCGCCCTGGGTGATATGGGACATGGGAACCCAAGAGGATGATGCCATCCTTAGCACTAAGCTCGTCTCTCTTCATCAACTAGTGTTTTGTTTTATTTGAGGGCTACCTTCTGATATAATCATAATATTATATGTTTTAATTTAGATAGGACTGGATCCTTTTGTGTCAATGTCTTGATTAATACCGGCAAGCTGTCCAAAATATTGAGGGTCATCATAACCTCTTCCATGAGCCGGATTTATGGGCAACAGCAGATGACTCACAGCATCGGCGTTAGCTATCCTGGTCCTGGGACAGTGCTCTAGGAGGTATTCATAAGCCTCCAGGAACAAAGTCCAATGCTCTAGCTAGTTGGAGGCAATGGAGGATATTACCTTGTCTTCTTTAAAGAGTTCCAGCAATGGTTTATGATAATTAGTTTGATGAAGCATCTACCATAGGCATATTGATGGAACATTTTAACGCCAAAGACAATTGCCAACCCCTTTTTCTCAATCTGGGAATACCTCCGCTCAGTGTCCGATAGAGCCCTAGCTGCGAATGCAATAGGCTTCTCTGTTCCATCTCTCCAGCGTTGTGCCAGTACTGCCCCAACCCCATAAGGAGAAGCATCACTGGCCAAGGTAAGGATTTTTTTGAGGTCAAAGTGGGCCAATAAAGAGGACAGAATTAATTCTATTAAAAGCCTCCACCTGTGTCACCCCTCAAGACTGCCTTTGATGTTTCCGTTTTAGGGTATGCAAGGGGGCCAACAAAGAAGCTAAATTAGGACTAAACTTCCCCTAATAATTCACTAACCCCAGGACGGATTTCAGTTCCAGTTATCCTGGCGCACAGATCCTCAATCCGGGGTATGGTAAATCGGTCAAGTTTAGAAACACAATTGACAATAAGCTTAAAGTATCCACAAAGTCGGACCGGCTTATCCAGCTTGAGGACAGGAACAACAGATATAGTCCATTCTGCCAAATATACAAGTCCTATAATGCTCAGCTTTGCCAGGCATTCCAGTTCCGTCTCTACTTTTTTCATTAGGGAGTAAGGAACTGGTCTTGCTCTAGAGTACTTTGGTGTAGATGTTAGCTTTGGCCTCCCTTACTTTTACAAACCCTTCTTGGAAGACTTTGGGGCACTTATTTATGACTTTGCATAGTACCTCCCATGCCCAATCTGAAAATCTCCAGTCAGTTCAGTCTGATGCGCTGGAGCCAATCTCTCCCCATATGGCTAGGTCCTTGTCCCCATACATTGATGAGTGGAATTCGAACTGATTGCTACCTGTAAGTCACTAGGGTTGCCACGGTGCCCTTTATCTGTAATGGTTCCCCAGTGTAGGTGGCCAGACGGGCCTTTGTGCTTTCTAAGTCCAGGAGCTGAATACCAGTTTGGAAGCAATTATAAGTCTGTTCCCCGATAACAGAGACTGCAGCCCCTCTATCCACTTGCATTTTTTAATGGGTAGTCATTTACTACCAACTCCACCATTATGCAGGCAATCTTTGTCATGAGGATGCAATTTAATTGCATCGTCCCTTTTTCTGGTTGTGGGCATACTCCAATGTATGGTCCTGTACTGGCTTTGGCCTTTTTTCGCAACTGCACGCGTTTTGACTGTCCCTATATCTTTGCCTCGGTTGTGGTCTTCTGCAACAATTTCAATAGTCCAACGCCTGACATCTACAACCTTCTGACCTAGGCTCCTTGGAGTCTGAAGGCTGGTCCTGAACCTCCTTGACTGCCTCGTGAATCAACTTGGACTCTATGGGATTCTAAGATATTTAAAAATATCATTGCTCTCAGTTGAGGGATGGACGTTACTTAAGGTCCCTCCCCCAATTGGAGGACACTGATATCTGATATCCCCTCAGCTCCTTCCTCTGCATTCTCCAATGATAGGGCTATCTCAATGGCCTTCTTTAGATTCAAATTGAGTTCTGCCAATAATTTTTCTTGGACTGTTGCATTGTTAATTCCACAGACGTGTCTATCTTGCAACATGGCCCGAATTCACAGTGCTCTGCCAATTTTCAAGCCTGGTCTGAAATTCGGTGACAGATACCCCAGGGGTTCATCCTGTTGTGTTAAAGCAGTATCACTGGAGTATTATGGAGGGTTTTGGGTCATAATAGCCTTTAACCAATTCCGCCAATTCATGAAAGCCTTTGGAGTCAGGGGCATCTCGCTGAGTCAGGCTTTTTATTACATTGAAGGTCGAAACCCCACATGCCGTCAACAGGATCACTTCCTGTTTCTCGTTCTCCTCAAAATTGTTGGCCCAAAAACAAACACATGAGCTCTGCATACTGGACCCACTCTTCAATGTTTCCAATGTAGGCTTCAAGTTTACCAAAATGAGACATATTTCTTATAGGAGGATTACTTGTCTCAACAGTACAGATGGTCTGGAGCAAAGAAAAAACTCACTTTACTGCTCGTCGTCAATGTAATAATCTTACCAAGGCCAGTCTTCCGTCACCATCACGATATATTTACAGTGTGTTTGAAATGCCTTTCAGTGACTCCAGAGCGCTTATCAGTCCCGAGTCTATCGACTGCCGGCCTGAGAGGAGCCAGCTGGTTTTAAACCCCATACTGCTCCTTCCCTTCACTTGCCTAATAGGGAGCTCATATTCTATGAGACCCAAGGGTTGATGATCCCCCATTGCCATCATAACAGAAGGGTCATCCAAACTCAAAATGTTAGCTGCATTTTCTCTCCACAGATGCTATCAGACTTGCTGAGATTTTCCAGCATTTTCTGTTTTTGTTTGAGGCTAAAATATTGTTTGCTTTGAAGAAGCAGTTAAATTTAGCTCCTGGGTGAAGGAGATCAAAGGACCTGGGGAGAAGGTGGGATCAGGCTATTGAGTTGACTGATCAGCCTGAATCATACTGAATGGTGGAGCAGGCTCGAAGAGCTGAATGGCCTACTCTTGCTCATATTTTCTATGTTGGAACCATTACCATTGACAGAAAAGGCTTTTAGGAGGAGTTGAAAATGTGGGATGTTAAAGATTCAACTTAGGGATTCCTCCCAGTGCCATGTCCAGGATTGATCAGGCAATGTAACGTGTGGCGACGGGGAAACTTCCAGAATCTTGGGGCTTTGACACTAGTACTGGGACAAGAGGGAAGTGTACAAGGTGGATGGGTGACACTTTAACAATTGGGAAAACCTTCTGATGAAAGCTTATGGACCTGAAACATTAACTCAGTTCCTCTCTCCACAGATGCTGCCAAACCTGCTGAGCATTTCCAGTGTTTTGATGGCTGTTTATTTGTAATATTATTCAAATAGATCACTGAGCCCTTTTATAGCTGGGATTCCCTGCTGCCAAAAACTCTGCTCACTGGAGAAAAGATTCTCTTCTTCAGTAGACTGAACAAAATTGAACGCAGAGACTCAGGAGCATTTCAAACTGTACAAAGTGTAATATGGTACAGTTCTATAGGGAGTGCAGGAAAAAGGAATGCTGTCGATCTCTGTACCGAAATCTCTGAAGGTGGCGAGACAAGATGATAACACTGTTAAGCAGGATTGATTCAATATCCTTGCCCCTTTCCCCTGGGTCCTCTCCCCGTCCCATTCTCCACTCTCCCCTTTCCCCTGTGCCCTTTCCCCATACCTTCACCTCTGCGCCCTCTCTCCTGTGTCCTTTCCCATGTGCCCTCTCCCCTGTGACCTCTCCCTTCTCCCCTGTGCCCTCTCTCCATTCCCTTTCCCCACTCCCTCTGTGGATAAATACCCAACTGACTGTTTCTGACCCAGTTGTTTTTGGAATTCTGCCATAATTTTCACATGTTTTGGAACATTCCGGATGGTTTTTTCTCAGAGATTGAAAAATATTTTTAGGAACTGTATTTCCTGGGGAAAGTAAGTTGAATTGTGTAACTTCCTATTTTCACAATTACTCCACATGTTATCTCATGTCTGTTCCATCCTTTTCAATACATTTATTTCAGGGTCTGGGATTAGATAGTGCATTCAAACTGGAAGCCCAAAGATGTGCAGGTTAGGTAGATTGGTCATGGTAAATGCATGATGTTACAGGGATAGGGCAGACACGTGGACCTGGGTAAGATGCTCTTTCACAGAGTCGGTGAAGACTCGATGGGCCGAATGGCCTCCTTCTGCACTGTAGAGATTCTATGCTATGGATTCTAAGCTGCCACAAAGCACAGTCTGTCAAAATCCCAGTTTGATCTCACTGCCAAAATCCTTTCAACTGCCTTGTAGGAAATCTAATAAACTGACCGACAAGGGCTCTTTCAGTCCTGGCAGGTCACCTGACTTCTTCAGCTAGGCTCGGCTAACTTCAGTCAGCTTCTACCTGCTCCCAGTTCTTCTTCCTGGTGTTTCTGTTCCCCCAGCTCATGTTCCCTTCTCCATCCTATGCTTGCATTGTGTTCATATTTCACACCATTCATACTCCCCAAGCGACTCACATTCCCACTCAGGTTCCCAATTCAATTCACACTCCAAATCCTACCCCCATTCCTGCACTAACTCCCACTCACATTTCCATTTCCATTGATACTCTCAAACTGCTCCCATTCCGGCACACATTCCTGCTCCAATTCACGCTCTCATTCCCATTCCATTTCCCACTCCTTTTCCAACTGCTTTTCCGACTCACATTTCCACTTGGAGGGTCAGTACTGAGGGAGTGCTGCACTGTCGGCAAGTCAGTAGTGAAGGAGTGCTGCATTGACAGAGGTTCAGTACTGAAGGAGTGCTTCACAGTTAGACAGCCAGGACTGAGGGAGTGCTACAATGTCAGAAGGTCAGTACTAAGGGAGGTCAGCACTGTTGTAATAGGGCAATTGTTATGGGGGATTTTAACTTGACTAATATTGACTGGAATTGTTATAGCTCTAGCTCGTTAGAGGGGTCAGTTTTTGTTCAAAGCGTGCAGGAAGGTTTTTTGACTCAGTATGTAGACAGGCCAACTAGAGGTGAGGCTATATTGGATCTGGTGCTGGGAAATGAGCCAGACCAGGTGCTAGACTTGGAAGTTGGTGTGCATTTTGGTGATAGTGACCACAATTCGGTTACGTTCACCTTAGTGATGGAAAGGGATAGGCATGAACCTCGGGCCAGTGGTTTTAGCTGGGGGAAGGGTAATTATGAGGCTATTAGGAGAGAATTAGGAAACATAGGTTGGACTAGGAGATTACAGGGACTGGGAACGTCCGACATGTGGAGTTTTTTCAAGGAGCAGCTACTGCGAGTCTGTGATAGGTATGTCCCTGTCAGGCAAGGAGGAATTGGTAGGGCTAGGGAACCGTGGTGCACCAAAAAAGTTTCTTTGTTGGTTAAAAAGAAAAAGGAGGCTTATGTTCGGATGAGACGTGAGCACTCGGGTAGTGCACTAGAAAGCTTTAGATTGGCTAAGAGGGAGTTGAAGAGCGAGCTTAGAAGGGCTAAAAGGGGACATGAGAAGACTTTGGCGGATAGGGTTAAAGAGAATCCTAAGGCGTTCTATAGGTATGTCAAGAACAGAAGGTTGGTTAGGGCAAGTTTAGGGCCAGTTATAGATGGCAGAGGGAAGTTATGTGTGGAACCGGAGGAGATTGGTGAAGCATTGAACCAATATTTCTCTTCGGTGTTCACGCAAGGGGACATGAATATAGCTGAGGAGGACACTGGGTTGCAAGGGAGTAGAATAGACAGTATTACAGTTGATAAGGAGGATGTGCAGGATATTCTGGAGGGTCTGAAAATAGATAAATCCCCTGGTCCGGATGGGATTTATCCAAGGATTCTCTGGGAGGCAAGAGAAGTGATTGCAGAGCCTCTGGCTCTGATCTTCAGGTCGTCGTTGGCCTCTGGTATAGTACCAGAAGATTGGAGGTTAGCGAATGTTGTCCCATTGTTTAAGAAGGGGAACAGAGACTTCCCCGGGAATTATAGACCGGTGAGTCTCACTTCTGTTGTCGGCAAGATGTTGGAAAAAATTATAAGGGATAGGATTTATAGTTATTTGGAGAGTAATGAATTGATAGGTGATAGTCAGCATGGTTTTGTGGCAGGTAGGTCGTGCCTTACTAACCTTATTGAGTTTTTTGAGAAAGTGACCAAGGAGGTGGATGGGGGCAAGGCAGTGGACGTGGTATATATGGATTTTAGTAAGGCGTTTGATAAGGTTCACCATGGTAGGCTTCTGCAGAAAATGCAGATGTATGGGATTGGGGGTGATCTAGGAAATTGGATCAGGAATTGGCTAGCGGATAGGAAACAGAGGGTGGTGGTTGATAGTAAATATTCATCATGGAGTGCGGTTACAAGTGGTGTACCTCAGGGATCTGTTTTGGGGCCACTGCTGTTTGTAATATTTATTAATGATCTGGATGAGGGTATAGTTGGGTGGATTAGCAAATTTGCTGATGACACCAAAGTCGGTGGTGTGGTAGACAGTGAGGAAGGGTGTCGTAGTTTGCAGGAAGACTTAGACAGGTTGCAAAGTTGGGCCGAGAGGTGGCGGATGGAGTTTAATGCGGAGAAGTGTGAGGTAATTCACTTTGGTAGGAATAACAGATGTGTTGAGTATAGGGCTAACGGGAGGACTTTGAATAGTGTGGAGGAGCAGAGGGATCTAGGTGTATGTGTGCATAGATCCCTGAAAGTTGGGAATCAAGTAGATAAGGTTGTTAAGAAGGCATATGGTGTCTTGGCGTTTATTGGTAGGGGGATTGAATTTAGGAGTCGTAGCGTTATGTTGCAACTGTACACAACTCTGGTGCGGCCGCACTTGGAGTACTGTGTGCAGTTCTGGTCCCCACATTACAGGAAGGATGTGGAGGCTTTGGAGAGGGTGCAGAGGAGGTTTACCAGGATGTTGCCTGGTATGGAGGGGAGATCCTATGAGGAGAGGCTGAGGGATTTGGGATTGTTTTCGCTGGAAAGGCGGCGGCTAAGAGGGGATCTTATTGAAACATATAAGATGATTAGAGGTTTGGATAGGGTGGATAGTGATAGCCTTTTTCCTCTGATGGAGAAATCCAGCACGAGGGGGCATGGCTTTAAATTGAGGGGGGGTAGTTATAGAACCGATGTCAGGGGTAGGTTCTTTACCCAGAGGGTGGTGAGGGATTGGAATGCCCTGCCAGCATCAGTAGTAAATGCGCCTAGTTTGGGGGCGTTTAAGAGATCCGTAGATAGGTTCATGGACGAAAAGAAATTGGTTTAGGTTGGAGGGTCACAGTTTTTTTTTAACTGGTCGGTGCAACATCGTGGGCCGAAGGGCCTGTTCTGCGCTGTAATGTTCTATGTTCTATGTTCTATGTTGTAGGGTCAGTACTAAGGGATTACTGCACTGTCAAAGGGCCAGCACTGAGGGAGCCAGCACTGTCAGAGGGTCAGTACTGAGGGAGCGTTGCACTGTGGAAGGTCAATATTGAGTCCTGCACTTTCAGTAGGTCAGTACTGATGAAGTTCTGCTCTGTCAGAGGGTCAGTACTGAGGGGGCACCGCACTGTCAGAGGATCAGCATTGACAGAGTGCTGCACTGTCAGAAGGTCAATATTGCAGGAGCACCTTGCTATTTAAGGGTCAGTACTGAGGTAGTGCTGTCTCTCTAACCCAGGGATCACTGGACAGTGATCGGGAGCAGAATCCTGGCTGATTTCCACTCTCTCTCTCCAACTCAGGAGTTGCTGGACAGTGATCAGGAGCAGAATCCTGGATGATTTTATCTCTCTCTCTCTAACCCAGGGATTACTGGACAGTGATCAGGAATAAAATCCTCAATGATTTTACAGAAAATGCTGGAAAATCTCAGCAGGTCTGACAGTAACTGTGGGGAGAGAATAGAGCCGAAGTTTCAAATCCAGATGACCCTTCGTCAGAGCTTCGTCTGTGCTCTGACGAAAGGTCATCTAGACTCGAAATGTTGGCTCTCTTCTCTCTCCACAGATGGTGTCAGAGGCTGAGATTTTCCAGCATTTTCTGTTTTTGTTTCAGATTCCAGTATTTTGCTTTTATCTGAATGATTTTATTTCTCTCTCTAACCCAGGGATCACTGGACAGTAATCAGAAATAGAATCCTGGATGAATTCTTCTCTCTCTCTAATACAGGAGTCACTGGACAGTCCATTCTTTCTGTGTTGAGCCCAGCAGGAAGGACATTCACCTGTTTATCCGATCTCAAAGTGCAGACCTGATACCAAGAAACTTCCACAAATGATTGGAGTCAAACCTACGTAGACTGTATATGTGTTGACGCTTACCTGCGCGATCACTGACCTTGATCCAGATCATGGTCAGCAGGAGTCCAATGTGAAGATAACACTTCATATCTCAAGGCTGTTCACAGCACAAGTGGACAGTAACAGTGAGTAAGAGAGGGGTGAGCAACTCTCTATTTATCCGGAGACACAGAAAGGAGGCAGGAGACGTTTCCAGGCTGTGACGAGAGCAGGAATGTGACTGTGGTTCTGCTGCATAATTACATTGGAAAAGTTTCAAGTCAGGATTCAATTGAGGTGAGATTTAATACATTCTAACATCCGAGTCCACGAACCTGATTATTTGGATTCCTGTTCTTGGTCAAGTCCCAGATGAAAGGCAGTGTCACACAAGCCTCCTGAAACTGTCAGTAGGGGCTCAGTGGTGGAATATGTAGCTTTGCAGGAGTTTGCTTTGTGCTGAGCAATCTGCCCCCAACCTGACTGTGTAGAAATGGAGCCTGGATTCGACACTCCAAGCACACAGAGTAATCACCAAGGATAATGGTAAGAATGGACAGCATGGTGGCATAGTAGTTAGCACTACTGCCTCACAGTACCAGGGACCCAGGTTCAATTCCAGCCTCAGGTCATTGTCTGTATGGAGTTTGCACATTCTCCCCGTGTCTGCATGGGTTTCCTCTGGGTGCTCCGGTTTCCTTCCACAGTCCAAAGATGTGTGGGTTAGGTGGATTGACCAGGCTAAATTGCCCCTTAGTGTCAGGGCAATTAACAGCGTAGGTACATGAGGTCACGGGAATAGGGCCTGGTTATTGGTGTGGGTGCAGACTCGATGATCCGAATGGCCTCCTTCTGCAATGTAGAATTCTATGATAATGCTGAAACTGGACTGTGGGACAATCATAGAATCATAGGCACAGAAAGAGGCCATTCTGCCCATTGTGTCTGCACCGGCCGATTAACGAGCCACCCAGCTTCATCCCATTTTCCAGGTTTGGTCCAGCAGGTTACAGTGCTTCAGGTGCAGCCCATACACCTTTTCAATAAGTTCAGGGATTCTGCCTCTAATACCCTTTCAGGCAGTGAGTTCCAGACCCCCTCTGGGTGAAAAGGTTTTTCTTCTAATATTTTCACCAATCACTTTCAATCTGTGCGCCCCAGTCACTGACCTTGCTGCTGGGTTAAATAGACTCCTCCCATCCACTCAATCCAAGCCCCTCACTATTTTGTACATCTCAGGCAAATCTCCCCTCAACCTCCTCTGTTCCAAGGAGAACAACCCCAGCCTATCCAATCTTTCCTCATAGCTGCAATTTTCCAGTCCTGGCAACATCCTCATCAATCTCTTCTGTACTCTCGCTAATACCATGACATCTTGTCTGTAATCAGGTGACCGGAACTGCACACAGTACTCAGGTTAATGCCTAACGAATGTTTTATATAATTCCAGCATGACCTCCTTGCTCTTATTTTAAGATGTGAAAAAATTAGAGAAACACAATAAAATACTTCCAATTTGCAGAGAGTGTAAGTGTGTATGTGTGTGTATGTTTGTGTTTGTGTATATCTGCACATATGACAGTACCTCATTGAGAAAATGAACATCAATTATATAAATAATCACCCTGTAGCCAAGAAGTTTTAAGTTTTGAATTAGAATGGTGGGACAGCTGTAATCTGTAACTTGCAATTCCTGCTCCATTTGGGCATATCAGGTCACTTTCTCAAGAGGGAGCTGCCTTGTGGGATGTGTCTCCTGTTGCTCAATTACACTGAGGGCACCTGAGATCAGGGGGGAGCTGGACTCATAACAAGAGTGCCCGTCCACGTGGCAGACTGCTTCCTCGATCATCATCTGCAGGAGAGAGTTCAGAATAATAAGGGTAGAGAGAGGCAAGCAGTGCAGTAATCCTCCAGGAGTGTGCAAGCCGGTCAAATTGGTATTCAGCATTGAATACTGGTGAGCATGACAACATCGCAAAGGATCACAGTCTTGACTCTGGCTCCGTGTTGGAAAGGATTGTACAGAGAATGTCGCAACACTGGAATAATTTGAGATTTGATAGTCAAGGGGATAAACGGGCAGTTCCACTGCTGTGAGATGTGTGTGGTATTTTCTCCAGGGTACAAAGTTAGGGGCCTAACAGAGGTGTTACAGAATGTTCTATGGTGGAAAGAGAAGAGTCATGTTTCTTGTTCCATGTGTTGGAAGTTTGGAGGGAGGAAGATGTGTTAGGATGTTTACGGCTGACAGAGTTAACGGGCAGGATTTCCCGGCTGCTTCCGCTGGCAGGAACTTCCAGTCCCACCAGTGGCGACCCCCCTGCCACGGATATTCCAGCAGCAGAGGGTGCAAACAATGGGAGACGCCGTTGATAGCAGTGAGACCGGAAGGTCCTGGCACTGGCCAATGATTCAGTCACTGGAAAACATGCGGCAGGGAGCGACAGAAAATCCCACCCAGTCTGGGGGACTGGAAAAACAGTACCGCCCACATGATGATGGAAGAGACAGTCACATGACAAAGAGCCTCGACGGAGAAAGCTCACAGCTTGCACTGAGTTACATTTAGTCTTGTACATCTGTCAATAGTTCTGTTCCTTCAGTAAACAGTTATGATTGAGACATATCTATGTCTCTGCAACCTTTTTCAACCAGTCAAAACCAATATACCACACGTTGCAGCAGTGAAGGACCCCAAAATCTTCCAAAATCAACTTGAAAAAGATTACAACCTGATAAAAGTCTTCAGTATGACAGTGGAAAATTGCCGGAAGAGCTCCGTAGAATACATGGAGGCTGAGAGGCAGAGAAAAAATCAACTGCTCAGCTTACTAGGAACTACATCACGGCACACGGAGATCTGTGAAAATTTCCTATTAGCAGTAGAGTCAAAGAGCTAGTGACGACCAAGGAAAGATGTGCACAGCTTGAAAACGGAGCTTCAAATGCACAGCCCAGTGAGAAGGCAGCAGCAGGAGAATTCTGTATGAATGTGTATAGGTTTTGATACTCTTGGCAGGTTTGCTGCCTGCTCCAAGGTCAGTCATTACACATTGTGACGGTCGGGCTGCAATTGGGAAATAAATCGGTTGCTCGAAACAATTCCCTGAAGGGAGGAAAGCAGTAAACTGGCCTTAATAATTAGTTAGGTAAGTAGATTCAAAATTCTGCACTGGGCAGGCAACACAAACTTCGGAGTTCCCGCTCACAGCTTTAGAGAACACTACCTATACCGCTGACTGTACCCTTTCCATCACTACCATATTCCTCTTCACACTCACCTCATCCCAACTTGAATGGCATCATTCACTATGGTCCCTGATCAATCTGCTCATCCACACAGCTAACAAGCACCTCGTACTCGTTGGACAAAGCCAGGGGCTGAGGCTCCTCCCTTACTACATGCTGGCTTCCTTTACTGTCCTGACTCGCAGTCAAGACTGTTGACTGATGTTCTGTCTAACCTAAGGGGAGTGACTATCTCCTGGGACAAAGTGGCTGGGTAACTCTCCCCCACTCTGATGCTTCACAATGTCCGCAGCTCAGCCTCCAGCTCAGAAACTTGGAGCTGAAGTTGCCTAAGACAACTTCTGCAGATAGAAGATAGGAGCAGGAGGAAGCCATTTGGCTCTTCGAGCCTGCTCCACCATTCATCACGATCATGGCTGATCGTCCAACTCAATAGCCTAATCCTGCTTTCTCCTCATACCCTTTGATCTCATTTGCCCCAAGTGCTATATCTGACTGCCTTTTAATACATTCAATGTTTTGGTAATGAATTCCACAGGCTCACTACTTTTTGGGTGAAGAAATGTCTCCTCATCTCCATCCTAAATGATCTACCTCAAATCCTGGTTCTGGACTCCGCAACCATCGGGAATATCCTCCCTGAATCTACCCTGTCTAGTCCTGTTAGAATTTTATAAGTCTCTATGAGATCCCCCTCATTTGTCTGAACTCCAGCAAATACAATCCTAACCCAGTCAATCTCTCCTCATACATCAGACCTGCCATCCCCGGAGTCAGCCTGGGAAACCTTCGCTGCATTCCCTCGAGAGCAAAAACATCCTTCCTCAGAAAAGGAGACCAAAACTGCACACAATATTGTAGGTATGGCCTCACCAAGGCCCTGTATAATTGCAACAACACATCCCTGCTTCGTACTCAAAACCTCTCACAAAAGGTCAACATACCATTTGCCTTCTTTACCACCTGCTGCACCTGCATGCTTACCTTCAGTGACTGGTGCACAAGGACATCCACGTTCTGCTGCACACTCCCCTCTCCCAATTTACAGCCATTCAGATAGTTGTCTGCCTTCTTGTTTTTGCTTCCAAAGTGAATAACCCCACATTTATTAAAAATTATACCGCATCTGCCATTAATTTGCCCACTCACCCAACCTGGCCAGATCATGCTGAAGGATCTCTGTATTTTTGTCACAGTTCATGCTCCCACCCAACTTGGTATCATCTGCAAACTTTGAAATGTTACATTTTGTTCCCTCATCCAAATCATTAATATATATTGTGAATAACTAGGGTCCCAGCACTGATCCCTGCAGCACACCACTAGTTACTGCCTGCCAATTTGAAAAGCACCCATTAATTCCTACTCTTTGTTTCCTCTCTGCCAACCAGTTTTCTATCCATCTTAATACATTTCCCCCAGTGCCATGCGCTTTAACCTCGCATAATAATCTCTTGTGGAGGACTTTGTCAAACACTCTCTGAAAGTCCAAATCGACTGGCTCCCCTTGTCAACTCTACGAGTTACATCTTCAAAGAATTCCAGCAGATTTGTCAAGCATGATTTCCCTTTCACAAAACTGTGCTGACTCTGTCTGATCCTGCCACTGCTTTCTAAATGCTCCGCTATAACGTCCTTGATAATGGATTTGAGAATTTTCTCCACTACCAATGTGTGGCTTACTGGTCTATAATTCCCTGTTTTCTCTCTACCTCCCTTTTTGAAAATTGGAGTTAAATCAGTTACCCTCCAATCTGCAGGGACTCTTCCAGAGTCCATAGAATCCTGGAAGATGACCACCAAGGCATCCAATATTTCTAGAACCACTTCCTTAAGTACTCTGGGGATTTATCTACCTTCAATCCCATCAATTGTCCCAGCATTATTTCTCTACTAATATTGATCTCTCTCAGTTCATCCCTTTGGGGAATTACAGTGCTTCCCACACATTCCCACATGCTGCAGTCACTGCATGCCACCAGCCTTGTCACTTCTGCCCAAGTTTATTTATTTAATTAGTTAATAAATTACACTGATAAAGTAATGGAAAGTTACATATACCTAGTTTGTGGATAAAAGAAAACAACTCAACAACCACTAGAGGCTGAAATCCCCTCTGAATCCCATGTGAAAATTCCCGAGAACACCCTGTTTCTGCGACTTTGGCACAGTCTCCATTCCATGCTTTGATGGGCTGAATGGCCTTCTCCTACTCCTCTGCTCCTATGACAGCTGAATGTGCCGTGGATACTTGCGCATTCTGTTTAAAGCCTCAGGATCATTAATCAGCTCACAGTGTGAGTGAATGGAAAATGAGGATGAAAACAGGGAGGTAATTCAACACTGTTCATCTGTTGAATAAAAATGAAGAATGAAGCTGCTTCGAGACAACAAGAGAAACTTAATCAAAAATCTCCTTTATTTCATCATCACATTTTCAATTTATAAAAAGCAGGAGCTGAGAAATCGGTGAAGAAATGAGGGAAGAGAAGGGATCAAATAATAAAAACATTGAGATTAGCAATCAAAACAGAGAATCCTAATGTCTCCCTCACCCATTATCCCCAGTGTCTTCCCCATCCCACAAACAGTGTCTTCCCCAACTACTCCCCCAGTGTCTCCCTTCCCCCCTCCTTCAGTGTTTCCCCCATTCCCAGTTTCCCTTACCCCGTCCACCAGTATGTCCCCCTCCACCAGTTTCTCCCTGACCCCTAGTGCCTCCCCACCAACTTCCCCATTGTCTCCCAGTGTCTCCCCACCCCCTCCTTTCTCTGACCCCTCACTGCTGACCCAGTTGTGAGAGCTGTGGTTGTAATTCTGTTCATCTTCTCTGGCCAAAGACAGTCAGGGGTCTGAGGGACAAACCCCACTGAAATGGGGAGACTGATTGTTTATACTCACACAGCCTCACACTGTTGAATGTGCAGTCTATGGAATATTGCCCGACCTCAGGGCTTTCATTGGCTGGGACCCACATTGATACAGTGACACCATCTTGTTTCTGTCACCTTTGGCGACTGTGGTTTACACGGGAAAATGTAGTTACCACGGCAACTTTTAGTGCTAATTATCACATCAACTGTCAATTTACAAATGATCACAGAATCAACATTTCAATCTCATCCTGAATCTGTCTGTAAGCCAGTAGGATATCGCGTCACGTCAACAGTCTCTGTATTTTAAATGGTTTTAAAGTGCTATGCCTTCAATGTCTTCTTCTCTCTTCACTTCTTCAGTCCCTTTTCCAGAAATCTGACTGCGGTTTGTACCCATTTCTCATTCGCTTTCGCACAAATTCTCATATTCCGTCTGTTTGTAAATCTGAAAGAATGAAATGAGATGTCATTATCAGAGAGTTACAGACACCAGCTCCATATCTTTCATTTCAACACACAGTGGTCAAAACACCTTGAAAGACTTACACAATGGCGGGAATGGAGCAGCCAATTGTTTTCTTGTAGCTTACTAGCCTTTTATGAACAATAGGAGTGGGTTTAAAATTCTCACAACATTCGATTGTTACAGTGCCAGCTGCAATGAGATGGAGAAAGAGACACAGTTAAATATGGGATGGGTATCACAGCAGATTCTCGCTGATAGTAACATTATCCTTCAGCTGTTTCCATAGAAATACATCAACAGAAATGAAACAGACCATTTGGCCCAACTGATCTGTACTGGTGTTTATAAACCTCCTTCAATAGTCACCTCTCAGCTTTCACTTTTCTAGAAAAAAGACACAATCTGTTCAATCTTTCTTCTCTCATCTGGGATCATAGTTTGGGCGGCACGGTAGCACAGTGGTTAGCACTGTGCCTTACAGTTCCAGGGGCCTCGGTTCGATTTCCAGCTTGGGTCCCGACCTGTGGAGTTTGCTCATTCTCCCGTGTCTGCGTGGGTTTCCTCCGGGTGCTCCGGTTTTCTCCTATAGTCCAAAGATGTGCGGGTTAGGTACATTGGCCATGCTAAATTGCCCCTTAGTGTCCTGGGATGTGTAGGTTAGAGGAATTAGCGGGGTAAATATGTGGGGTCACAGGGATAGGGCCAAATGAGATTGTTGCCGGTGCAGACTCAATGGGCCGAATGGCCTCCGACTGCACTGTAGGGATTCTATGATTCTATATTTGGAATAAACACATTGAAAACTAATAAATAACATGAGCAATTGGTGGAAGCCAGCAGACT
This sequence comes from Mustelus asterias, assembly GCF_964213995.1. NCBI lineage: Eukaryota > Metazoa > Chordata > Chondrichthyes > Carcharhiniformes > Triakidae > Mustelus > Mustelus asterias. The sequence continues at coordinate 71,124,193 of NC_135804.1, read as the reverse complement.
ATTTTAAACTGTCTGTTACAGTTCATTCTGACATTCTCGGAGAATATTGCCAATAAGGAAGTCTCTCTCTCTTACCCGGTGAAGCAGCAACATCCTGGATCAAGCAGATCAGCAGTGTTCCCAAAACAGCAGCAGCCACACAGTGTGCTGTCTTCATCATGTCCTTGCCCAACTTGGAAGTGTTGAGTGTTGAAGAGTGAGTGTGGGTTGTCAGGAGCCAGTTATCACCTCATGGTTTATATTGTGTAAAACTGCAGAGTCTGCAATAGGGAGACCCCCTGGAACTTTGCCCATTCGCCAGCAATGAAAGTTCTCCAGTGTGATTGTTCCTCCGTTTCGGCATTCCCTGAAATGGGAAGTACATGTTGTTCTGTGAATGGGAGTTCTTGGGTTAAGCAGCACTGAATGCCTGGAACTTCCTGGTTCGGTGATTCTTCAACTGTCAGCTCATTTTCCCCAGATAATCTCACCACTTCCCCATCTGGGCAAAGAGATAACCAGTGAGAAAAATCGAGCTTTCTGATTGGACCATTCCACATTGTGGGACACAGGTCTGAGGAGGCAGTGAGTTTAAACATCAAAATATATCAGTGTGTGTGGAAAAGGCATAAAGACTGTCTTTCCGTAACTGTCTTGCACCATCTCGAGACATGTGAGAATGCTTCACAGTCACTGAAACTCTTCTGACATGTTGTCACTGTTGTAATATAGGGAAGGCAGCAGGAAATTTGTACACAGCAAGATCCCACAAACAGCAATGTAATTATCGCCAGATAAATGGTTTTAATGATGTTGATTGAAAGATGTATAATTCCCAGGACACCAGGGAGAGCTGCCCTGCTATCCTGAATAAAGTAAGAAGTTTAACAACACCAGATTAAAGTCCAACAGGTTTATTTGGTAGCAAAAGCCACAACTCCTAAATAAAGCCATGTGATATTTTACCCCACCTTGAGAGGGCCGACACGGCCTTGTTAGAATGTAACTCGTGATAACATTGCATCTGTTGTGATGTGACCAATGGTAACAAGCTGTAAGGGTCAGTTGGCTGAGTAAACCATGTCACCAATGACAGAATGCCGTGATGACCAGCTGACTCAGTATAAATTAGAACATGTTGGGAATTGTGGGGAACTTGGAATGGCTCAGAGTGAGGCCTCAAGTTTGGAGTAATGATGTTTCTTTATAAAACCTTTTCTTTGATTTATAAGTTGGAGTAAGTTTTGTTATATTTTTATTGTCTACACTGGAAGAATTCCTTCTGGATCAACAGGCCTCAGATTAACATCACCCATGAAATGTGGGCAGCCCAGGCAGTGCATCATTCCCTCTGTGCGGCATTGAAATGTAAACCGAGGTTTTGTGCTCCAGGTTTCTGAGTGGATTTTGAGGCTCTGACCTGTGTGAGTGGTGAGAGTGAGACCCAATGAGCCACAGCTGAGAATGAGATCAGTGATGATGTTAATGAAAAGATTGTCAATAGTTCTGAGCTGCTCCTTGTATCCTGCAATCTCCGAGTGGGAATTGGTTAGCAACCAGACTGTAGATATACTCTGATATCCATTTAACTCTCCTGTGTTTGCACCACTTTGAAACAACTTACAAAGTAGGCACGATGTTCTAAAGCATGATACCAAACTCTCCAACATGTGACTGACCATGCCATTCCATCATGTGCCCATAGATTAGCACACCCATAATGTTAACCCTTTATACTCCGCACAAATGTCACATTGTAGATATCAGAGAATGGAATGTAATCATTCTCTTTACACAAGGGAGTTAGTTACCCTCGAGAATCATAGAAATCATAGAAATCATAGAAACCCTACAGTGCAGAAGGAGGCCATTCGGCCCATCGAGTCTGCACCGACCACAATCCCACCCAGGCCCTACCCCCACCATATCATTAATATTTATCACAAAACTGGAATGTTACAAGTGTTGGGAGAATTGCTTTGTGGATCCAGTCCTGAAACACCTTCAACATTCTGCCCCAGTAGAGGATTCACCACATTTGAGGAGAGTATTTCACTGCATCAGTCACTGCAATTGAAATGGTTTTAATGGTGTTGCGCTTTCATTGTCTTTTTCATTCAGTCTCCTTCTCAGGTCTATCACTGTGGATTTAACCCATTCTTCATTCACTCATCAGAAACCCACTTTCCAGATCTCCCACCCCCCCGCCACCCCGTCCCGCCCCGCCCCCCCATTTCTCCCCAACACAAATTAACTCTCTGTGAATGGATTCTCAGTATGATTGAGTGTCAGTGTGAATGGATTCTCGAGTGTGAATGGATTCGCAGTGTGTATGGATTCGCAGTATGAATTGATTCTCAGTGATAAGGAATTCCAAGGTATGAATGGGTTCTCAATGTGAAATTGATTGTCAGTGAGAATGAACCCTCGGGGAGGCGATAGCCTAGTGGTATTTTCGCTCAACTATTAATCCAGAAACTCAGCTAGTGTTCTGGGATCCAGTTTTGAATCCCACCACGGTAAATGGTGGAATTCGAATTCAATAAAAGTATCTGAATTAATCCTCAATGTGAATGGATCCTCAGAATGAATTGGCTCTCAATGTAATTGGATCATCAAAAATGAGTAGGTTAGGGGGATTAGCTGGGTAATAATGTGGGATTATGGTGAGGGAGTCTACGATTCTATGAATGCTCAGTGTGAATGGATCCTCAGTATGAATGGATCTTCAATGTAAATTGGTCTTCAATGTCAGAACATTGAATACAGAAGTTGGGATGTGTTGTTGAAGTTGTACAAGACATTGGTAAGGCCACACTTGGAATACTGTGTACAGTTCTGGTCATCCTATTGTAGAAAGGATATTATTAAACTAGAAACCATGCAGAAAAGATTTACTAGGGTGCTACCAGGACTTGATGGTTTAAGTTATAAGGAGAAGCTGGATAGACTGGGACTTTTTTCTCTGGAGCGCGGTGGCTAAGGGGTGATCTTATAGAGGTCAATAAAATAATGAGGGGATAGATCAGCTGGATAGTCAAAATCTTTTCCCAAAGTTAGGGGAGTCTAAAACTAAAGGACATATGTTTAAGGTGAGAGGGGAAAGATACAAAAGGGTCCAGAGGGGCAATTATTTCCACACAAAGGGTGGTGAGTGTCAGGAACAGGAGGTAGTAGTAGAGGCGGTACAATTTTGTCTTTTAAAAAGCGTTTAGACAGTTACATGGGTAAGATGGGTATAGAGGGATATGGGCAAAATGCGGGCATGGACAAGTTGGGCAGAAGGGCCTGTTTCCATGCTGTCAATCTCTATGATTCTATCACCCTAAATGAAAACTCATTGTGAATGGATTCTTAGTGTATGTGAATCATCTGTATGATTGGATTCCCAGGGCCTGATTTTACCAAAACATCACGCCCGAAAACGGGTGCGAAATCGCAGTAAAGTTGGGTGTCGGGCCTATACCGCGATCTGCACCCGATTCCGAGCAGATCGCGGCTTTACCGACACCCGATTTGGGCTCGGGTCCGGCGATTTAAATGCATTTGCATTCTTTTAAATTGACATAATTAACCGCGCGCCCAACTCTACCGCCAAATCCCACTTTACCGTCTTCTGGCCCGATCCGCGTCCGCGCTGTTACCGACCTGCAAAATGAAAGTCTGAAGTCGCCGCTGCAGCCTCCGAAGAGCGGGGTCAGAGACTGCAACGGCTCCCTGACCGTTAGGATTGTATTCACTGGATTCCTGAAGAATAAGGGGGTCCTCATACAAACCTATAAAATGCGAACAGGATTAAATGCAGGAAGGATGTTCTTGATGGCAGGGCTTGCAAAACCAAGAGTCACAGTCTTGGGATACAGGGTACACCGTTTAGGACTGTGATGAGGAGAAATGTCTTCACCAAGAGCAGTGCCGGATTTAGGCATAAGCCAAACAAGCTACAGCTTAGGGCCTCACAATCCGCAGGTGCCTCACAAAATTTCAGAAGGTTTACAATGAAGAGAACATTTAAGAGCGGATACCAGAAAAGAAAAAGAAAGCACCAGCTTGAAGAGCAACTCAAAAAATTACCAAAATCTATGAGAGAGATCAAGCCAGCCGAATGATAAATATGTAATCAGTAAATGCATTCATTTGAAAATAATTTGTATTTTTCACTTTAAATACCTTGCTATTAAATAATTAAAAGGCATAATTATGTTTTCAATTTTTTGTGGCGACCCAAGGTCCTGTTTTGGTACGCACCTTTGTGAGACCTTTTGGTGTAACTTTTTAACAAGGGGCCTCCAAGCTTTATATAGCTGAGGGCCTCACCAAGTCTAAACCCGGCACTGATGCTAGAGCATGGTAAGTCTGTGGAATTTATTACCACAGAAAGCAGTTGAGGCCAAAATTGCTCTGACAAAATTGTAATAATCTTACCAAGACCAGATTCCGTCACCATCACCCTTTATTTGCAGTGTTTTTCGAATGCCATTCAGCGGCTACAGAGTATAGGTCAGCCCAAGTCTTTTGACTGCCGACCTGAGTGAAGCCAATTGGTTCGAAACCCCCGCTGCTTCTTCCCTATTGGGAAGAATTTTCCTATTCTTAATTTCCTAATCTTCCTATTCTTCATCCCTATTGGGCAAGCTTCCACTCGCCTAATAGATATTCTATGAAGCCCACAGGTGGTCCCCTGTGGCCATCATAACATCCCTTCCCGCTCAAGTCCATTTCTTCCCCAAAATGCCTGCCACAGGAGGGCCTTTTCCACTGCTTAGCGATCAGCCTGGGGTCGATTGGACGAAGGACCGGATCAAGGGATGTGAAAGGGATTGGAGACATTTGCTTCCAAAGGGAGCGCCATGAAATCACTGTTGCCGGTTCTTCCTGGGTCTTGCATCCACTGGGGTGTCGGTCTATTCTGCTTCCATCTTGGAATCCGTGACCTCATCACCTGGAGGGGCAGGTGTGTGTTGACTTCCAGTTGTGGCTCAATGCTGGCAGTGGCAAACCGCATGGCTGCTAATAAGGCCTGCACTGGCATGGGCTCCCTACTCCTGAGATGTTCCAGTTGTTTCTTAACAATTTTGCCCTGTACTTAAAAGACATGAGCTCCCTTTTCTGTTACAATCCCCAGGGACCCAACTGCGACTATCCCCAAAGTTCCTCATGTGGACTGGGTCACCAGTTTTGAATGTTCTTTCTGTTCTTGCAGGATCATTATTCTTCTTCTGCTTCTCTTGTTGGGCTCCACCCTCCCTCCCAGGTTTGGGAACAGTCAGCTTAATCTTGTCTGAAGCCTCCATCCCATTAATAAACCCACTGGGGCAATTCCTGTCATTGTGTAAGGGGTAGTCCGATAGTCAAATATGCCAGTTTGGTCTCTGTGGATGCTGCGGTGTTGGTTCTTCATGCCAAGCTTAAAAGTCTGCACCGCCCATTCAGCCAACACATTCGATGATGGGTGATAGGGTGCTGTCCTAATGTGGTTGATTCCATTAGAAAGCGTGAAGGCCTGAAACTCAGTTCTAGTAAAGGCAGTGCCATTGTCAGAGGTTAGGACTTCAGGTAACTCATGCATGCAGAAACTTTGTTTTAGTTTCTCAATAGTAGCATGGGAAGTGGTGAAAATCATGAGAAATATCTCCAACAATTTGGAATGCGTGTCGACTATAATCAGGAACATGGAGCCCAAAAAAGGGCTGGCAAAGTCCACATGTACTCACACCCAGGGTCTACCAGGCCTCTCCCATGGATTTAGGCAGGCTGTGGAGGGAGGTTTTGATTTTCTTGTCACGACTCTCATTGTCTGACCAAGTCATTAATGTCCACATTAAGACTGGGCCACCATGTGTAGCTCTTGGCTAGCATCTTCATCTTTGAAATCCCAGGATAACTATGATATAATTCCATAAGTATCGGATGTCGCCCTGGGTGACATGGGACATGGGAACCCAAGAGGATGATGCCATCCTTAGCACTAAGCTCGTCTCTCTTCATCAACTAGTGTTTTGTTTTATTTGAGGGCTACCTTCTGATATAATAATATTATATGTTTTAATTTAGATAGGACTGGATCCTTTTGTGTCAATGTCTTGATTAATACCGGCAAGCTGTCCAAAATATTGAGGGTCATCATAACCTCTTCCATGAGCCAGATTTATGGGCAACAGCAGATGACTCACAGCATCGGCGTTAGCTATCCTGGTCCTGGGACAGTGCTCTAGGAGGTATTCATAAGCCTCCAGGAACAAAGTCCAATGCTCTAGCTAGTTGGAGGCAATGGAGGATATGACCTTGTCTTCTTTAAAGAGTTCCAGCAATGGTTTATGATAATTAGTATGATGAAGCATCTACCATAGGCATATTGATGGAACATTTTAACGCCAAAGACAATTGCCAACCCCTTTTTCTCAATCTGGGAATACCTAAGCTCAGTGTCCGATAGGGCCCTAGCTGCGAATGCAATAGACTTCTCTGTTCCATCTCTCCAGCATTGTGCCAGTACTGCCCCAACCCCATAAGGGGAAGCATCACTGGCCAAGGTAAGGATTTTTTTGAGGTCAAAGTTGGCCAATAAAGAGGACAGAATTAATTCTATTAAAAGCCTCCACCTGTGTCACCCCTCAAGACTGCCTTTGATGTTTCCGTTTTAGGGTATGCAAGGGGGCCAACAAAGAAGCTAAATTAGGACTAAACTTCCCCTAATAATTCACTAACCCCAGGACGGATTTCAGTTCCAGTTAACCTGGCGCACAGATCCTCAATCCGGGGTATGGTAAATCGGTCAAGTTTAGAAACACAATTGACAATAAGCTTAAAGTATCCACAAAGCCGGACCGGCTTATCCAGCTTGAGGACAGGAACAACAGATATAGTCCATTCTGCCAAATATACAAGTCCTATAATGCTCAGCTTTGCCAGGCATTCGAGTTCCGTCTCTACTTTTTTCATTAGGGAGTAAGGAACTGGCCTTGCTCTAGAGTACTTTAGGTGTAGATGTTAGCTTTGGCCTCCCTTACTTTTACAAACCCTTCTTGGAAGACTTTGGGGCACTTATTTATGACTTTGCATAGTACCTCCCATGCCCAATCTGAAAATCTCCAGTCAGTTCATTCTGATGCGCTGGAGCCAATCTCTCCCCATATGGCTAGGTCCTTGTCCCCATACATTGATGAGTGGAATTCAAACTGATTGCTACCTGTAAGTCACTAGGGTTGCCACGGTGCCCTTTATCTGTAATGGTTCCCCAGTGTAGGTGGCCAGCCGGGCCTTTGTACTTTCTAAGTCCAGGAGCTGAATACCAGTTTGGAAGCAATTATAAGTCTGCTCCCCGATAACAGAGACTGCAGCCCCTCTATCCACTTGCATTTTTTAATGGGTAGTCATTTACTAACAACTCCACCATTATGCAGGCAACCTTTGTCATGAGGATGCAATTTAATTGCATCGTCCCTTTTTCTGGTTGTGGGCATACTCCAATGTATGGTCCTGTATGTCTTTGGCCTTTTTTCGCAACTGCACGCGTTTTGACTGTCCCTATATCTTTGCCTCGGTTGTGGTCTTCTGCAACAATTACAATAGTCCAACGCCTGACCTCTACAACCTTCTGACCTAGGCTCCTTGGAGTCTGAAGGCTGGTCCTGAACCTCCTTGACTGCCTCGTGAATCAACTTGGACTCTATGGGATTCTAAGATATTTAAAAATATCATTGCTCTCAGTTGAGGGATGGACGTTACTTAAGGTCCCTCCCCCAATTGGAGGACACTGATATCTGATATCCCCTCAGCTCCTTCCTCTGCATTCTCCAATGATAGGGCTATCTCAATGGCCTTCTTTAGATTCAAATTGAGTTCTGCCAATAATTTTTCTTGGACTGTTGCATTGTTAATTCCACAGACGTGTCTATCTTGCAACATGGCTCGAATTCACAGTGCTCTGCCAATTTTCAAGCCTGGTCTGAAATTCGGTGACAGATACCCCAGGGGTTCATCCTGTTGTGTTAAAGCAGTATCACTGGAGTATTATGGAGGGTTTTGGGTCATAATAGCCTTTAACCAATTCCACCAATTCATGAAAGCCTTTGGAGTCAGGGGCATCTCGCTGAGTCAGGCTTTTTATTACATTGAAGGTCGAAACCCCACATGCCGTCAACAGGATCACTTCCTGTTTCTCGTTCTCCTCAAAATTGTTGGCCCAAAAACAAACACATGAGCTCTGCACACTGGACCCACTCTTCAATGTTTCCAATGTAGGCTTCAAGTTTACCAAAAAGAGACATATTTCTTATAGGAGGATTACTTGTCTCAACAGTACAGATGGTCTGGAGCAAAGAAAAAACTCACTTTACTGCTCGTCATCAATGTAATAATCTTACCAAGGCCAGTCTTCCGTCACCATCACGATATATTTACAGTGTGTTCGAAATGCCTTTCAGTGACTCCAGAGCGCTTATCAGTCCCGAGTCTATCAACTGCCGGCCTGAGAGGAGCCAGCTGGTTTTAAACCCCACACTGCTCCTTCCCTTCACTTGCCTAATAGGGAGCTCATATTCTATGAGACCCAAGTGTTGATGATCCCCCATGGCCATCATCACAGAAGGGTCATCCAAACTCAAAATGTTAGCTCCATTCTCTCTCCACAGATGCTATCAGACTTGCTGAGATTTTCCAGCATTTTCTGTTTTTGTTTGAGGCTAAAATATTGTTTGCTTTGAAGAAGCAGTTAAATTTAGCTCCTGGGTGAAGGAGATCAAAGGACTTGGGGAGAAGGTGGGATCAGGCTATTGAGTTGACTGATCAGCCTGAATCATACTGAATGGTGGAGCAGACTCGAAGAGCTGAATGGCCTACTCTTGCTCATATTTTCTATGTTGGAACCATTACCATTGACAGAAAAGGCTTTTAGGAGGAGTTGAAAATGTGGGATGTTAAAGATTCAACTTAGGGATTCCTCTCAGTGCCATGTCCAGGATTGATCAGGCAATGTAACGTGTGGCGACGGGGAAACTTCCAGAATCTTGGGGCTTTGACACTAGTACTGGGACAAGAGGGAAGTGTACAAGGTGGATGGGTGACACTTTAACAATTGGGAAAACCTTCTGATGAAAGCTTATGGACCTGAAACATTAACTCAGTTCCTCTCTCCACAGATGCTGCCAAACCTGCTGAGCATTTCCAGTGTTTTGATGGCTTTTTATTTGTAATATTATTCAAATAGATCACTGAGCCCTTTTATAGCTGGGATTCCCTGCTGCCAAAAACTCTGCTCACTGGAGAAAAGATTCTTTCTTCAGTAGACTGAACAAAATTGAACGCAGAGACTCAGGAGCTTTTCAAACTGTGCAAAGTGTAATATGGTACAGTTCTATAGGGAGTGCAGGAAAAAAGAATGCTGTCGATCTCTGTACCGAAATCTCTGAAGGTGGCGAGACAAGATGATAACACTGTTAAGCAGGATTGATTCAATATCCTTGCCCCTTTCCCCTGGGTCCTCTCCCCGTCCCATTCTCCACTCTCCCCTTTCCCCTGTGCCCTTTCCCCATACCTTCACCTCTGCGCCCTCTCTCCTGTGTCCTTTCCCATGTGCCCTCCCCCCTGTGACCTCTCCCTTCTCCCCTGTGCCCTCTCTCCATTCCCTTTCCCCACTCCCTCTGTGGATAAATACCCAACTGACTGTTTCTGACCCAGTTGTTTTTGGAATTCTGCCATAATTTTCACATGTTTTGGAACATTCCGGATGGTTTTTTCTCAGAGATTGAAAAATATTTTTAGGAACTGTATTTCCTGGGGAAAGTAAGTTGAATTGTGTAACTTCCTATTTTCACAATTACTCCACATGTTATCTCATTTCTGTTCCATCCTTTTCAATACATTTATTTCAGGGTCTGGGATTAGATAGTGCATTCAAACTGGAAGCCCAAAGATGTGCAGGTTAGGTAGATTGGTCATGGTAAATGCATGATGTTACAGGGATAGGGCAGACACGTGGACCTGGGTAAGATGCTCTTTCACAGAGTCGGTGAAGACTCGATGGGCCGAATGGCCTCCTTCTGCACTGTAGAGATGCTATGCTATGGATTCTAAGCTGCCACAAAGCACAGTCTGTCAAAATCCCAGTTTGATCTCACTGCCAAAATCCTTTCAACTGCCTTGTAGGAAATCTAATAAACCGACCGACAAGGGCTCTTTCAGTCCTGGCAGGTCACCTGACTTCTTCAGCTCGGCTCGGCTAACTTCAGTCAGCTTCTACCTGCTCCCAGTTCTTCTTCCTGGTGTTTCTGTTCCATAGAACATAGAAAGCCACAGCACAAACAGGCCCTTCGGCCCACAGGTTGCGCCGATCACATCTCCACCTCTAGGCCTATCTATAGCCCTCAATCCCATTAAATCCCATGTACTCATCCAGAAGTCTCTTAAAAGACCCCAACGAGTTTGCCTCCACCACCACCGACGTCAGCCGATTCCACTCACCCACCACCCTCTGAGTGAAAAACTTACCCCTGACATCTCCTCTGTACCTACCCCCCAGCACCTTAAACCTGTGTCCTCTCGTAGCAACCATTTCAGCCCTTGGAAATAGCCTCTGAGAGTCTACCCTATCCAGACCTCTCAACATCTTGTAAACCTCTATCAGGTCACCTCTCATCCTTCGTCTCTCCAGGGAGAAGAGACCAAGCTCCCTCAACCTATCCTCATAAGGCATGCCCCCCAATCCAGGCAACATCCTTGTAAATCTCCTCTGCACCCTTTCAATGGCTTCAACATCTTTCCTGTAATGAGGTGACCAGAACTGCGCGCAGTACTCCAAGTGGGGTCTAACCAGGGTCCTATAAAGCTGCAGCATTATCTCCCGACTCCTAAACTCAATCCCTCGATTAATGAAGGCCAGTACGCCGTACGCCTTCTTGACCGCATCCTCCACCTGCGAGGCCGATTTAAGAGTCCTATGGACCCGGACCCCAAGGTCCTTCTGATCCTCTACACTGCTAAGAATGGTACCCTTCATATTATATTGCTGCTTCATCCCATTGGATCTGCCAAAATGGATCACCACACACTTATCCGGGTTGAAGTCCATCTGCCACTTCTCCGCCCAGTCTTGCATTCTATCTATGTCTCGCTGCAACTTCTGACATCCCTCCAAACTATCCACAACACCACCTACCTTGGTGTCGTCAGCAAACTTACCAACCCATCCCTCCACTTCCTCATCCAGGTCATTTATGAAAATGACAAACAGCAAGGGTCCCAGAACAGATCCCTGGGGCACTCCACTGGTCACTGACCGCCATGCAGAGAAAGACCCCTCCACAGCCACTCTCTGCCTTCTGCAGGCAAGCCAGTTCTGGATCCACAAGGCAACAGCCCCTTGGATCCCATGCCCTCTCACTTTCTCAAGAAGTCTTGCATGGGGGACCTTATCGAACGCCTTGCTGAAGTCCATATAGACCACATCCACCGCTCTTCCTTCGTCAATGTGTTTGGTCACATTTTCAAAGAACTCAACCAGGCTCGTAAGGCACGACCTGCCCTTGACAAAGCCGTGCTGACTACTTTTGATCATACTAAACTTCTCTAGATGATCATAAATCCTGTCTCTCAGGATCCTCTCCATCAACTTACCAACCACTGAGGTTAGACTCACCGGTCGGTAATTTCCCGGGCTGTCCCTGTTCCCTTTCTTGAATATAGGGACCACATCTGCAATCCTCCAATCCTCCGGAACCTCTCCCGTCTCCATCGACGATGCAAAGATCATCGCCAAAGGCTCCGCAATCTCCTCCCTCGCCTCCCACAGTAACCTGGGGTACATCCCATCCGGTCCCGGCGACTTACCAACCTTGATGCCATTCAATAGTTCCAACACATCCTCTTTCTTTATGTCCACATGCTCGATCCTTTCTGTCCACCGCAAACCAGCAGTACAACCACCCAGATCCCTTTCCACCGTGAATACCGAGGTAAAGTATTCATTAAGCAGCTCCGCCATTTCTAACGGTTCCGCACAAACTTTTCCCCCTTCACCTTTTAAGGGTCCTATGCCTTCACATCTCATCCTTTTACTCTTGACATATTTGTAGAAAGCCTTGGGGTTCTCCTTAATCTTACCCGCCAAGGCCTTCTCATGACCCCTTCTCGCTCTCCTAATTTCCTTCTTAAGCTCCTTCCTACATCCCGTATACTCCTCTAAATCCTTAACACCTCCTAGCTCTCTGAACCTTCTGTACGCCTCTCTTTTCTTATTCACCAGGTTCATCACAACCTTCGTGCACCACGGTTCCCATACCCTACCAACACCCCCCTGTCTCATCGGAACGTTGTCATGCAGAGCTCCAGACAAACATTCCTTGAAAATCCTCCACTTTCCTTCGGTACTTTTCCCCAAGAATGCCTCCTTCCAATTTACCCGTCTAATTTCCTCCCTGATGACACTGTATTTCCCTTTACTCCAGAGAAACACTTTCCTAGCCTGCCTGATCCTATCTCTTTCCAATGCTATCATGAAGGAGATAGAATTATGATCGCTATCCCCAAGATGCTCACCCACCGAGAGATCCTCCACCTGTCCAGGTTCATTAGCCAGCACCAGATCAAGTACAGCCTCTCCTCTAGTAGGCTTATCCACATACTGTGTCAGGAAACTCTCCTGGACACACCTAACAAACTCCTCTCCATCCAAACCCCTAGCCCTAGGGATATTCCAATCTATGTTTGGGAAATTAAAATCTCCCATCACGACAACTCTGTTATTCCTACATCTCTCCAGGATCTGTTTCCCCATCTGCTCCTCAACATCTCTGTTACTATTGGGCGGCCTATAGAAAACACCCAGCAACGTTACCGACCCCTTCCTGTTCCTAACCTCCACCCACAGAGACTCCGTCGTCAATCCCTCCACGGCGTCCACCTTCTCTACAGCCGTGACACTATCCCTGATCAACAGTGCCACTCCCCCCCCTCTCTTGCCTCCCTCCCTGTCCTTCCTGAAACATCTAAAACCCGGCACCTGAAGCACCCAGTCCTGTCCCTGAGACATCCAAGTCTCCGTAATGGCCACCACATCACAATTCGAAGCAGCAATCCACGCTCTAAGCTCATCCACTTTATTCACTACACTCCTGGCATTAAAATAGACACATCTCAGACCTTCAGCCTGAGCACTTCCCTTCTCCATCACTCGTCTAACCTCCCTCTTACCCTGTTTACATTCCTTATCTATTTGCGAGCTAACCTCCTCGCTCTCAGTCCCCTCATTTCGATTCCCTCCCCCCAACCTTTCTAGTTTAAAGTCTCTCCAGTAGCCTTAGCCAACCTTCCCGCCAGGATATTGGTCCCCCTGGGATTCAAGTGCCACCCGTCTTTTTTAAACAGGTCACACCTGCCCCAAAAGACGTCCCAATGATCCAAGTACCCAAATCCTTGTCCCTTGCTCCAGTCCCTCAGCCACGCATTCATTCTCCACCGATTCCTGTTGTCACTCTCCCGCGGCACAGGCAGCAATCCCGAGATTACTACCTTTGCATTCCTCTTTCTCAGCTGTCTACCTAACTCCCTATATTCTCTTTTCATGACCCCTTCCCTCTTCCTACCTATGTCAGCAGTACCTATATGCATCACGACCTTCGGCTCCTCTCCCTCCCCCTTCAGGATTTCTGGGACCCCCAGCTCCTCTCCCTCCCCCTTCAGGATTTCTGGGACCCCCAGCTCCTCTCCCTCCCCCTTCAGGATTTCTGGGACCCCCAGCTCCTCTCCCTCCCCCTTCAGGATTTCTGGGACCCCCAGCTCATGTTCCCTTCTCCATCCTGTGCTTGCATTGTGTTCATATTTCACACCATTCATACTCCCCAAGCGACTCACATTCCCACTCAGGTTCCCAATCCAATTCACACTCCAAATCCTACCCCCATTCCTGCACTAACTCCCACTCACATTTCCATTTCCATTGATACTCCCAAACTGCTCCCATTCCGGCACACATTCCTGCTCCAATTCACGCTCTCATTCCCATTCCATTTCCCACTCCTTTTCCAACTGCTTTTCCGACTCACATTTCCACTTGGAGGGTCAGTACTGAGGGAGTGCTGCACTGTCAGCAGGTCAGTAGTGAAGGAGTGCTGCATTGACAGAGGTTCAGTACTGAAGGAGTGCTTCACAGTTAGACAGCCAGGACTGAGGGAGTGCTACAATGTCAGAAGGTCAGTACTAAGGGAGGTCAGCACTGTTGTAGGGTCAGTACTAAGGGATTACTGCACTGTCAAAGGGCCAGCACTGAGGGAGCCAGCACTGTCAGAGGGTCAGTACTGAGGGAGCGTTGCACTGTAGAAGGTCAATATTGAGTCCTGCACTTTCAGTAGGTCAGTACTGATGAAGTTCTGCTCTGTCAGAGGGTCAGTACTGAGGGGGCACCGCACTGTCAGAGGATCAGCATTGTCGGAGTGCTGCACTGTCAGAAGGTCAATATTGCAGGAGCGCCTTGCTATTTAAGGGTCAGTACTGAGGTAGTGCTGTCTCTCTAACCCAGGGATCACTGGACAGTGATCGGGAGCAGAATCCTGGCTGAGTTCCACTCTCTCTCTCCAACTCAGGAGTCACTGGACAGTGATCAGGAGTAGAATCCTGGATGATTTTGCCTCTCTCTCTCTAACCCAGGGATTACTGGACAGTGATCAGGAATAAAATCTTCAATGATTTTACAGAAAATGCTGGAAAATCTCAGCAGGTCTGACAGTAACTGTGGGGAGAGAATAGAGCCGAAGTTTCAAATCTAGATGACCCTTCGTCAGAGCTTCGTCTGTGCTCTGACGAAAGGTCATCTAGACTCGAAATGTTGGCTCTCTTCTCTCTCCACAGATGCTGTCAGAGGCTGAGATTTTCCAGCATTTTCTGTTTTTGTTTCAGATTCCAGTATTTTGCTTTTATCTGAATGATTTTATTTCTCTCTCTAACCCAGGTATCACTGGACAGTAATCAGAAATAGAATCCTGGATGAATTCTTCTCTCTCTCTAATACAGGAGTCACTGGACAGTCCATTCTTTCTGTATTGAGCCCAGCAGGAAGGACATTCACCTGTTTATCCGATCTCAAAGTGCAGACCTGATACCAAGAAACTTCCACAAATGATTGGAGTCAAACCTACGTAGACTGTATATGTGTTGACGCTTACCTGCGCGATCACTGACCTTGATCCAGATCATGGTCAGCAGGAGTCCAATGTGAAGATAACACTTCATATCTCAAGGCTGTTCACAGCACAAGTGGACAGTAACAGTGAGTAAGAGAGGGGTGAGCAACTCCCTATTTATCCTGAGACAGAGAAAGGAGGCAGGAGAAGTTTCCAGGCTGTGACGAGAGCAGGAATGTGACTGTGGTTCTGCTGCATAATTACATTGGAAAAGTTTCAAGTCAGGATTCAATTGAGGTGAGATTTAATACATTCTAACATCCGAGTCCACGAACCTGATTATTTGGATTCCTGTTCTTGGTCAAGTCCCAGATGAAAGGCAGTGTCACACAAGCCTCCTGAAACTGTCAGTAGGGGCTCAGTGGTGGAATATGTAGCTTTGCAGGAGTTTGCTTTGTGCTGAGCAATCTGCCCCCAACCTGACTGTGTAGAAATGGAGCCTGGATTCGACACTCCAAGCACACAGATTAATCACCAAGGATAATGGTAAGAATGGACAGCATGGTGGCATAGCAGTTAGCACTGCTGCCTCACAGTACCAGGGACCCAGGTTCAATTCCAGCCTCAGGTCACTGTCTGTATGGAGTTTGCACATTCTCCCCGTGTCTGCATGGGTTTCCTCTGGGTGCTCCGGTTTCCTTCCACAGTCCAAAGATGTGTGGGTTAGATGGATTGACCAGGCTAAATTGCCCCTTATTGTCAGGGCAATTAACAGCGTAGGTACATGAGGTCACGGGAATAGGGCCTGGTTATTGGTGTGGGTGCAGACTCGATGATCCGAATGGCCTCCTTCTGCAATGTAGAATTCTATGATAATGCTGAAACTGGACTGTGGGACAATCATAGAATCATAGGCACAGAAAGAAGCCATTCTGCCCATTGTGTCTGCACCGGCCGATAAACGAGCCACCCAGCTTCATCCCATTTTCCAGGTTTGGTCCAGCAGGTTACAGTGCTTCAGGTGCAACCCATACACCCTTTCAATAAGTTCAGGGATTCTGCCTCTAATACCCTTTCAGGCAGTGAGTTCCAGACCCCCTCTGGGTGAAAAGGTTTTTCTTCTAATATTTTCACCAATCACTTTCAATCTGTGCGCCCCAGTCACTGACCTTGCTGCTGGGTTAAATAGACTCCTCCCATCCACTCAATCCAAGCCCCTCACTATTTTGTACATCTCAGGCAAATCTCCCCTCAACCTCCTCTGTTCCAAGGAGAACAACCCCAGCCTATCCAATCTTTCCTCATAGCCGCAATTTTCCAGTCCTGGCAACATCCTCATCAATCTCTTCTGTACTCTCGCTAATACCATGACATCTTGTCTGTAATCAGGTGACCGGAACTGCACACAGTACTCAGGTTAATGCCTAACGAATGTTTTATATAATTCCAGCATGACCTCCTTGCTCTTATTTTAAGATGAGAAAAAATTAGAGAAACACAATAAAATACTTCCAATTTGCATAGAGTGTAAGTGTGTATGTGTGTGTATGTTTGTGTGTGCGTATATCTGCACATATGACAGTACCTCATTGAGAAAATGAACATCAATTATATAAATAATCACCCTGTAGCCAAGAAGTTTTAAGTTTTGAATTAGAATGGTGGGACAGCTGTAATCTGTAACTTGCAATTCCTGCTCCATTTGGGCATATCAGGTCACTTTCTCAAGAGGGAGCTGCCTTGTGGGATGTGTCTCCTGTTGCTCAATTACACTGAGGGCACCTGAGATCAGGGGGCAGCTGGACTCATAACAAGAGTGCCCGTCCACGTGGCAGACTGCTTCCTCGATCATCATCTGCAGGAGAGAGTTCAGAATAATAAGGGTAGAGAGAGGCAAGCAGTGCAGCAATCCTCCAGGAGTGTGCAAGCCGGTCAAATTGGTATTCAGCATTGAATACTGGTGAGCATGACAACATCGCTAAGGATCACAGTCTTGACTCTGGCTCCGTGTTGGAAAGGATTGTACAGAGAATGTCGGAACACTGGAATAATTTGAGATTTGATAGTCAAGGGGATAAACGGGCAGTTCCACTGCTGTGAGATGTGTGTGGTATTTTCTCCAGGGTACAAAGTTAGGGGCGTAACAGAGGTGTTACAGAATGTTCTATGGTGGAAAGAGAAGAGCCATGTTTCTTGTTCCATGTGTTGGAAGTTTGGAGGGAGGAAGATGTGTTAGGATGTTTACGGCTGACAGAGTTAACGGGCAGGATTTCCCGGCTGCTTCCGCTGGCAGGAACTTCCAGTCCCACCAGTGGCGACCCCCCTGCCACGGATATTCCAGCAGCAGAGGGTGCAAACAATGGGAGACACCGTTGATAGCAGTGAGACCGGAAGGTCCTGGCACTGGCCAATGATTCAGTCACTGGAAAACATGCGGCAGGGAGCGACAGAAAATCCCACCCAGTATGGGGGACTGGAAAAACAGTACCGCCCACATGATGATGGAAGAGACAGTCACATGACAAAGAGCCTCGACGGAGAAAGCTCACAGCTTGCACTGAGTTACATTTAGTCTTGTACATCTGTCAATAGTTCTGTTCCTTCAGTAAACAGTTATGATTGAGACATATCGATGTCTCTGCAACCTTTTTCAACCAGTCAAAACCAATATACCACACGTTGCAGCAGTGAAGGACCCCAAAATCTTCCAAAATCAACTTGAAAAAGATTACAACCTGATAAAAGTCTTCAGTATGACAGTGGAAAATTGCCGGGAGAGCTCCGTAGAATACATGGAGGCTGAGAGGCAGAGAAAAAATCAACTGCTCAGCTTACTAGGAACTACATCACGGCACACGGAGATCTGTGAAAATTTCCTATTAGCAGTAGAGTCAAAGAGCTAATGACGACCAAGGAAAGATGTGCAAAGCTTGGAAAAGGAGCTTCAAATGCACAGCCCAGTGAGAAGGCAGCAGCAGGAGAATTCTGTATGAATGTGTGTAGGTTTTGATACTCTTGGCAGATTTGCTGCCTACTCCAAGGTCAGTCATTACACATTGTGACGGTCGGGCTGCAATTGGAAAATAAATCGGTTGCTCGAAACAATTCCCTGAAGGGAGGAAAGCAGTAAACTGGCCTTAATAATTAGTTAGGTAAGTAGATTCAAAATTCTGCACTGGGATACCGGTCCAGGCTGCGGGCGATCGAGGGGGCCGTCCATCCTGACTGTCTTCCCCTCTACCGCGGCTACATTCGCGACCAGGTGTCCCTGGAGAGGGAGCATGCGGTGTTCACGGGCGTGCTTGACGCTTTCCGCGCCCGCTGGGCACCGCAGGGGTTGGGGTGCATTATTGACCCCAATAATCACATTTTAATTTGATGTTTTTAAGTTTCCTTTGTACTTTGATTTCTGTTCGGGCTGTTCCCCCTCCTTTTTGGGGAGCTGCCCCTTTTACTTTGTCCTGATTTAATCTGAGTTTGTTTACTTGGTTTGGTTTGACCTAAAAAGAGGGCAACACAAACTTCGGAGTTCCCGCTCACAGCTTTAGAGAACACTCCCTTTACCGCTGACTGTACCCTTTCCATCACTACCATATTCCTCTTTTTTTTAAAACAAAAAGTTTTAATCACGATCAAACCACATTATCATGGTGTCATACTTTAAACAAGCATTCACACAATAGGATGCTTCACACTCACCTCATCCCAACTTGAATGGCGTCATTCACTATGGTCCCTGACCAATCTGCTCATCCACACAGCTAACAAGCACCTTGTACTCGTTGGACAAAGCCAGGGGCTGAGGCTCCTCCCTTACTGCATGCTGGCTTCCTTTACTGTCCTGACTCGCAGTCAAGACTGTTGACTGATGTTCTGTCTAACCTAAGGGGAGTGACTATCTCCTGGGACAAAGTGGCTGGGTAACTCTCCCCCACTCTGATGCTTCACTAATGTCCGCAGCTCAGCCTCCAGCTCAGAAACTTGGAGCTGAAGTTGCCTAAGACAACTTCTGCAGATAGAAGATAGGAGCAGGAGGAAGCCATTTGGCTCTTCGAGCCTGCTCCACCATTCATCACGATCATGGCTGATCGTCCAACTCAATAGCCTAATCCTGCTTTCTCCTCATACCCTTTGATCTCATTCGCCCCAAGTGCTATATCTGACTGCCTTTTAATACATTCAATGTTTTGGCACCAACTACTTCCTGTGGTAATGAATTCCACAGGCTCACTACTTTTTGGGTGAAGAAATGTCTCCTCATCTCCATCCTAAATGATCTACCTCAAATCCTGGTTCTGGACTCCGCAACCATCGGGAATATCCTCCCTGAATCTACCCTGTCTAGTCCTGTTAGAATTTTATAAGTCTCTATGAGATCCCCCTCATTTGTCTGAACTCCAGCAAATACAATCCTAACCCAGTCAATCTCTCCTCATACATCAGACCTGCCATCCCCGGAGTCAGCCTGGTAAACCTTCGCTGCACTCCCTCGAGAGCAAGAACATCCTTCCTCAGAAAAGGAGACCAAAACTGCACACAATATTGTAGATATGGCCTCACCAAGGCCCTGTATAATTGCAACAACACATCCCTGCTTCTGTACTCAAAACCTCTCACAAAAGGTCAACATACCATTTGCCTTCTTTACCACCTGCTGCACCTGCATGCTTACCTTCAGTGACTGGTGCACAAGGACATCCACGTTCTGCTGCACACTCCCCTCTCCCAATTTGCAGCCATTCAGGTAGTTGTCTGCCTTCTTGTTTTTGCTTCCAAAGTGAATAACCCCACATTTATTAAAAATTATACTGCATCTGCCATTAATTTGCCCACTCACCCAACCTGGCCAGATCATGCTGAAGGATCTCTGTATTTTTGTCACAGTTCATGCTCCCACCCAACTTGGTATCATCTGCAAACTTTGAAATGTTACATTTTGTTCCCTCATCCAAATCATTAATATATATTGTGAATAACTAGGGTCCCAGCACTGATCCCTGCAGCACACCACTAGTTACTGCCTGCCAATTTGAAAAGCACCCATTAATTCCTACTCTTTGTTTCTTCCCTGCCAACCAGTTTTCTATCCATCTTAATACATTTCCCCCAGTGCCATGCACTTTAATCTTGCATAATAATCTCTTGTGGAGGACTTTGTCAAACACTCTCTGAAAGTCCAAATCGACTGGCTCCCCTTGTCAACTCTACGAGTTACATCTTCAAAGAATTCCAGCAGATTTGTCAAGCATGATTTCCCCTTCAGAAATCTGTGCTGACTTTGTCTGATCCTGCCACTGCTTTCTAAATGCTCCGCTATAACGTCCTTGATAATGGATTCGAGAATTTTCTCCACTACCAATGTGTGGCTTACTGGTCTATAATTCCCTGTTTTCTCTCTACCTGCCTTTTTGAATATTGGAGTAACATCAGTTACCCTCCAATCTGCAGGGACTCTTCCAGAGTCCATAGAATCCTGGAAGATGACCACCAAGGCATCCAATATTTCTAGAACCACTTCCTTAAGTACTCTGGGGATTTATCTACCTTCAATCCCATCAATTGTCCCAGCATTATTTCTCTACTAATATTGATCTCTCTCAGTTCATCCCTTTGGGGAATTACAGTGCTTCCCACACATTCCCACATGCTGCAGTCACTGCATGCCACCAGCCTTGTCACTTCTGCCCAAGTTTATTTATTTAATTAGTTAATAAATTACACTGATAAAGTAATGGAAAGTTACATATACCTAGTTTGTGGATAAAAGAAAACAACTCAACAACCACTGGAGGCTGAAAAGGTTTAAATAAAGGAGGAGCTCTTTCCCCTCTGAATCCCATGTGAAAATTCCCGAGAACACCCTGTTTCTGCGACTTTGGCACAGTCTCCATTCCATGCTTTGAAGGGCTGAATGGCCTTCTCCTACTCCTCTGCTCCTATGACAGCTGAATGTGCCGTGGATACTTGCGCATTCTGTTTAAAGCCTCAGGATCATTAATCAGCTCACAGTGTGAGTGAATGGAAAATGAGGATGAAAACAGGGAGGTAATTCAACACTGTTCATCTGTTGAATAAAAATGAAGAATGAAGCTGCTTTGAGACAACAAGAGAAACTTAATCAAAAATCTCCTTTATTTCATCATCACATTTTCAATTTATAAAAAGCAGGAGCTGAGAAATCAGTGAAGAAATGAGGGAAGAGAAGGGATCAAATAATAAAAACATTGAGATTAGCAATCAAAACAGAGAATCCTAATGTCTCCCTCACCCATTATCCCCAGTGTCTTCCCCATCCCACAAACAGTGTCTTCCCCAACTACTCCCCCAGTGTCTCCCTTCCCCCCTCCTTCAGTGTTTCCCCCATCCCCAGTCTCCCCTACCCCCTGCACCAGTATGTCCCCCTCCACCAGTTTCTCCCTGACCCCTAGTGCCTCCCCACCAACTTCCCCATTGTCTCCCAGTGTCTCCCCACCCCCTCCTTTCTCTGACCCCTCACTGCTGACCCAGTTGTGAGAGCTGTGGTTGTAATTCTGTTCATCTTCTCTGGCCAAAGACAGTCAGGGGTCTGAGGGACAAACCCCACTGAAATGGGGAGACTGATTGTTTATACTCACACAGCCTCACACTGTTGAATGTGCAGTCTATGGAATATTGCCCGACCTCGGGGCTTTCATTGGCTGGGACCCACATTGATACAGTGACACCATCTTGTTTCTGTCACTTTTGGTGACTGTGGTTTACACGGGAAAATGTAGTTACCATGGCAATTTTTAATGCTAATTATCACATCAACAGTCTCTGTATTTTAAATGGTTTGAAAGTGCTGTGACTTCAACGTCTTCTTCTCTCTTCACTTCTTCAGTCCCTTTTCCAGAAATCTGACTGCGGTTTGTACCCATTTCTCATTCGCTTTAGCACAAATTCTCATATTCCGTCTGTTTGTAAATCTGAAAGAATGAAATGAGATGTCATTATCAGAGAGTTACAGACACCAGCTCCATATCTTTCATTTCAACACACTGCGGTCAAAACACTTTGAAAGACTTACACAATGGCGGGAATGGAGCAGCCAATTGTTTTCTTGTAGCTTACTAGCCTTTTATGAACAATAGGAGTGGGTTTAAAATTCTCACAACATTCGATTGTTACAGTGCCAGCTGCAATGAGATGGAGAAAGAGACACAGTTAAATATGGGATGGGTATCACAGCAGATTCTCGCTGATAGTAACATTATCCTTCAGCTGTTTCCATAGAAATACATCAACAGAAATGAAACAGACCATTTGGCCCAACTGATCTGTACTGGTGTTTATAAACCTCCTTCAACAGTCACCTCTCAGCTTTCACTTTTCTAGAAAAAAGACACAATCTGTTCAATCTTTCTTCTCTCATCTGGGATCATAGTTTGGGCGGCACGGTAGCACAGTGGTTAGCACTGTGCCTTACAGTTCCAGGGGCCTCGGTTCGATTCCCAGCTTGGGTCCCTATCTGTGGAGTTTGCACATTCTCCCGTGTCTGCGTGTGTTTCCTCCGAGTGCTCCGGTTTTCTCCTATAGTCCAAAGATGTGCGGGTTAGGTACATTGGCCATGCTAAATTGCCCCTTAGTGTCCTGGGATGTGTAGGTTAGAGGAATTAACGGGGTAAATATGTGGGGTCACAGCGATAGGGCCAAATGAGATTGTTGCCGGTGCAGACTCAATGGGCCGAATGGCCTCCGACTGCACTGTAGGGATTCTATGATTCTATATTTGGAATAAACACATTGAAAACTAATAAATAATATGTGCAATTGGTGGAAGCCAGCAGACTATTTTAAACTGTCTGTCACAGTTTAGTTCATTCTGACATTCTCGGAGAATATTGCCAATAAGGAAGTCTCTCTCTCTTACCCGGTGAAGCAGCAACATCCTGGATCAAGCAGATCAGCAGTGTTCCCAAAACAGCAGCAGCCACACAGTGTGCTGTCTTCATCATGTCCTTGCCCAACTTGGGAGTGTTGAGTGTTGAAGAGTGAGTGTGGGTTGTCAGGAGCCAGTTATCACCTCATGGTTTATATTGTGTAAAACTGCAGAGTCTGCAATAGGGAGACCCCCTGGAACTTTGCCCATTCGCCAGCAATGAAAGTTCTCAGTGTGATTGTTCCTCCGTTTCGGCATTCCCTGAAATGGGAAGTACATGTTGTTCTGTGAATGGGAGTTCTTGGGTTAAGCAGCACTGAATGCCTGGAACTTCCTGGTTCGGTGATTCTTCGACTGTCAGCTCATTTTCCCCAGATAATCTCACCACTTCCCCATCTGGGCAAAGAGATAACCAGTGAGAAAAATCGAGCTTTCTGATTGGACCATTCCACATTGTGGGACACAGGTCTGAGGAGGCAGTGAGTTTAAACATCAAAATATATCAGTGTGTGTGGAAAAGGCATAAAGACTGTCTTTCCATAACTGTCTTGCACCATCTCGAGACATGTGAGAATGCTTCACAGTCACTGAAACTCTTCTGACATGTTGTCACTGTTGTAATGTAGGGAAGGCAGCAGGAAATTTGTACACTGCAAGATCCCACAAACAGCAATGTAATTATCGCCAGATAAACTGTTCTGATGATGTTGATTGAAAGATGTATAATTCCCAGGACACCAGGGAGAGCTGCCCTGCTATCCTGAATAAAGTAAGAAGTTTAACAACACCAGATTAAAGTCCAACAGGTTTATTTGGTAGCAAAAGCCACAACTCCTAAATAAAGCCATGTGATAATTTACCCCACCTTGAGAGGGCCGACACGGCCTTGTTAGAATGTAACTCGTGATAACATTGCATCTGTTGTGATGTGACCAATGGTAACAAGCTGTAAGGGTCAGTTGGCTGAGTAAACCATGTCACCAATGAGAGAATGCCGTGATGACCAGCTGACTCAGTATAAATTAGAACATGTTGGGAATTGTGGGGAACTTGGAATGGCTCAGAGTGAGGCCTCAAGTTTGGAGTAATGATGTTTCTTTATAAAAGCTTTTCTTTGATTTATAAGTTGGAGTAAGTTTTGTTATATTTTTATTGTCTACACTGGAAGAATTCCTTCTGGATCAACAGGCCTCAGATTAACATCACCCATGAAATGTGGGCAGCCCAGGCAGTGCATCATTCCCTCTGTGCGGCATTGAAATGTAAACCGAGGTTTTGTGCTCCAGGTTTCTGAGTGGATTTTGAGGCTCTGACCTGTGTGAGTGGTGAGAGTGAGACCCAATGAGCCACAGCTGAGAATGAGATCAGTGATGATGTTAATGAAAAGATTGTCAATAGTTCTGAGCTGCTCCTTGTATCCTGCAATCTCCGAGTGGGAATTGGTTAGCAACCAGACTGTAGATATACTCTGATATCCATTTAACTCTCCTGCGTTTGCAACACTTTGAAACAACTTACAAAGTAGGCACGATGTTGTAAAGCATGATACCAAACTCTCCAACATGTGACTGACCATGCCATACCATCATCTGCCCATAGATTAACACACCCATAATGTTAACCCTTTATACTCCACACAAATGTCACATTGTAGATATCAGAGAATGGAATGTAATCATTCTCTTTACACAAGGGAGTTAGTTACCCTCGAGAATCATAGAAATCATAGAAACCCTACAATGCAGAAGGAGGCCATTCGGCCCATCGAGTCTGCACCGACCACAATCCCACCCAGGCCCTACCCCCACTATATCATTAATATTCATCACAAAACTGGAATGTTACAAGTGTTGGGAGAATTGCTTTGTGGATCCAGTCCTGAAACACCTTCAACATTCTGCCCCAGTGGAGGATTCACCACATTTGAGTAGAGTATTTCACTGCATCAGTCACTGCAATTGAAATGGTTTTAATGGTGTTGCGCTTTCATTGTCTTTTTCATTCAGTCTCCTTCTCAGGTCTATCACTGTGGATTTAACCCATTCTTCATTCACTCATCAGAAACCCACTTTCCAGATCCCTCCCCCCCCCCCACCGCCCCCCCATTTCTCCCCAACACAAATTAACTCTCTGTGAATGGATTCTCAGTATGATTGAGTGTCAGTGTGAATGGATTCTCGAGTCTGAATGGATTCGCAGTGTGTATGGATTCGCAGTATGAATTGATTCTCAGTGATAAGGAATTCCAAGGTATGAATGGGTTCTCAATGTGAAATTGATTGTCAGTGAGAATGAACCCTCGGGGAGGCGACAGCCTAGTGGTACTTTCGCTCAACTATTAATCCAGAAACTCAGCGAGTGTTCTGGGATCCAGTTTTGAATCCCACCACGGTAAATGGTGGAATTCGAATTCAATAAAAGTATCTGAATTAATCCTCAATGTGAATGGATCCTCAGAATGAATTGGCTCTCAATGTAATTGGATCATCAAAAATGAGTAGGTTAGGGGGATTAGCTGGGTAATAATGTGGGATTATGGTGAGGGAGTCTACGATTCTATGAATGCTCAGTGTGAATGGATCCTCAGTATGAATGGATCTTCAATGTAAATTGGTCTTCAATGTCAGAACATTGAATACAGAAGTTGGGATGTGTTGTTGAAGTTGTACAAGACATTGGTAAGGCCACACTTGGAATACTGTGTACAGTTCTGGTCATCCTATTGTAGAAAGGATATTATTAAACTAGAAACCGTGCAGAAAAGATTTACTAGGGTGCTACCGGGACTTGATGGTTTAAGTTATAAGGAGAAGCTGGATAGACTGGGACTTTTTTCTCTGGAGCGCGGTGGCTTAGGGGTGATCTTATAGAGGTCAATAAAATAATGAGGGGATAGATCAGCCAGATAGTCAAAATCTTTTCCCAAAGTTAGGGGAGTCTAAAACTAAAGGACATATGTTTAAGGTGAGAGGGGAAAGATACAAAAGGGTCCAGAGGGGCAATTATTTCCACACAAAGGGTGGTGAGTGTCTGGAACAGGAGGTAGTAGTAGAGGCGGGTACAATTTTGTCTTTTAAAAAGCGTTTAGACAGTTACATGGGTAAGATGGGTATAGAGGGATATGGGCAAAATGCGGGCATGGACAAGTTGGGCCGAAGGGCCTGTTTCCATGCTGTCAATCTCTGATTCTATCACCCTAAATGAAAACTCATTGTGAATGGATTCTTAGTGTATGTGAATCATCTGTATGATTGGATTCCCAGGGCCTGATTTTACCAAAACATCGCGCCCGAAAACGGGTGCGAAATCGCAGTAAAGTTGGGTGTCGGGCCTATACCGCGATCTGCACCCGATTCCGAGCAGATCGCGGCTTTACCGACACCCGATTTGGGCTCGGGTCCGGCGATTTAAATGCATTTGCATTCTTTTAAATTGACATAATAAACCGCGCGCCCAACTCTACCGCCAAATCCCACTTTACCGTCTTCTGGCCCGATCCGCATTCGCGCTGTTATCGACCTGCAAAATGAAAGTCTGAAGTCGCCGCTGCAGCCTCCGAAGAGCGGGGTCAGAGACTGCAACGGCTCCCTGACCGTTAGGATTGTATTCACTGGATTCCTGAAGAATAAGGGGGTCCTCATACAAACCTATAAAATGTGAACAGGATTAAATGCAGGAAGGATGTTCTTGATGGCAGGGCTTGCAAAACCAAGAGTCACAGTCTTGGGATACAGGGTACACCGTTTAGGACTGTGATGAGGAGAAATGTCTTCACCAAGAGCAGTGCCGGATTTAGGCACAAGCTAAACAAGCTACAGCTTTGGGCCTCACAATCCGCAGGGGCCTCACAAAATTTCAGAAGGTTTACAATGAAGAGAACATTTAAGAGCGGATACCAGAAAAGAAAAAGAAAGCACCAGCTTGAAGAGCAACTCAAAAAATTACCAAAATCTATGAGAGAGATCAAGCCAGCCGAATGATAAATATGTAATCAGTAAATGCATTCATTTGAAAATAATTTGTATTTTTCACTTTAAATACCTTGCTATTAAATAATTAAAAGGCATAAT
Organism: Mustelus asterias; assembly: GCF_964213995.1. Lineage (NCBI taxonomy): Eukaryota > Metazoa > Chordata > Chondrichthyes > Carcharhiniformes > Triakidae > Mustelus > Mustelus asterias. The sequence goes on along the minus strand of NC_135804.1, from coordinate 71,097,131 downwards.
TATGTTTTCAATTTTTTTGTGGTGACCCAAGGTCCTGTTTTGGTACGCACCTTTGTGAGACCTTTTGGTGTAACTTTTTAACAAGGGGCCTCCAAGCTTTATATAGCTTAGGGCCTCACCAAGTCTAAACCCGGCACTGATGCTAGAGCATGGTAAGTCTGTGGAATTTATTACCACAGAAAGCAGTTGAGGCCAAAATTGCTCTGACAAAATTGTAATAATCTTACCAAGACCAGATTCCGTCACCATCACCCTTTATTTGCAGTGTTTTTCGAATGCCATTCAGCGGCTACAGAGTATAGGTCAGCCCAAGTCTTTTGCCTGCCGACCTGAGTGAAGCCAACTGGTTCGAAACCCCCGCTGCTTCTTCCTATTGGGCAAGCTTCCACTCGCCTAATATTCTATGAAGCCCACAGGTGGTCCCCTGTGGCCATCATAACATCCCTCCCCCCTCAAGTCCATTTCTTCCCCAAAATGCCTGCCACAGGAGGGCCTTTTCCGCTGCTTAGCGATCAGCCTGGGGTCGATTGGACGAAGGACCGGATCAAGGGATGTGAAAGGGATTGGAGACATTTGCTTCCAAAGGGAGCGCCATGAAATCACTGTCGTCGGTTCTTCCTGGGTCTTGCATCCGTTGGGGTGTCGGTCTATTCTGCTTCCATCTTGGAATCCGTGACCTCATCACCTGGAGGGGCAGGTGTGTGTTGACTTCCAGTTGTGGCTCAATGCTGGCAGTGGCAAACCGCATGGCTGCTAATAAGGCCTGCACTGGCATGGGCTCCCTACTCCTGAGATGTTCCAGTTGTTTCTTAACAATTTTGCCCTGTACTTAAAAGACATGAGCTCCCTTTTCTGTTACAATCCCCAGGGACCCAACTGCGACTATCCCCAAAGTTCCTCATGTGGACTGGGTCACCAGTTTTGAATGTTCTTTCTGTTCTTGCAGGATCATTATTCTTCTTCTGCTTCTCTTGTTGGGCTCCACCCTCCCTGCCAGGTTTGGGAACAGTCAGCTTAATTTTGTCTGAAGCCTCCATCCCATTAATAAACCCACTGGGGCAATTCCTGTCATTGTGTAAGGGGTAGTCCGATAGTCAAATATGCCAGTTTGGTCTCTGTGGATGCTGCGGGTTGGTTCTTCATGCCAAGCTTAAAAGTCTGCACCGCCCATTCAGCCAACACATTCGATGATGGGTGATAGGGTGCTGTCCTAATGTGGTTGATTCCATTGGAAAGCGTGAAGGCCTGAAACTCAGTTCTAGTAAAGGCAGTGCCATTGTCAGAGGTTAGGACTTCAGGTAACTCATGCATGCAGAAACTTTGTTTTAGTTTCTCAATAGTAGCATGGGAAGTGGTGAAAATCATGAGAAATATCTCCAACAATTTGGAATGCGTGTCGAGTATAATCAGGAACATGGAGCCCAAAAAAGGGCTGGCAAAGTCCACATGTACTCACACCCAGGGTCTACCAGGCCTCTCCCATGGATTTAGGCAGGCTGTGGAGGGAGGTTTTGATTTTCTTGTCACGACTCTCATTGTCTGACCAAGTCATTAATGTCCACATTAAGACTGGGCCACCATGTGTAGCTCTTGGCTAGCATCTTCATCTTTGAAATCCCAGGATAGCTATGATATAATTCCATAAGTATCGGATGTCGCCCTGGGTGACATGGGACATGGGAACCCAAGAGGATGATGCCATCCTCAGCACTAAGCTCGTCTCTCTTCATCAACTAGTGTTTTGTTTTATTTGAGGGCTAACTTCTGATATAATAATAATATTATATGTTTTAATTTAGATAGGACTGGATCCTTTTGTGTCAATGTCTTGATTAATACCGGCAAGCTGTCCAAAATATTGAGGGTCATCATAACCTCTTCCATGAGCCGGATTTATGGGCAACAGCAGATGACTCACAGCATCGGCGTTAGCTATCCTGGTCCTGGGACAGTGCTCTAGGAGGTATTCATAAGCCTCCAGGAACAAAGTCCAATGCTCTCGCTAGTTGGAGGCAATGGAGGATATGACCTTGTCTTCTTTAAAGAGTTCCAGCAATGGTTTATGATAATTAGTATGATGAAGCATCTACCATAGGCATATTGATGGAACATTTTAACGCCAAAGACAATTGCCAACCTATTTTTCTCAATCTGGGAATACCTCCGCTCAGTGTCCGATAGGGCCCTAGCTGCGAATGCAATAGGCTTCTCTGTTCCATCTCTCCAGCATTGTGCCAGTACTGCCCCAACCCCATAAGGAGAAGCATCACTGGCCAAGGTAAGGATTTTTTTGAGGTCAAAGTGGGCCAATAAAGAGGACAGAATTAATTCTATTAAAAGCCTCCACCTGTGTCACCCCTCAAGACTGCCTTTGATGTTTCCGTTTTAGGGTATGCAAGGGGGCCAACAAACCCTTCTTGGAAGACTTTGGGGCACTTATTTATGACTTTGCATAGTACCTCCCATGCCCAATCTGAAAATCTCCAGTCAGTTCAGTCTGATGCGCTGGAGCCAATCTCTCCCCATATGGCTAGGTCCTTGTCCCCATACATTGATGAGTAGAATTCGAACTGATTGCTACCTGTAAGTCACTAGGGTTGCCACGGTGCCCTTTATCTGTAATGGTTCCCCAGTGTAGGTGGCCAGACGGGCCTTTGTGCTTTCTAAGTCCAGGAGCTGAATACCAGTTTGGAAGCAATTATAAGTCTGCTCCCCGATAACAGAGACTGCAGCCCCTCTATCCACTTGCATTTTTTAATGGGTAGTCATTTACTAACAACTCCACCATTATGCAGGCAATCTTTGTCATAGGATGCAATTTAATTGCATCGTCCCTTTTTCTGGTTGTGGGCATACTCCAATGTATGGTCCTGTACTGGCTTTGGCCTTTTTTTGCAACTGCACGCGTTTTGACTGTCCCCATATCTTTGCCTCGGTTGTGGTCTTCTGCAACAATTTCAATAGTCCAACGCCTGACATCTACAACCTTCTGACCTAGGCTCCTTGGAGTCTGAAGGCTGGTCCTGAACCTCCTTGACTGCCTCGTGAATCAACTTGGGCTGTATGGGATTCTAAGATATTTAAAAATATCATTGCTCTCAGTTGAGGGATGGACGTTACTTAAGGTCCCTCCCCCAATTGGAGGACACTGATATCTGATATCCCCTCAGCTCCTTCCTCTGCATTCTCCAATGATAGGGCTATCTCAATGGCCTTCTTTAGATTCAAATTGAGTTCTGCCAATAATTTTCCTTGGACTGTTGCATTGTTAATTCCACAGACGTGTCTATCTTGCAACATGGCCCGAATTCACAGTGCTCTGCCAATTTTCAAGCCTGGTCTGAAATTCGGTGACAGATACCCCAGGGGTTCATCCTGTTGTGTTAAAGCAGTATCACTGGAGTATTATGGAGGGTTTTGGGTCATAATAGCCTTTAACCAATTCCGCCAATTCATTAAAGCCTTTGGAGTCAGGGGCATCTCGCTGAGTCAGGCTTTTTATTACATTGAAGGTCGAAACCCCACATGCCGTCAACAGGATCACTTCCTGTTTCTCGTTCTCCTCAAAATTGTTGGCCCAAAAACAAACACATGAGCTCTGCACACTGGACCCACTCTTCAATGTTTCCAATGTAGGCTTCAAGTTTACCAAAAAGAGACATATTTCTTATAGGAGGATTCCTTGTCTCAACAGTTCAGATGGTCTGGAGCAAAGAAAAAACTCACTTTACTGCTCGTCATCAATGTAATAATCTTACCAAGGCCAGTCTTCCGTCACCATCACGATATATTTACAGTGTGTTCGAAATGCCTTTCAGTGACTCCAGAGCGCTTATCAGTCCCGAGTCTATCGACTGCCGGCCTGAGAGGAGCCAGCTGGTTTTAAACCCCACACTGCTCCTTCCCTTCACTTGCCTAATAGGGAGCTCATATTCTATGAGACCCAAGGGTTGATGATCCCCCATTGCCATCATAACAGAAGGGTCATCCAAACTCAAAATGTTAGCTGCATTTTCTCTCCACAGATGCTATCAGACTTGCTGAGATTTTCCAGCATTTTCTGTTTTTGTTTGAGGCTAAAATATTGTTTGCTTTGAAGAAGCAGTTAAATTTAGCTCCTGGGTGAAGGAGATCAAAGGACTTGGGGAGAAGGTGGGATCAGGCTATTGAGTTGAATGATCAGCCTGAATCATACTGAATGGTGGAGCAGGCTCGAAGAGCTGAATGGCCTACTCTTGCTCATATTTTCTATGTTGGAACCATTACCATTGACAGAAAAGGCTTTTAGGAGGAGTTGAAAATGTGGGATGTTAAAGATTCAACGTAGGGATTCCTCCCAGTGCCATGTCCAGGATTGATCAGGCAATGTAACGTGTGGCGACGGGGAAACTTCCAGAATCTTGGGGCTTTGACACTAGTACTGGGACAAGAGGGAAGTGTACAAGGTGGATGGGTGACACTTTAACAATTGGGAAAACCTTCTGATGAAAGCTTATGGACCTGAAACATTAACTCAGTTCCTCTCTCCACAGATGCTGCCAAACCTGCTGAGCATTTCCAGTGTTTTGATGGCTGTTTATTTGTAATATTATTCAAACAGATCACTGAGCCCTTTTATAGCTGGGATTCCCTGCTGCCAAAAACTCTGCTCACTGGAGAAAAGATTCTCTTCTTCAGTAGACTGAACAAAATTGAACGCAGAGACTCAGGAGCATTTCAAACTGTGCAAAGTGTAATATGGTACAGTTCTATAGGGAGTGCAGGAAAAAGGAATGCTGTCGATCTCTGTACCGAAATCTCTGGAGGTGGCGAGACAAGTTGATAACACTGTTAAGCAGGATTGATTCAATATCCTTGCCCCTTTCCCCTGGGTCCTCTCCCCGTCCCATTCTCCACTCTCTCCTTTCCCCATGCCTTCACCTCTGCGCCCTCTCTCCTGTGTCCTTTCCCATGTGCCCTCTCCCCTGTGACCTCTCCCTTCTCCCCTGTGCCCTCTCTCCATTCCCTTTCCCCACTCCCTCTGTGGATAAATACCCAACTGACTGTTTCTGACCCAGTTGCTTTTGGAATTCTGCCATAATTTTCACATGTTTTGGAACATTCCGGATGGTTTTTTCTCAGAGATTGAAAAATATTTTTAGGAACTGTATTTCCTGGGGAAAGTAAGTTGAATTGTGTAACTTCCTAATTTCACAATTACTCCACATGTTATCTCATGTCTGTTCCATCCTTTTCAATACATTTATTTCGGGGTCTGGGATTAGATAGTGCATTCAAACTGGAAGCCCAAAGATGTGCAGGTTAGGTAGATTGGTCATGGTAAATGCATGATGTTACAGGGATAGGGCAGACACGTGGACCTGGGTAAGATGCTCTTTCACAGAGTCGGTGAAGACTCGATGGGCCGAATGGCCTCCTTCTGCACTGTAGAGATTCTGTGCTATGGATTCTAAGCTGCCACAAAGCACAGTCTGTCAAAATCCAAGTTTGATCTCACTGCCAAAATCCTTTCAACTGCCTTGTAGGAAATCTAATAAACTGACCGACAAGGGCTCTTTCAGTCCTGGCAGGTCACCTGACTTCTTCAGCTAGGCTCGGCTAACTTCAGTCAGCTTCTACCTGCTCCCAGTTCTTCTTCCTGGTGTTTCTGTTCCCCCAGCTCATGTTCCCTTCTCCATCCTATGCTTGCATTGTGTTCATATTTCACACCATTCATACTCCCCAAGCGACTCACATTCCCACTCAGGTTCCCAATTCAATTCACACTCCAAATCCTACCCCCATTCCTGCACTAACTCCCACTCACATTTCCATTTCCATTGATACTCTCAAACTGCTCCCATTCCGGCACACATTCCTGCTCCAATTCACGCTCTCATTCCCATTCCATTTCCCACTCCTTTTCCAACTGCTTTTCCGACTCACATTTCCACTTGGAGGGTCAGTACTGAGGGAGTGCTGCACTGTCGGCAAGTCAGTAGTGAAGGAGTGCTGCATTGACAGAGGTTCAGTACTGAAGGAGTGCTTCACAGTTAGACAGCCAGGACTGAGGGAGTGCTACAATGTCAGAAGGTCAGTACTAAGGGAGGTCAGCACTGTTGTAGGGTCAGTACTAAGGGATTACTGCACTGTCAAAGGGCAAGTACTGAGGGAGCCAGCACTGTCAGAGGGTCAGTACTGAGGGAGCCAGCACTGTGGAAGGTCAATATTGAGTCCTGCACTTTCAGTAGGTCAGTACTGATGAAGTTCTGCTCTGTCAGAGGGTCAGTACTGAGGGGGCACCGCACTGTCAGAGGATCAGCATTGTCGGAGTGCTGCACTGTCAGAAGGTCAATATTGCAGGAGCACCTTGCTATTTAAGGGTCAGTACTGAGGTAGTGCTGTCTCTCTAACCCAGGGATCACTGGACAGTGATCGGGAGCAGAATCCTGGCTGATTTCCACTCTCTCTCTCCAACTCAGGAGTTGCTGGACAGTGATCAGGAGCAGAATCCTGGATGATTTATCTCTCTCTCTCTAACCCAGGGATTACTGGACAGTGATCAGGAATAAAATCCTCAATGATTTTACAGAAAATGCTGGAAAATCTCAGCAGGTCTGACAGTAACTGTGGGGAGAGAATAGAGCCGAAGTTTCAAATCTCGATGACCCTTCGTCAGAGCTTCGTCTGTGCTCTGACGAAAGGTCATCTAGACTCGAAATGTTGGCTCTCTTCTCTCTCCACAGATGCTGTCAGAGGCTGAGATTTTCCAGCATTTTCTGTTTTTGTTTCAGATTCCAGTATTTTGCTTTTATCTGAATGATTTTATTTCTCTCTCTAACCCAGGGATCATTGGACAGTAATCAGAAATAGAATCCTGGATGAATTCTTCTCTCTCTCTAATACAGGAGTCACTGGACAGTCCATTCTTTCTGTGTTGAGCCCAGCAGGAAGGACATTCACCTGTTTATCCGATCTCAAAGTGCATACCTGATACCAAGAAACTTCCACAAATGATTGGAGTCAAACCTACGTAGACTGTATATGTGTTGACGCTTACCTGCGCGATCACTGACCTTGATCCAGATCATGGTCAGCAGGAGTCCAATGTGAAGATAACACTTCATATCTCAAGGCTGTTCACAGCACAAGTGGACAGTAACAGTGAGTAAGAGAGGGGTGAGCAACTCCCTATTTATCCTGAGACAGAGAAAGGAGGCAGGAGAAGTTTCCAGGCTGTGACTAGAGCAGGAATGTGACTGTGGTTCTGCTGCATAATTACATTGGAAAAGTTTCAAGTCAGGATTCAATTGAGGTGAGATTTAATACATTCTAACATCCGAGTCCACGAACCTGATTATTTGGATTCCTGTTCTTGGTCAAGTTCCAGATGAAAGGCAGTGTCACACAAGCCTCCTGAAACTGTCAGTAGGGGCTCAGTGGTGGAATATGTAGCTTTGCAGGAGTTTGCTTTGTGCTGAGCAATCTGCCCCCAACCTGACTGTGTAGAAATGGAGCCTGATTTGGCACTCCAAGCACACAGAGTAATCACCAAGGATAATGGTAATAATGGACAGCATGGTGGCATAGTAGTTAGCACTACTGCCTCACAGTACCAGGGACCCAGGTTCAATTCCAGCCTCAGGTCATTGTCTGTATGGAGTTTGCACATTCTCCCCGTGTCTGCATGTGAGTGCAGACTCGATGATCCGAATGGCCTCCTTCTGCAATGTAGAATTCTATGATAATGCTGAAACTGGACTGTGGGACAATCATAGAATCATAGGCACAGAAAGAAGCCATTCTGCCCAAAGTGTCTGCACCGGCCGATAAACGAGCCACCCAGCTTCATCCCATTTTCCAGGTTTGGTCCAGCAGGTTACAGTGCTTCAGGTGCAACCCATACACCTTTTCAATAAGTTCAGGGATTCTGCCTCTAATACCCTTTCAGGCAGTGAGTTCCAGACCCCCTCTGGGTGAAAAGGTTTTTCTTCTAATATTTTCACCAATCACTTTCAATCTGTGCGCCCCAGTCACTGACCTTGCTGCTGGGTTAAATAGACTCCTCCCATCCACTCAATCCAAGCCCCTCACTATTTTGTACATCTCAGGCAAATCTCCCCTCAACCTCCTCTGTTCCAAGGAGAACAACCCCAGCCTATCCAATCTTTCCTCATAGCCGCAATTTTCCAGTCCTGGCAACATCCTCACCAATCTCTTCTGTACTCTCGCTAATACCATGACATCTTGTCTGTAATCAGGTGACCGGAACTGCACACAGTACTCAGGTTAATGCCTAACGAATGTTTTATATAATTCCAGCATGACCTCCTTGCTCTTATTTTAAGATGTGAAAAAATTAGAGAAACACAATAAAATACTTCCAATTTGCATAGAGTGTAAGTGTGTATGTGTGTGTATGTTTGTGTGTGCGTATATCTGCACATATGACAGTACCTCATTGAGAAAATGAACATCAATTATATAAATAATCACCCTGTAGCCAAGAAGTTTTAAGTTTTGAATTAGAATGGTGGGACAGCTGTAATCTGTAACTTGCAATTCCTGCTCCATTTGGGCATATCAGGTCACTTTCTCAAGAGGGAGCTGCCTTGTGGGATGTGTCTCCTGTTGCTCAATTACACTGAGGGCACCTGAGATCAGGGGGCAGCTGGACTCATAACAAGAGTGCCCGTCCACGTGGCAGACTGCTTCCTCGATCATCATCTGCAGGAGAGAGTTCAGAATAATAAGGGTAGAGAGAGGCAAGCAGTGCAGCAATCCTCCAGGAGTGTGCAAGCCGGTCAAATTGGTATTCAGCATTGAATACTGGTGAGCATGACAACATCGCTAAGGATCACAGTCTTCACTCTGGCTCCGTGTTGGAAAGGATTGTACAGAGAATGTCGGAACACTGGAATAATTTGAGATTTGATAGTCAAGGGGATAAACGGGCAGTTCCACTGCTGTGAGATGTGTGTGGTATTTTCTCCAGGGTACAAAGTTAGGGGCCTAACAGAGGTGTTACAGAATGTTCTATGGTGGAAAGAGAAGAGTCATGTTTCTTGTTCCATGTGTTGGAAGTTTGGAGGGAGGAAGATGTGTTAGGATGTTTACGGCTGACAGAGTTAACGGGCAGGATTTCCCGGCTGCTTCCGCTGGCAGGAACTTCCAGTCCCACCAGTGGCGACCCCCCTGCCACGGATATTCCAGCAGCAGAGGGTGCAAACAATGGGAGACGCCGTTGATAGCAGTGAGACCGGAAGGTCCTGGCACTGGCCAATGATTCAGTCACTGGAAAACATGCGGCAGGGAGCGACAGAAAATCCCACCCAGTATGGGGGACTGGAAAAACAGTACCGCCCACATGATGATGGAAGAGACAGTCACATGACAAAGAGCCTCGACGGAGAAAGCTCACAGCTTGCACTGAGTTACATTTAGTCTTGTACATCTGTCAATAGTTCTGTTCCTTCAGTAAACAGTTATGATTGAGACATATCGATGTCTCTGCAACCTTTTTCAACCAGTCAAAACCAATATACCACACGTTGCAGCAGTGAAGGACCCCGAAATCTTCCAAAATCAACTTGAAAAAGATTACAACCTGATAAAAGTCTTCAGTATGACAGTGGAAAATTGCCGGGAGAGCTCCGTAGAATACATGGAGGCTGAGAGGCAGAGAAAAAATCAACTGCTCAGCTTACTAGGAACTACATCACGGCACACGGAGATCTGTGAAAATTTCCTATTAGCAGTAGAGTCAAAGAGCTAGTGACGACCAAGGAAAGATGTGCAAAGCTTGAAAAAGGAGCTTCAAATGCACAGCCCAGTGAGAAGGCAGCAGCAGGAGAATTCTGTATGAATGTGTATAGGTTTTGATACTCTTGGCAGGTTTGCTGCCTGCTCCAAGGTCAGTCATTACACATTGTGACGGTCGGGCTGCAATTGGAAAATAAATCGGTTGCTCGAAACAATTCCCTGAAGGGAGGAAAGCAGTAAACTGGCCTTAATAATTAGTTAGGTAAGTAGATTCAAAATTCTGCACTGGGATACCGGTCCAGGCTGCGGGCGATCGAGGGGGCCGTCCATCCTGACTGTCTTCCCCTCTACCGCGGCTACGTTCGCGACCAGGTGTCCCTGGAGAGGGAGCATGCGGTGTTCACGGGCGTGCTTGACGCTTTCCGCGACCGCTGGGCACCGCAGGGGTTGGGGTGCATTATTGACCCCAATAATCACATTTTAATTTGATGTTTTTAAGTTTCCTTTGTACTTTGATTTCTGTTCGGGCTGTTCCCCCTCCTTTTTGGGGAGCTGCCCCTTTTACTTTGTCCTGATTTAATCTGAGTTTGTTTACTTGGTTTGGTTTGACCTAAAAAGAGGGCAACACAAACTTCGGAGTTCCCGCTCACAGCTTTAGAGAACACTACCTATACCGCTGACTGTACCCTTTCCATCACTACCATATTCCTCTTTTTTTTAAAACAAAAACAGTTTTAATCACGATCAAACCACATTATCATGGTGTCATACTTTAAACAAGCATTCACACATAGGATGCTTCACACTCACCTCATCCCAACTTGAATGGCGTCATTCACTATGGTCCCTGACCAATCTGCTCATCCACACAGCTAACAAGCACCTCGTACTCGTTGGACAAAGCCAGGGACTGAGGCTCCTCCCTTACTGCATGCTGGCTTCCTTTACTGTCCTGACTCGCAGTCAAGACTGTTGACTGATATTCTGTCTAACCTAAGGGGAGTGACTATCTCCTGGGACAAAGTGTCTGGGTAACTCTCCCCCACTCTGATGCTTCACAATGTCCGCAGCTCAGCCTCCAGCTCAGAAACTTGGAGCTGAAGTTGCCTAAGACAACTTCTGCAGATAAAAGATAGGAGCAGGAGGAAGCCATTTGGCTCTTCGAGCCTGCTCCACCATTCATCACGATCATGGCTGATCGTCCAACTCAATAGCCTAATCCTGCTTTCTCCTCATACCCTTTGATCTCATTCGCCCCAAGTGCTATATCTGACTGCCTTTTAATACATTCAATGTTTTGGCACCAACTACTTCCTGTGGTAATGAATTCCACAGGCTCACTACTTTTTGGGTGAAGAAATGTCTCCTCATCTCCATCCTAAATGATCTACCTCAAATCCTGGTTCTGGACTCCGCAACCATCGGGAATATCCTCCCTGAATCTACCCTGTCTGTCCTGTTAGAATTTTATAAGTCTCTATGAGATCCCCCTCATTTGTCTGAACTCCAGCAAATACAATCCTAACCCAGTCAATCTCTCCTCATACATCAGACCTGCCATCCCCGGAGTCAGCCTGGTAAACCTTCGCTGCACTCCCTCGAGAGCAAAAACATCCTTCCTCAGAAAAGGAGACCAAAACTGCACACAATATTGTAGGTATGGCCTCACCAAGGCCCTGTATAATTGCAACAACACATCCCTGCTTCTGTACTCAAAACCTCTCACAAAAGGTCAACATACCATTTGCCTTCTTTACCACCTGCTGCACCTGCATGCTTACCTTCAGTGACTGGTGCACAAGGACACCCACGTTCTGCTGCACACTCCCCTCTCCCAATTTACAGCCATTCAGGTAGTTGTCTGCCTTCTTGTTTTTGCTTCCAAAGTGAATAACCCCACATTTATTAAAAATTATACCGCATCTGCCATTAATTTGCCCACTCACCCAACCTGGCCAGATCATGCTGAAGGATCTCTGTATTTTTGTCACAGTTCATGCTCCCACCCAACTTGGTATCATCTGCAAACTTTGAAATGTTACATTTTGTTCCCTCATCCAAATCATTAATATATATTGTGAATAACTAGGGTCCCAGCACTGATCCCTGCAGCACACCACTAGTTACTGCCTGCCAATTTGAAAAGCACCCATTAATTCCTACTCTTTGTTTCCTCTCTGCCAACCAGTTTTCTATCCATCTTAATACATTTCCCCCAGTGCCATGCGCTTTAACCTTGCATAATAATCTCTTGTGGAGGACTTTGTCAAACGCTCTCTGAAAGTCCAAATCGACTGGCTCCCCTTGTCAACTCTACGAGTTACATCTTCAAAGAATTCCAGCAGATTTGTCAAGCATGATTTCCCTTTCATAAATCTGTGCTGACTCTGTCTGATCCTGCCACTGCTTTCTAAATGCTCCGCTATAACGTCCTTGATAATGGATTTGAGAATTTTCTCCACTACCAATGTGTGGCTTACTGGTCTATAATTCCCTGTTTTCTCTCTACCTCCCTTTTTGAAAATTGGAGTTAAATCAGTTACCCTCCAATCTGCAGGGACTCTTCCAGAGTCCATAGAATCCTGGAAGATGACCACCAAGGCATCAAATATTTCTAGAACCACTTCCTTAAGTACTCTGGGGATTTATCTACCTTCAATCCCATCAATTGTCCCAGCATTATTTCTCTACTAATATTGATCTCTCTCAGTTCATCCCTTTGGGGAATTACAGTGCTTCCCACACATTCCCACATGCTGCAGTCACTGCATGCCACCAGCCTTGTCACTTCTGCCCAAGTTTATTTATTTAATTAGTTAATAAATTACACTGATAAAGTAATGGAAAGTTACATATACCTAGTTTGTGGATAAAAGAAAACAACTCAACAACCACTAGAGGCTGATATCCCCTCTGAATCCCATGTGAAAATTCCCGAGAACACCCTGTTTCTGCGACTTTGGCATAGTCTCCATTCCATGCTTTGATGGGCTGAATGACCTTCTCCTACTCCTCTGCTCCTATGACAGCTGAATGTGCCGTGGATACTTGCGCATTCTGTTTAAAGCCTCAGGATCATTAATCAGCTCACAGTGTGAGTGAATGGAAAATGAGGATGAAAACAGGGAGGTAATTCAACACTGTTCATCTGTTGAATAAAAATGAAGAATGAAGCTGCTTCGAGACAACAAGAGAAACTTAATCAAAAATCTCCTTTATTTCATCATCACATTTTCAATTTATAAAAAGCAGGAGCTGAGAAATCAGTGAAGAAATGAGGGAAGAGAAGGGATCAAATAATAAAAACATTGAGATTAGCAATCAAAACAGAGAATCCTAATGTCTCCCTCACCCATTATCCCCAGTGTCTTCCCCATCCCACAAACAGTGTCTTCCCCAACTACTCCCCCAGTGTCTCCCTTCCCCCCTCCTTCAGTGTTTCCCCCATCCCCAGTCTCCCCTACCCCCTCCACCAGTATGTCCCCCTCCACCAGTTTCTCCCTGACCCCTAGTGCCTCCCCACCAACTTCCCCATTGTCTCCCAGTGTTTCTCCATCCCCTCCTTTCTCTGACCCCTCACTGCTGACCCATTTGTGAGAGCTGTGGTTGTAATTCTGTTCATCTTCTCTGGCCAAAGACAGTCAGGGGTCTGAGGGACAAACCCCACTGAAATGGGGAGACTGATTGTTTATACTCACACAGCCTCACACTGTTGAATGTGCAGTCTATGGAATATTGCCCGACCTCAGGGCTTTCATTGGCTGGGACTTACATTGATACAGTGACACCATCTTGTTTCTGTCACCTTTGGCGACTGTGGTTTACACGGGAAAATGTAGTTACCATGGCAACTTTTAGTGCTAATTATCACATCAACTGTCAATTTACAAATGATCACAGAATCAACATTTCAATCTCATCCTGAATCTGTCTGTAAGCCAGTAGGATATCGCGTCACGTCAACAGTCTCTGTATTTTAAATGGTTTTAAAGTGCTATGCCTTCAATGTCTTCTTCTCTCTTCACTTCTTCAGTCCCCTTTCCAGAAATCTGACTGCGGTTTGTACCCATTTCTCATTTGCTTTGGCACAAATTCTCATCTTCCGTCTGTTTGTAAATCTGAAAGAATGAAATGAGATGTCATTATCAGAGAGTTACAGACACCAGCTCCATATCTTTCATTTCAACACACTGCGGTCAAAACACCTTGAAAGACTTACACAATGGCGGGAATGGAGCAGCCAATTGTTTTCTTGTAGCTTACTAGCCTTTTATGAACAATAGGAGTGGGTTTAAAATTCTCACAACATTCGATTGTTACAGTGCCAGCTGCAATGAGATGGAGAAAGAGACACAGTTAAATATGGGATGGGTATCACAGCAGATTCTCGCTGATAGTAACATTATCCTTCAGCTGTTTCCATAGAAATACATCAACAGAAATGAAACAGACCATTTGGCCCAACTGATCTGTACTGGTGTTTATAAACCTCCTTCAACAGTCACCTCTCAGCTTTCACTTTTCTAGAAAAAAAACACAATCTGTTCAATCTTTCTTCTCTCATCTGGGATCATAGTTTGGGCGGCACGGTAGCACAGTGGTTAGCACTGTGCCTTACAGTTCCAGGGGCCTCGGTTCGATTCCCAGCTTGGGTCCCTATCTGTGGAGTTTGCACATTCTCCCGTGTCTGCGTGGGTTTCCTCCGGGTGCTCCGGTTTTCTCCTATAGTCCAAAGATGTGCGGGTTAGGTACATTGGCCATGCTAAATTGCCCCTTAGTGTCCTGGGATGTGTAGGTTAGAGGAATTAACGGGGTAAATATGTGGGGTCACAGGGATCGGGCCAAATGAGATTGTTGCCGGTGCAGACTTAATGGGCCGAATGGCCTCCGACTGCACTGTAGGGATTCTATGATTCTATATTTGGAATAAACACATTGAAAACTAATAAATAACACGAGCAAATAATGGAAGCCAGCAGACTATTTTAAACTGTCTGTCACAGTTCATTCTGACATTCTCGGAGAATATTGCCAATAAGGAAGTCTCTCTCTCTTACCCGGTGAAGCAGCAACATCCTGGATCAAGCAGATCAGCAGTGTTCCCAAAACAGCAGCAGCCACACAGTGTGCTGTCTTCATCATGTCCTTGCCCAACTTGGAAGTGTTGAGTGTTGAAGAGTGAGTGTGGGTTGTCAGGAGCCAGTTATCACCTCATGGTTTATATTGTGTAAAACTGCAGAGTCTGCAATAGGGAGACCCCCTGGAACTTTGCCCATTCGCCAGCAATGAAAGTTCTCAGTGTGATTGTTCCTCCGTTTCGGCATTCCCTGAAATGGGAAGTACATGTTGTTCTGTGAATGGGAGTTCTTGGGTTAAGCAGCACTGAATGCCTGGAACTTCCTGGTTCGGTGATTCTTCGACTGTCAGCTCATTTTCCCCAGATAATCTCACCACTTCCCCATCTGGGCAAAGAGATAACCAGTGAGAAAAATCGAGCTTTCTGATTGGACCATTCCACATTGTGGGACACAGGTCTGAGGAGGCAGTGAGTTTAAACATCAAAATATATCAGTGTGTGTGGAAAAGGCATAAAGACTGTCTTTCCGTAACTGTCTTGCACCATCTCGAGACATGTGAGAATGCTTCACAGTCACTGAAACTCTTCTGACATGTTGTCACTGTTGTAATGTAGGGAAGGCAGCAGGAAATTTGTACACAGCAAGATCCCACAAACAGCAATGTAATTATCGCCAGATAAACTGTTCTGATGATGTTGATTGAAAGATGTATAATTCCCAGGACACCAGGGAGAGCTGCCCTGCTATCCTGAATAAAGTAAGAAGTTTAACAACACCAGATTAAAGTCCAACAGGTCTATTTGGTAGCAAAAGCCACAACTCCTAAATAAAGCCATGTGATATTTTACCCCACCTTGAGAGGGCCGACACGGCCTTGTTAGAATGTAACTCGTGATAACATTGCATCTGTTGTGATGTGACCAATGGTAACAAGCTGTAAGGGTCAGTTGGCTGAGTAAACCATGTCACCAATGAGAGAATGCCGTGATGACCAGCTGACTCAGTATAAATTAGAACATGTTGGGAATTGTGGGGAACTTGGAATGGCTCAGAGTGAGGCCTCAAGTTTGGAGTAGAAACATAGAACATAGAAACATAGAAAAACTACAGCACAAACAGGCCCTTCGGCCCACAAGTTGTGCCGAACACATCCCTACCTTCGAGACCTACCTATAACCCACCATCCTATTAAGCTCCATGTACTCATCCAGGAGTCTCTTAAAAGACCCTATTGAGTTGGCCTCCACCACCACTGACGGCAGCCGATTCCACTCGCCCACCACCCTCTGTGTGAAAAATTTACCCCTAACGTCTCCCCTGAACTACCCCCCAGCACCTTAAACCTGTGTCCTCTCATAGTAGACATTTCCACCCTGGGAAAAAGCCTCTGAGAGTCCTCCCGATCTATGCCTCTCAACATCTTATACACCTCTATTAGGTCTCCTCTCATCCTTTGTCTCTCCAAGGAGAAAAGACCAAGCTCCCTCAGCCTATCCTCATAAGACATGCCACTCAATCCAGGCACCATCCTTGTAAATCTCCTCTGCACCCTTTCAATCTTTTCCACATCCTTCCTATAGTGAGGCGACCAGAACTGAGCACAGTACTCCAAGCGGGGTCTGACGAGGGTCTTATATAGCTGCATCATTATCCCCGGACTCCTAATCGCAATCCCTCGATTGATTAAGGCCAGCACACTATACGCCTTCTTAACCACCTCCTCCACCTGCGGGGCCGATTTCAGAGTCCTATGGACCCAGACCCCAAGGTCCTTCTGATCCTCTGCAGTACTAAGAGTCTTTCCCTTTGTATTGTATTCCTTCATCCCATTTGACCTACCAAAATGGGCAAGACGTATTTATCTGGGTTGAAGTCCATCTGCTTGATGGACTTCATGATATCTCTTTATAAAACCATGATGTTTCTTTATAAAACCTTTTCTTTGATTTATAAGTTGGAGTAAGTTTTGTTATATTTTTATTGTCTACACTGGAAGAATTCCTTCTGGATCAACAGGCCTCAGATTAACATCACCCATGAAATGTGGGCAGCCCAGGCAGTGCATCATTCCCTCTGTGCGGCATTGAAATGTAAACCGAGGTTTTGTGCTCCAGGTTTCTGAGTGAATTTTGAGGCTCTGACCTGTGTGAGTGGTGAGAGTGAGACCCAATGAGCCACAGCCGAGAATGAAATCAGTAATGATGTTAATGAAAAGATTGTCAATAGTTCTGAGCTGCTCCTTGTATCCTGCAATCTCCGAGTGGGAATTGGTTAGTAACCAGACTGTAGATATAATCTGATATCCATTTAACACTCCTGTGTTTGCACCACTTTGAAACAAATTACAAAGTAGGCACGATGTTGTAAAGCATGATACCAAACTCTCCAACATGTGACTGATCATGCCACACCATCATCTGCCCATAGATTAGCACACCCATAATGTTAACCCTTTATACTCCGCACAAATGTCACATTGTAGATATCAGAGAATGGAATGTAATCATTCTCTTTACACAAGGTGAATTCGTTACCCCCGAGAATCATTAATATTTATCACAAAACTGGAATGTTACAAGTGTTGGGAGAATTGCTTTGTGGATCCAGTCCTGAAAAACCTTCAACATTCTGCCTGTGCCCCAGTAGAGGATTCACCGCATTTAAGGAGAGTATTTCACTGCATCAGTCACTGCAATTGAAATGGTTTTAATGGTGTTGCGCTTTCATTGTCTTTTTCATTCAGTCTCCTTCTCAGGTCTATCACTGTGGATTTAACCCATTCTTCATTCACTCATCAGAAACCCACTTTCCAGATCTCCCACCCCCCCGCCACCCCCCCCCCCCGCCCCGCCACCCCCACAAAGGAGGCTTATGTTCGGATGAGACGTGAGCACTCGGGTAGTGCACTAGAAAGCTTTAGATTGGCTAAGAGGGAGTTGAAGAGCGAGCTTAGAAGGGCTAAAAGGGGACATGAGAAGACTTTGGCGGATAGGGTTAAAGAGAATCCTAAGGCGTTCTATAGGTATGTCAAGAACAGAAGGTTGGTTAGGGCAAGTTTAGGGCCAGTTATAGATGGCAGAGGGAAGTTATGTGTGGAACCGGAGGAGATTGGTGAAGCATTGAACCAATATTTCTCTTCGGTGTTCACGCAAGGGGACATGAATATAGCTGAGGAGGACACTGGGTTGCAAGGGAGTAGAATAGACAGTATTACAGTTGATAAGGAGGATGTGCAGGATATTCTGGAGGGTCTGAAAATAGATAAATCCCCTGGTCCGGATGGGATTTATCCAAGGATTCTCTGGGAGGCAAGAGAAGTGATTGCAGAGCCTCTGGCTCTGATCTTCAGGTCGTCGTTGGCCTCTGGTATAGTACCAGAAGATTGGAGGTTAGCGAATGTTGTCCCATTGTTTAAGAAGGGGAACAGAGACTTCCCCGGGAATTATAGACCGGTGAGTCTCACTTCTGTTGTCGGCAAGATGTTGGAAAAAATTATAAGGGATAGGATTTATAGTTATTTGGAGAGTAATGAATTGATAGGTGATAGTCAGCATGGTTTTGTGGCAGGTAGGTCGTGCCTTACTAACCTTATTGAGTTTTTTGAGAAAGTGACCAAGGAGGTGGATGGGGGCAAGGCAGTGGACGTGGTATATATGGATTTTAGTAAGGCGTTTGATAAGGTTCACCATGGTAGGCTTCTGCAGAAAATGCAGATGTATGGGATTGGGGGTGATCTAGGAAATTGGATCAGGAATTGGCTAGCGGATAGGAAACAGAGGGTGGTGGTTGATAGTAAATATTCATCATGGAGTGCGGTTACAAGTGGTGTACCTCAGGGATCTGTTTTGGGGCCACTGCTGTTTGTAATATTTATTAATGATCTGGATGAGGGTATAGTTGGGTGGATTAGCAAATTTGCTGATGACACCAAAGTCGGTGGTGTGGTAGACAGTGAGGAAGGGTGTCGTAGTTTGCAGGAAGACTTAGACAGGTTGCAAAGTTGGGCCGAGAGGTGGCGGATGGAGTTTAATGCGGAGAAGTGTGAGGTAATTCACTTTGGTAGGAATAACAGATGTGTTGAGTATAGGGCTAACGGGAGGACTTTGAATAGTGTGGAGGAGCAGAGGGATCTAGGTGTATGTGTGCATAGATCCCTGAAAGTTGGGAATCAAGTAGATAAGGTTGTTAAGAAGGCATATGGTGTCTTGGTGTTTATTGGTAGGGGGATTGAATTTAGGAGTCGTAGCGTTATGTTGCAACTGTACACAACTCTGGTGCGGCCGCACTTGGAGTACTGTGTGCAGTTCTGGTCCCCACATTACAGGAAGGATGTGGAGGCTTTGGAGAGGGTGCAGAGGAGGTTTACCAGGATGTTGCCTGGTATGGAGGGGAGATCCTATGAGGAGAGGCTGAGGGATTTGGGATTGTTTTCGCTGGAAAGGCGGCGGCTAAGAGGGGATCTTATTGAAACATATAAGATGATTAGAGGTTTAGATAGGGTGGATAGTGATAGCCTTTTTCCTCTGATGGAGAAATCCAGCACGAGGGGGCATGGCTTTAAATTGAGGGGGGGTAGTTATAGAACCGATGTCAGGGGTAGGTTCTTTACCCAGAGGGTGGTGAGGGATTGGAATGCCCTGCCAGCATCAGTAGTAAATGCGCCTAGTTTGGGGGCGTTTAAGAGATCCGTAGATAGGTTCATGGACGAAAAGAAATTGGTTTAGGTTGGAGGGTCACAGTTTTTTTTTTTAACTGGTCGGTGCAACATCGTGGGCCGAAGGGCCTGTTCTGCACTGTAATGTTCTATGTTCTATCTATGTTCTATGTTCTATTTCTCCCCAACACAAATTAACTGTCTGTGAATGGATTCTCAGTATGATTGAGTGTCAGTGTGAATGGATTCTCGAGTGTGAATGGATTCGCAGTGTGTATGGATTAGCAGTATGAATTGATTCTCAGTGATAAGGAATTCCAAGGTATGAATGGGTTCTCAATGTGAAATTGATTGTCAGTGAGAATGAACCCTCAGGGGAGGCGATAGCCTTGTGGTATTTTCGCTCAACTATTGATCCAGAAACTGAGCTAATGTTCTGGGATCCAGTTTCAAATCCCACAACGGTAGATGGTGGAATTCGAATTCAATAAAAGCATCTGAATTAATCCTCAATGTGAATGGATCCTCAGAATGAATTGACTCTCAATGTAATTGGATCATCAAAAATGAGTAGGTTAGGGGGATTAGCTGGGTAATAATGTAGGAATATGGTGAGGGAGTCTACGATTCTATGAATGCTCAGTGTGAATGGATCCTCAGTATGAATGGATCTTCAATGTAAATGGGTCTTCAATGTCAGAACATTGAATACAGAAGTTGGGATGTGTTGTTGAAGTTGTACAAGACATTGGTAAGGCCACATTTGGAATACTGTGTACAGTTCTGGTCACCCTATTATAGAAAGGATATTATTAAACTAGAAACCGTGCAGAAAAAATTTACTAGGGTGCTACCGGGACTTGATGGTTTAAGTTATAAGGAGAAGCTGGATAGACTGGGACTTTTTTCTCTGGAGCGCGGTGGCTTAGGGGTGATCTTATAGAGGTCAATAAAATAATGAGGGGATAGATCAGCTAGATAGTCAAAATCTTTTCCCAAAGTTAGGGGAGTCTAAAACTAGAGGACATATGTTTAAGGTGAGAGGGGAAAGGTACAAAAGGGTCCAGAGGGGCAATTATTTCCACACAAAGGGTGGTGAGTGTCTGGAACAGGAGGTAGTTGTAGAGGCGGGTACAATTTTGTCTTTTAAAAAGCGTTTAGACAGTTACATGGGTAAGATGGGTATAGAGGGATATGGGCAAAATGCGGGCATGGACAAGTTGGGCCGAAGGGCCTGTTTCCATGCTGTCAATCTCTATGATTCTATCACCCTAAATGAAAACTCAGTGTGAATGGATTCTTAGTGTAAATGGATCCATTGTGTGAACAGATTCTTAGTGTATGTGAATCATCTGTATGATTGGATTCCCAGGGCCTGATTTTACCAAAACATCGCGCCCGAAAACGGGTGCGAAATCGCAGTAAAGTTGGGTGTCGGGCATATACCGCGATCTGCACCCGATTCCGAGCAGATCGCGGCTTTACCGAAACCCGATGTGGGCTCGGGTCCAGCGATTTAAATGCATTTGCATTCTTTTAAATTGACATAATGAACCGCGCGCCCAACTCTACCGCCAAATCCCACTTTACCGTCTTCTGGCCCGAACCGCGTCCGCGCTGTTACCGACCTGCAAAATGAAAGTCTGAAGTTGCCGCTGCAGCCTCCGAAGAGCGGGGTCAGAGACTGCAACGGCTCCCTGACCCAGGTCATCCTCTGGTCGGGGTGGGAGGGGGGGTGGGAGGGGAGAGGGTGTGATGTCTCATCCTCTGGTCGGGGGGGTTCTGCTGCGTGTCTGCGGCCGATCCCTCCTGGCACCATCACTGGTAAACTACCAGCCACAGATTACTCTTCACTGCAGGTGCGAGAGAGCGGAACCGCCCCCCCCCCCGACCAGAGGATGAGACGTCACATCCCCTCTCCTCCCCCTCCGCCAGGGGATGATCGGTCACACCCCCTCTCCTCCCCCCCACCCCCCCCCCACCCCCCCAAGGGATGATCGGTCACACCCCCTCTCCTCCCAACCCCCCCCCCCCCCAGGGGATGAACGTCAGAGAGCCGCTCTCTCCGCTTTCTGCTTTTTTTTTCGCGCCCGGGCGCGCTGTCAGATTTCTTTCGAACTGCGCATGCGCAGTTCAGAGCTCCATTCAGTCCACCAGCGCTAAGCTGCGCACACAGCGTGGCAAAACGCATATGGGCGCGCTGCAAAGAGGATTCCAGGCGCGGATCTATTTGACGCCCAGATCCGGCACTTAGACTCAAAATGGTAAAATCCCCCAACGTTGGCCATCCTCACACCCCCACTTCTTGCCTTCAAACAACCGCACAACCTCAAACAGACTATTGTCCACAGCAAACTACCCAGCCTTCAGGAGAACAGTGACCACGACACCACACAACCCTGCCACAGCAACCTCTGCAAGACGTGCCGGATCATCGACACAGATGCCATCATCTCACGTGAGAACACCATCCACCAGGTACACGGTACATACTCTTGCAACTCGGCCAACGTTGTCTACCTGATACGCTGCAAGAAAGGATGTCCCGAGGCATGGTACATTGGGGAAACTATGCAGACGCTGCGACAATGGATGAATGAACACCGCTCGACAATCACAAGGCAAGACTGTTCTCTTCCTGTTGGGGAGCACTTCAGCGGTCACGCGCATTCGGCCTCTGATATTCGGGTAAGCGTTCTCCAAGGCGGCCTTCGCGACACACGACGGCGCAGAGTCCCTGAGCAGAAACTGATAGCCAAGTTCCGCACACATGAGGACGGCCTCAACCGGGCTATTGGGTTCATGTCCCACTATTTGTAACCCCCACAGAGTTTCGCTGGCTGTCTTGTCTGGAGACAATACACATCTTTTTAGCCTGTCTTGATGCTCTCTCCACTCACGTTGTTTGTTTCTTAAAGACTTGATTAGTTGTAAGTATTCGCATTCCAACCATTATTCATGTAAATTGAGTTTGTGTCTTTATATGCTCTGTTTGTGAACAGAATTCCCACTCACCTGAAGAAGGGGCTTGCAGCTCCGAAAGCTTGTGTGGCTTTTGCTACCAGATAAACCTGTTGGACTTTAACCTGGTGTTGTTAAACTTCTTACTGTGTTTACCCCAGTCCAACGCCGGCATCTCCACATCATGTTATCTTTAGTAACAGTACAACAGCAACACCCACCTTGAGTTGCTTAGCAAAATTCGGTGCTCCCAAAACTCATGTGGTGGTTAACACAGTTTTGAGATTGTCAACTGCCCCCTGACATTCAGATATCCATTGACATTTCCTGTGCTTTTTTAGCTAAAATATGGCATGAATTTCTTGTAGAAACCACTCATGCCTAGGAATCTCAGCACTTCTCTTCTGGTTGACTGTTTTGGGAACTGGCCAATAACATTCATTTTCACATTCTGTGCAGCCATCTGTCCATCTCCAATTATACAGACTAAGAATGTGACTTGGGAATTTGTTAATTCACTTTTCGCCAACTTTACCACCAAACCTGCCTCCTGTAGTCGAACAAACAATTTCTTTAAATGTTCCAAATATTCTTTCCATATCTGACTGAAAACCACCAGACTGTCTATGTACACTACACAATTATTTAGTTCAGAAATGGCCTTGTTGGTTAGGCTTTGGAATGTTGCTGGTGCATTCTTCATTCCAAATGGCATAACTTTAAATTGATACAGACCATTTGGCATTACAAAAGGCAAAACTTCCTTTACCCTTTCTGATAAAGGTACCTGCCATATCCTTTAACTAAATGGCATTTTGAAATAAAATTTCCTTGTCCCACCATTTTGAGGAATAGGATATGAATTTGACTTCATAACTACATTGACTTTTCTGTAGTCCACATGTAATCATTGTGCACCATCTGATTTTGGTACCATCACTATAGGTGAGCTTCAATTGCTGCAACTCACTTCAATAATATCATTCTTAAGAATGTTTTCAATCTCCTTTTGAACCTGTGCCAACTTTAGTAAATTAAGTCTATATGGATGTTGCTTAATTGGAACAGCATTTTCTACATCTACATCATGCACAATTAACAACGAAAATTCCAACAGGCCATTTGGCTCACCAAACCTGCACCGACACATGACGCCTTTTTAAACTAAAGACCTTTTGCCTCTACGTGGTCCATATTGCTCTATTTCCTGCCAATTCATGTAACTGTCAAGATGCCTCTTAAATATTGCTGTTGTATCTGTTTCTATCATCTCCTCTAGCAGCGCATTCCAGGCACTTACCACCCTCTGTGTAAAAAAACTTGCCTCTGATGTTGCCTTTAAAGTTTCCCCCTTTTACCTTAGATCTATTT
Source organism: Mustelus asterias (assembly GCF_964213995.1). Lineage (NCBI taxonomy): Eukaryota > Metazoa > Chordata > Chondrichthyes > Carcharhiniformes > Triakidae > Mustelus > Mustelus asterias. The sequence goes on along the minus strand of NC_135804.1, from coordinate 71,073,326 downwards.
TTAAATTCATTTGTGGGACATGGGTGTCGCTGGCTGACCAGCATTTATTGCTGATCCCTAATTGCCCTTGTTCAGAGGGCAGCTGAGAGTCAACCACCTTGCTGTAGCTCTGGAGTCACACTTAGCCCAGATCAAGTAAGGACGGCAGATTTTCTTCCTTAAAGGACATTAGTGAACCACCAGACTGTCTATGTACACTGCACAATTATTTAGTCCAGAAATGGCCTTGTTGGTTAGGCTTTGGAATGTTGCTGGTGCATTCTTCATTCCAAATGGCATAACTTTAAATTGATACAGACCATTTGGCATTACAAAAGCCAAAACTTCCTTTATCTTTTCTGATAAAGGTACTTGCCAGTATCCTTTAAATAGCCCTGGGTTTTTCATGGTTTCATAGTCATCAGTAGATTCTTAATTCCAGATTTGTTTTTATTGAATTCAAATTCCACCATCTGCCATGACAGGATTCAAACCCGGGTCCCCAGCACATTAGCTGAGTTTCTGGATTAATAATCTAGCCATAATATCACTAGGCCATCGCCTCCCCAACCTATGTCCCCTAGTAATTGATATTTCTACCCTGGGAAAAAGACTCCAAATGTCCATTCTATCTGTGCCTCTCATAGTTTTGTAGACTTCTATTAGATCGCCCCTCAGCCTCCAATGTTCATGTGAAAACCCTCCAAACCAGGCAAATCCTTTCTGCACCCTCTCCAAAGCCTCCACATGCTTCTGTCGTGTGGCAACCAGAACTGTATGCAATATTCCAATTGTGACACAGCGGAAACATGATTTGCCAATTTTATATTCTATGTCCCACATGATGAAGGCAAGCATGCCATATGCCTCCGTGACCACCTTATCCACTTGTGTTGCCAACTTTAGGGAACTCTGGACCTGTATGCCTAGATCCCTTTTTATGTTAATGCTTCTAAGGGTTCTGCCCTTTACTGTAGCCTTCCCGCCTGCATTATACCTTCCAAAATGCATCACCTCGCATTTGTCCGGATTAAATTCCATCTGCCACTATTCCGCCCAAGTCTCAGCCTATCTATTCCCCAGTGCGAGTGCATCTTTAATGTGAATGAATCCGCAGTGTGAATGGATTCCCAGTGTGAAGGGATTCCCAGTGAGAGTGGGGCTTGGTTTATTACCTGGAATTTCTCTCTTCCTGAGCTCTCTCAATTCTCCATCAGATACTCTCAATGTCCTTGTTGGGGAAGTGAAAGCTGCAGCTGGTGATCTAAGAAAAACTTCGAACTGTCCCACTTTCCCCTTTAGAACATAGAACATAGAACATAGAAAGCCACAGCACAAACAGGCCCTTCGGCCCACAAGTTGCGCTGATCATATCCCCACCTCTAGGCCTATCTATAGCCCTCAATCCCATTAAATCCCATGTACTCATCCAGAAGTCTCTTAAAAGACCCCAACGAGTTTGCCTCCACCACCACCGACGTCAGCCGATTCCACTCACCCACCACCCTCTGAGTGAAAAACTTACCCCTGACATCTCCTCTGTACCTACCCCCCAGCACCTTAAACCTGTGTCCTCTCGTAGCAATCATTTCAGCCCTTGGAAATAGCCTCTGAGAGTCTACCCTATCCAGACCTCTCAACATCTTGTAAACCTCTATCAGGTCACCTCTCATCCTTCGTCTCTCCAGGGAGAAGAGACCAAGCTCCCTCAACCTATCCTCATAAGGCATGCCCCCCAATCCAGGCAACATCCTTGTAAATCTCCTCTGCACCCTTTCAATGGCTTCAACATCTTTCCTGTAATGAGGTGACCAGAACTGCGCGCAGTACTCCAAGTGGGGTCTAACCAGGGTCCTATAAAGCTGCAGCATTATCTCCCGACTCCTAAACTCAATCCCTCGATTAATGAAGGCTAGTACGCCGTACGCCTTCTTGACCGCTTCCTCCACCTGCGAGGCCGATTTAAGAGTCCTATGGACCCGGACCCCAAGGTCCTTCTGATCCTCTACACTGCTAAGAATGGTACCCTTCATATTATACTGCTGCTTCATCCCATTGGATCTGCCAAAATGGATCACTACACACTTATCCGGGTTGAAGTCCATCTGCCACTTCTCCGCCCAGTCTTGCATTCTATCTATGTCTCGCTGCAACTTCTGACATCCCTCCAAACTATCCACAACACCACCTACCTTGGTGTCGTCAGCAAACTTACCAACCCATCCCTCCACTTCCTCATCCAGGTCATTTATGAAAATGACAAACAGCAAGGGTCCCAGAACAGATCCCTGGGGCACTCCACTGGTCACTGACCTCCATGCAGAGAAAGACCCCTCCACAGCCACTCTCTGCCTTCTGCAGGCAAGCCAGTTCTGGCCAAATTTAGCATTCTAAGTGACTGGGTTTCTCTGGAGACTTTTTAGCGAATGAGAGGAGCACTGAATATAGAGTCAGAAAATTTCATGTTCTCAAAAATTAGAGGAAATCTCTCTGTGACCTGAACTCCTCGTACACAGAATTAATTATCAAGCGATTAACATTTCCCATGTTGCACAGTGAAGAAAAGGCCAGTCTGTAAGGAGTTGCTGGCTTCAGGTGGAGCGAGCAAGAGAGAGAGAGAGAGAGTGTGAGAGTGAGAGCTTCGAGAGAGAGAAAGACAGAGCGAGAGAGAGTGAGCAACAGAGAGCACGAGAGAGAGAGTGAGAGATAGAGAGATGTCTAAACTGCCCTCAGGTGGAGCGAAAGAGAGAGGGCGAGAGAGTGGGGGATGTTTAAACTGCCCGCAGTTCACTGGGTTAGGAAACGCAACCCAGCTCTCCAGTCACCATGCTCCCTCATGTCCAACGATGGCCTTCAATGATGGCTTCCATAGTTGAATATCCTGCCAGCTCTTACTCTCTTGGAGCCTGGGTTTATAGAAGATTCCTTGGGAGAGGAAAGTGTCACAGAGTCATAGAGGTTTACAGCATGGAAACAGGCCCTTTGGCCCAACTTGTCCATGTCGCCCAGTTTTTAACCATTAAGCTAGTCCCAATTGCCTATGTTTGGCCCATGTCCCTCTATACCAATCTTACCCATGTAACTGTCTAAATGCTTTTTAAAAGACAAAATTATACCCGTCTCTACTACTACATCTGGTAGCCTGTTCCAGACACTCACCACCCTCTGTGTGAAATAATTGCCCCTCTGGACCCTTTTGTATCTCTCACCTCTCACCTTAAACTGTGCCCTCTAGTTTTAGACTCCCCTATCTTTGGGAAAAGATATTGACTATTTAACTGATCTATGTCCCTCATTATTTTATAGATCTCCATAAGTTCACCCCTAAGCCTCCTACGCTCCAGAGAAAAAAGTCCCAGTCTATCCAGCCTCTCCTTATAACTCAAACCATCAAGTCCCGGTAGCACCCTAGAAAATCTTTTCTGCACTCTTCCTGATTTAATAATATCCTTTCTATAATAGGGTGACCAGAACTGTACACAGTATTCCAAGTGTGGTCTTACCAATATCTTGTACAACTTCAACAAGATGTTTCAACTCCTGTATTCAATGTTCTGACCAATGAAACCAAGCATGCGGAATGCCTTCTTCATCACCCTATCCACCTATGACTCCACTTTCAAGGAGCTATGAATCTGTACCCCTAGTTCTCTTTATTCTCCCTAATGCCCTACCATTAACTGAGTAAGTCATGCCCTGGTTCGGTCCTCATAAATGCATCACCTCACATTTATCTAAATTAAACTTCATCTGCCATTCATCTGCCCACTGGCCCAGTTGATCAAGATCCTGTTGCAATCCTAGATTCTGAACCTTCTTCACTGTCCACTATGCCATCAAACTTGGTGTCATCTACAAACTTACTAATTGTGCTTCCTAAATTCTCATCCAAATCATTAATATAAATGAGAAATAACCCTGAATCGATCCCTGAGGTACACTGCTGGTCACAGGGCTCCAGTTTGAAAAACAACCATCTGCAACCATCCTCTGTCTTCTGTCATCAATAAGAAGTCTCACAACATCAGGTTAAAGTCCAACAGGTTTATTTGGTAGCAAATACCATAAGCTTTCGGAGCGCTGCTCCTTCGTCAGATGGACTGGAAATGTGCCCTCAAACAGTGCACAGAGACACAAAATCAAGTTACAGAATACTGATTAGAATGCGAATCCCTAAAGCCATGGTGTTAACCTGGTGTTGTGAGACTTCTTACTGTGTTCACCCCAGTCCAACGCCGGCATCTCCACATTCTGTCATCAAGCCAATTTTGTATCCAATTGGCTACCTCACCCTGGATCCTGTGAGATTTAACTTTATGCAGCAACCTACCATGCAGTACCTTGCTAAAGTCCATGTGGACAATGTCAACTGCACTGCCCTTATCTCCCTTCTTGGTTACCGCTTCAAAAAATGCAATTGAATTGGTGAGACATGATTTTCCACTCACAAAGCCATGCTGACTGTCCCTAATCAGTCCTTGCCTCTCTAAATGCCTATAGATCCTGTCTCTCAGAATATCTTCTGACAACTTACCTGCTACAGAAGTTAGGCTCACCTGCCTGTAGTTCCCAGACTTTTCTCTGCAGCCCTTCTTGAACAAAGGCACATTTGCCACCCTCCAATCTTCAGTCACCTCACCTGTGGCTGTTGATGATTCAAATATCTCTGCAAGGGGACTTGCAATTTCCTCCCTAAGCTCCCACAACATCCTGGGATACACTTCATCAAGACCAGGGGATTTATCTACCTTGATGAGTTTTAAGACTTCCAGCCCTCCTTCTCTATAATGTATACATATTTTTTACACAGAGAGTACTGGGTGCCTGGAACTTGTTGCCGGGGGAGGTAGTGGAAGCCACTACAGTAGTGACTTTTAAGGGGCGTCTTGACAAATACATGAATAGGATGGGAATAGAGGGATACGGTCCCCGGAAGGGTAGGAGGTTTTAGTTAAGTCGGGCAGCATGGTCGGTGCAGGCTTGGAGGGCCGAAGGGCCTGTTCCTGTGCTGTAATTTTCTTTGTTCTTTGTTCTTTATACATCACTATTTATTTCCCCAAGTTCCCTAACATCCATGCCTTTCTCAACAGTAAATACTGATGAGAAATGTTCATTTAGGGTCTCACCTATAGGAGGGAAATAAAACGAGTTGAGCCTTGGAGACCTTGTCAAACTTCAAGAAAAGTTTTTCTTCCACATGCTTGAGGGAGAACTGGACTCCGGCCTGAAATCTCAGGTTGCCTGCGAATCCTTCTCTGCCTCTGTTAGATTGGTGCAGGTTATTATACTTTTTGAGTCACAAAGGTTTACGTTAGTATATTAATTCCTTGAGTTGGATACAAGATGGTTCTTCTAATCTCATTATGCAGACTGCATCGTTCAGTACAACTTCATTAATCAGTTCTTTGGGCAGTTCGGTTTACCCGATTATAATGTCAAAGCGTTGTATTTGCCCAAATGATTTACAACGATGTGTTAATCATTCCCCCCCCACCAGCCCCCGCCCCCCCCCCCCCCGCCCTCCCCCTCCCCCCCCGGTAGATGATCGTGTTTTACAGAAAACCAAGCCCTCCCTCGACTATATGGAGCCTAGTTGTCTTAATGCAGGCTCTCCCATTGTTGTGATAATTTGGAACCATCTCCTGCACATCAAAAGTTGATAGCATGCGTTACTCTTCCCTTCCCTCTGGTGAGGCCTGGCTCTCTGGGCTTGCTTTATGTAGCCCTGCATGTATTGCACTGAAATTAAATAAAATATGAATGGACTTATAAATTAAAATATAAAAGACAGGATCCCTGATATTGCCCTACAACATCACCCATCTCTTGTGGATCTGCACGTAGACGACATTGTTAATTCTTAAAAGGCCCTGTTCTCTTCCTAGTTACTCTTTTGCCCTTTATGTATTTGTAGAAGCTCTTTGGATTCTCCTTTGCTTTACCTGCTAAAGCAACCTTGTGTCCCCTTTTTGCCCTCCTGATTTATCTCTTAACTCTACACTACACCCTCTATGCTCTTCAAGGGATCCACTTGATCCCAGCTGCCTATGCATGTCATATGCCTCCTCTTGACCAGGGCCTCAATATCCCGAGTCATCCAGGGTTCTGTACTTCTACCAGCCTTGTCCTTCACTCTAAAAGGAATGACTGACCCTGAACCCTGGTTAACACACTTTTGAAAGCCTCCCACTTACCTGACATCCCTTTGCTTGCCAAAAGTCTCCCCCAATCAATTTTTGAAAGTATTCCCGGCACCATAGTTACCTGTGGAAGCTCATGATTCATGGGGGATTTCACAGCTTCTTCCCTCTTTTCTCAAACCAGGAACACATCCAGAAGTGTGTGGAGTCCACCTCAATACCCCAAAACTCTTTGGAGCCTCATCATTGCCTCCTCCCACTGAGGGGGAATGGAGGAGACAGGGGAGACTGAAACTTAGAGAGAACAGAGTGTCTCCGTGCTTCACCCTGAACTCCCCGAGACTCTCTCCTGCTGAACCCATCACCCTCTCTGCACCCTGACCCCTAAAGCTCTCTGTCCCTGAACTCCAGTTTCCCACCAGTGCCCCAAAGCCTCTCCTCATTCAATCAGTAACTCTCTCCCTTCAGCCTCTCTCACCCCACCCACCCAAACCCAATCCAATCAATATTCCTATCCTATTCCCAATCTCTATTCTCAATCCCATTCCCAATCCTAATCACTGTTCTTGATCCCTTTCCCAAATCCTTTTCCAATCCCTATTCCGAATCATCGTTCTCAATCCCATTCCCATTCTCTGTTGCCAATCTCATTCCCAATCACTGTTCTCGATCTTATTTCCATTCCCTGTTCCTGATCCCATTTCCACTCCCAGTCTCACTAACCACATGGCACAGTCTGAATGAAGTCTTACCTGTGCAGACTGCACTGACAGAGTCTCAGGGCAGAGAATGATTGACAGCTGTCAGAACCAAAATCTTCAGAACATGAGGTTCCTATCTGACCCTAAGATGATTTCTGAGCACACACCAACGCCATTAGTGAGACAGACTACTTACTCCCTTATGTGTAATATTGGGGAATCCACCCCGGCCTCAGCTCTCTGCTGCTGAAAGTCTCTTCCATGCTCTTTATTCGAGACTCAACTGTTCCATCTCACATTCCAATCCCCGTAAACTTGAGCTGATCGAAAACCCTGCTGCCTGTGTCTGAACTCACACCGATCCCATTTCCCCATCAGCCCATTGCTATTTTTCTAAATTATTCACAGGATGTAGTTGTCTCCAGAAGTTCAGTATTTATTATCCATCCTTTTTTGTCCTCACTTGATTGGCTGCCTCGGCCAGTTAATCACATTGCTGTGTTCTGGACTCACATGTAGGCCAGACCTGGTAACGACAGTAGATTTCCCTTCCTAAAGGATATTAATGAACCTGATGGGTTTTACAACCATTTTCATTGTCACTATTTCTGAAGCTAGCTTTTTTTCCAGATCTTTAAAATTAATTCATTGAATTTAAACTCTGCCCCCCCCACCCCCCAACCCTACTTGGAAGGGTTTGATCTCTTTTTGGAGAATTCGTCGAAGCCTCAGCACCATGAATCTGGTTCTCAAGGGCATTTCAGGATAAAAAACAAATGCTGGCCTTGCCAGTAATGCCCACATCTCAACAACATACAACAAAAAATTCATATGACCAAGACTGTGGAACAAAATGTATAAGTTGAACATTGAGACTTCGAAAAATCTTCTAAATATAGGGGTCTGTAAGAGGAATTTTCTGAGGTGCCCCTTATATAGTTGACTTCACTCAACTTTAGAGGATGAGAAGGGGGATGTAATCACTGGAAATGAGAAAATGGCTGAGGCATTGAACAGGTATTTTGTGTCGGTCTTCACAGTGGAAGACACAAATAACATGCCAAAAATTGATGACAGGAAGGCTATGGCAGGTGAGAACCTAGAAACTATCATTATCACGAAAAAGTAGTGTTGGGCAAGTTAATGGGGCTAAAGGTAGACAAGTCTCTTGCTCCTGATGGAATGCATCTCCGGGTACTAAAGGAGCTGGCGGGAGAAATAACAAATGCAATAGTGGTAATTTACCAAAATTCACTGGACTCTGGGGTGGTTCCCGCAGATAAGAAAACAGCAGATGTGACGCCACTGTTTAAAAAAGGAGGTAGACAAAAGGCAGGTAACTATAGGCCGGTTAGCTTAACTTCTGTAGTAGGGAAAATGCTTGAATCATCAAAGAAGAAATAGCGAGACATTTGGATATAAATTGTCCCATTGGTAAGACGCAGCATGGGTTCATGAAGGGAAGGTCATGTTTGACTAATTTGGTCAACGGGGAACCTATGGATGTGGTGTATCTGGATTTCCAGAAGGCATTTGACAAGATGTCACACCAAAGACTGCTACATAAGATAAAGGTGCATGGTGTTACGGGTAATGTATTAGCATGGATAGAGGATTGGTTAACTAACAGAAAACAGAGAGTGGGGGTAAATGGGTGTTTTTCTGGTTGGCGATCAGTGACTAGTGGTGTGCCTCAGGGATCAGTGTTGGGACCGCAATCAATTGTTTACGATTTACATAGATGATTTGGAGTTGGGACCAAGTATAGTGTGTCAAAATTCGCAGATGACACTAAGATGGCTGAAAGAGCAAAGTGTGCAGAGGAGCTGAAAGTCTGCAAGGGGATATAGAAAGTCTAGGTGAGTGGGCGAGGCTCTGGCAGATGGAGTACAATGTTGGTAAATGTGAGGTCATCCATTTTGGTTGGAATAACAGCAAAATGGACTATTATTTAAATGGTTAAAAATTGCAGCATGCTGCTGTGCAGAGGGACCTGAGTGTCCTTGTGCAGGAATCTCAAGGAGTTGGTTTGCAGGTACAGCAGATAATTAAGAAGGCATATGGAATTTTGTCCTTCATTGCTAGAGGGATGGAGTTTAAAAACTCCATGTTCGGTCAGACCATTGAATACAGGAGTTCGGGCGTCTTGTTAAAGTTGTACAAGACATTGGTAAGGCCACAGTTGGAATACTGTGTGCAATTCTGGTCACCCTATTATAGAAAGGATATTATTAAATTCGGAAGAGTGCAGAAAAGATTTACTAGGATGCTACCAGGACTTGATGGATTGAGTTATAAGGAGAGGCTGAATAGACTGGGACTTTTTTCTCTGGAGCGTAGGAGACTGAGGGGTGACCTTATAGAGGCCTATAAAATAATGAGGGGCATAGACAAGGTAGATAGTCAATATCATTTCCCAAAGATCGGGGAGTCTAAAACTAGAGGGCATAGGTTTAAAATGAGAGGGAAGAGATACAAAAGTATCCAGACAGGCAATTTTTTCACACAGAGGGTGGTGAGTGCCTGGAACAAGCTGCCAGATATAGTAGTAGACGCAGGTACAATTTTTCTTTTAAAAAGCATTTAGATAGTTACATGGATAAGATGGGTATAGAGGGATATGGGCCAAATGCGGGCAATTGGGATTAACTTAGGGGTTTTAAAAAAAAGTACGGTATGGACAAGTTGGGCCGAAGGGCCTGTTTCCATGCTGTAAACCTCTATGACTCTATGAACAGCGAGGTTATGTTGCAGCTGTATAAGGTGCTGGTGAGGCCACACCTGGAGTACTGTGTGCAGTTTTGGTCTCCTTACTTGAGAAACGATATACTGGTACTGGAGGGGGTGCAGAGGAGATTCACTAGGTTGATTCCGGAGTTGAGAGGGTTGGCTTATGAGGAGAGACTGAGTAGGTTCCTCCCCCTTTACCTCGGAAACCTAATCCACGTCATTACTAGTATCCAAGGTCATAGCCAACATCTGCGAATTTTAATTGGCGAAAGGAGTCACTCTTTCACTGGAACTGGGGCCTCCTTTATCAGTTTGTTACCCAGCCTTACTACCCATGAACAAATTTACTCCCTTAAATAGCAGGCCTATGATTAAACTTGTTTTCACGTATCTGAAAACAGATAACACAAGCTGCCTTTCTGTGCTCCATTGTATTAAAAGAATTCGGCCTATCCCACTGATTCCCTTCATGCTGCATTCAGAACAAAGTTGGTCAAGATGCACAATACATATATATTGAAAATACAGTTTAAGCTTATAATATTTGGTTAATTTGTGGTTATACAGTTATGATATCTTTGTAGTTTATAATACCTTTGCATATGTTGTTCCAGCACATTGTGAATTCTCACTATATAAGGCACTTTATAATTACCTTAACCTAGTGTACATATTATAGTAAAACTAAAATGAAGGGCCTCATACTAAGAATTCTATACCACCCCCATCAGGGCCATCTTATATATTGAGTATAAGATGTGAACTACACTGTTAACAGAGAAGATAGGAGCAGGAAGAGGCCATTTGGCCCTTCAAGCCTGCTCCACCATTTATTATGATCATGGCTGATCTTCCAACCCAATAGCCTAATCCTGCTTTCTCCCCATAACCTTTGATCCCATTTGCCCCAAGTGCTACAGCTAGCCACTTATTGAATACATTCAATGTTGGTGCAAGAGGACACACTCTGTTTCTCAGTTGCCATCTTTTAAAAAATTATTCTTGGTATCTGGATGTCGCTGGCTAGACCAGGATTTATTTCCCATTCATAATTGCCCTTGAGCAGGTGGTAGTGAATTGCCTTCCTGAACTACTGCAGTCCATGTGGTGTAAGTGCACCCATAGTGCTGTTAGGAGGGAGTTTCAGCACTTTGACCCAGCGACAGTGAAGGAACGGCAATATATTTCCAAGTCAGGATGGTGAGTGATTTGGAGGGGAACTGCCAGGTGTTGGTGTTCCACATTGACACATGTTACACTCAGCTGCCACAGTTGGTGGTGGTGGTGGACGGAGTGAATGTTTGTGGAAGTGGTAGCAATCAAGCGGGCTGCATTGGGTGAAAGGTTATGGAGAATGGACAGGAAAGTGGAGTTGAGGCAAAGTTGAGATTAGCCATGATTGTGTTAAATGGCAGAGCAGGCTCGAGGGACTGAACTGCCTACTCCTGCTCCTAGTTCTTATATTCTTATGGAAGGAGACTGAAGAATTGGAGACTGAGTGAAAAGACAATGAAAGCGCAACACCATTTAAGCCATTTCAAAAAACAATGACTGATGACGCGGTGAATACTCTACTGGGGCACAAGCAGAATGTTGACGGTGTTTCCGGACTGGATCCACAAAGCAATTCTCCCAACACTTGTTACTTTCCAGTTTTGTGATAAATATTAATGATTCTCGAGGGTAACTAACTCACTTTGTGTAAAGAGATGATTACATTCCATTCTCTGATATCTGAGATCTACAATGTGACATTTATGTGGAGTATAAAGGGTTAACATTATGGGTGTGCTAATCTATGGGCAGATGATGGTATGGCATGGTCAGTCACATGCTGGAGAGTTTGGTATCATGCTTAGAAACATCATGCCAACACTGTAAGCTGTTTCAAAGTGGTGCAAACACAGGAGAGTTAAATGGATATCAGAGTATATCTACAGTCTGGTTGCTAACTAATTCCCACTTGGAGATAGGAGGATACAAGGAGCAGCTCAGAACTATTGATAATTTTTTCATTAACATCATCACTGATCTCATTCTCAGCTGTGGCTCATTGGGTCTCACTCTCACCACTCACACAGGTCAGAGCCTCAAAATCCACTCAGAAACCTGGAGCACAAAACCTCGGTTTACATTTCAATGCCGCACAGAGGGAATGATGCACTGCCTGTGGTGCCGCATTTCATGGGAGACGTTAAGCTGAGGCCCTGTCTTCCCTCTCAAGTGGGTGTAAAATATCACATGGCTTCATTTGGTGTCCTGGGAATTATACATCTTTCAATCAACATCATCAGAACAGTTTATCTGGCGATAATTACATTGCTGTTTGTGGGATCTTGCTGTGTACAAATTTCCTGCTGCCTTCCCTACATTACAACAGTGACAACATGTCAGAAGAGTTTCAGTGACTGTGAACGATTCTCACATGTCTTGAGATGGTGAAAGGTGTTATGAAAACTCACTCTTTTTGCCTTTTCCACACACACTGATATATTTTGATGTTTAAACTCACTGCCTGCTCAGACCTGTGTCCCACAGGGTGCTCAGTGTGGAATGGTCCAATCAGGAAGCTCGATTTTTCTCACTTTGCCCAGATGGGGAAGTGGTGAGATTATCTGGGGAAAATGAGCTGACAGTCGAAGAATCACCGACCCAGGAAGTTCCAGGCATTCAGTGCTGCTTAACCCAAGAACTCCCATTCACAGAACAACATGCACTTCCCATTTCAGGGAATGCCGAAACGGAGGAACAATCACACTGGAGAACTTTCATTGCTGGCGAATGGGCAAAGTTCCAGGGGGTCTCCCTATTGCAGACTCTGCAGTTTTACACAATTTCAACCATGAGGTGATAACTGGCTCCTGACAACGCACACTCACTCTTCAACACTCAACACTTCCAAGCTGGGCAAGGACATGATGAAGACAGCACACTGTGTGGCTGCTGCTGTTTTGGGAACACTGCTGATCTGCTTGATCCAGGATGTTGCTGCTTCACCGGGTAAGAGAGAGAGACTTCCTTATTGGCAATATTCTCCGAGAATGTCAGAATGAACTAAACTGTGACAGACAGTTTAAAATAGTCTGCTGGCTTCCACCAATTGCTCGTGTTATTTATCAGTTTTCAATGTGGTTATTCCAAATATGATCCCAGATGAGAGAAGAAAGATTGAACAAGTTGTATCTTTTTTCTCGAAAAGTGAAAGCTGAGAGGTGACTATTGAAGGAGGTTCATAAAGGAGGTCCAGTATAGATCAGTTGGGCCGAATGGTTTGTTGATGTATTTCTATGGAAACAGCTGAAGGATAATGTTACTATCAGCGAGAATCTGCTGTGATACCCATCCCATATTTAACTGTGTCTCTTTCTCCATCTCATTGCAGCTGGCACTGTAACAGTCAAATGTTGTGAGAATTTTAAACCCACTCCTACTGTTCATAAAAGGCTAGTAAGCTACAAGAAAACAATTGGCTGCTCCATTCCCGCCATTGTGTAAGTCTTTCAAGATGTTTTGACCGCAGTGTGTTGAAATGAAAGATATGGAGCTGGTGTCTGTAACTCTCTGATAATGACATCTCATTTCATTCTTTCAGATTTACAAACAGACGGAATATGAGAATTTGTGCGAAAGCGAATGAGAAATGGGTACAAACCGCAGTCAGATTTCTGGAAAAGGGACTGAAGAAGCGAAGAGAGAAGAAGACGTTGAAATCACAGCACTTTAAAACCATTTAAAATACAGAGACTGTTGACGTGACGCGATATCCTACTGGCTTACAGACAGATTCAGGATGAGATTGAAATGTTGATTCTGTGATCATTTGTAAATGTACAGTTGATGTGATAATTAGCACTAAAGATTGCCATGGTAACAAAGTTTTCATTGTGTCCCTGTGGGTCCCGGTCAATGAGAAACCAGGCAAATGCAAATGTACAGTGCTGCAACTCCAACACTAACCACCAGGATGTGGAGATGCCGGTGTTGGACTGGGGTAAGCACAATAAGAAGTCTCACAACACCAGGTTAAAGTCCAACAGGATTATTTGGTAGCACAAGCTTTTGGAGCACTGCTCCTTCATCAGGTGAGGGGCCACTCACCTGATGAAGGAGCAGCACTCTGAAAGCTCGTGCTACCAAGTAAACTTGTTGGATTTTAACCTGGTGTTGTGAGACTTCTTACTGTACTAACCACCAGGGGAGCAGTGAGCTGTAAATAAGTGGGGGAGAGACACTGGGAGAGGAGCTGGGGAAGTCAATGTGGGAGTCATGTGGGAGACACTGGAGAGGGGATGGGGGAGACACACTGAGAGAGGGTGGGGGAAACATGGGGAGGGGGTGGGGGAGTCACTGTGAGAGGGGTTTGGGGAGACACGGGGAGGAAGTAGGAGAGGCACTGTGAGAGGGGGTGGGGGAGACACTGGGGTTAGGTGCACTGGTGGCGGTGGTGAAGGAGATACTGAGGGAGTAGTTGGGGGAGACACTGGGGGTGAGGGAGACATTGGGATTCTCTATTTCGATTGCTAATCTCAATGTTTTTATTATTTGATCCCTTCTCTTCCATCATTGCTATGGAGGTGGGAAGACACTGGGAAAGGGATGGAGGGAGACAATGAAGGAGTGATTGGGGAAGATACTACGGGTTGGGGAGACATTGGGGTGAGGGAAATACTGGGAGAGGGGGTAAGGGAAACACTGAGGGGGAGTAGGTGGACAAGACACTGGGGTTGGTGGTGAGGGAGACAGTGGGATTCTCTGTTTCGATTGCTAATCTCAATTTATTATTTGATCCCTTCTCTTCCCTCTTAAACACCCCCTCCACCCTCGCAGGTGGAGGAGGTGGTTAAGAAGGCGTATGGTATGCTGGCCTTTATCAATTGAGCGATTGAGTTTAGGAGTCCGGGGATAATGAAGCAGCTATATAAGACCCTCGTCAGACCCCACTTGGAGTACTGTGCTCAGTTCTGGTCGCCTCACTATAGGAAGGATGTGGAAAAGATTGAAAGGGTGCAGAGGAGATTTACAAGGATGTTGCCTGGATTGAGTGGCATGCCTTATGAGGATAGGCTAAGGGAGCTCGGTCTTTTCTCCTTGGAGAGACGAAGGATGAGAGGAGACCTAATAGAGGTGCATAAGATGTTGAGAGGCATATATCGGGTGGATTCTCAGAGGCTTTTTCCCAGGGTGGAAATGTCTGCTATGAGAGGACACAGGATTAAGGTGCTGGGGGGTAGGTACAGAGGAGATGTTCGGGGTAAGTTTTTCACACAGAGGGTGGTGGGCGAGTGGAATCGGCTGCCGTCAGTGGTGGTGGAGGCGAACTCAATAGGGTCTTTTAAGAGACTCCTGGATGAGTACATAGAGCTTAATAGGATGGAGGGTTATAGGTAGGTCTAGAAGGTAGGGATGTGTTCGGCACAACTTGTGGGCCGAAGGGCCTGTTTGTGCTGTAGTTTTTCTATGTTTGTATGTTTCATTACTTCACTGATTTTTCGGCTCCCCTGTTTTATAAATTGGAAATTTGATGATGAAATAAAGGAAATGTTTGATGAAAACAAATTTCTGCAGATTCTGGAATCTGAAACCAAAAGAGAAAACGCTGGAAAATCTCAGCAGGTCTGGCAGCATCTATAAGGAGAGAAAAGAGCTGACGTTTCGAGCCCAGATGACCCTTTGTCCAGCTTTGATAAAGAGTCATCTGGACTCGAAACGTCAGCTCTTTTCTCTCCTGACAGATGTTTGATGAAGTTTCTCTTGCTGTCTCGAAGCAGCTTCATTCTTCATTTTTCCGGTTGAATTTATTGGTCAGGTGGAACAGACAGAGATCATGCTTCAGATCTGAACCAATTAGAAAGCTCGTGAGAGGGGTGAAGTCCTTCAGGCATAGTTTAAAATTGGACTTCAAAATGCTCTAATCTCTGAATGACTCCAGATGTCAGGAGAGTGACAGAAAAAGAAGAATTAAACAGCTGAATGTGTGGCTGGAGATTGGTGCAGGAGGGAGGCTTTTAGATTTCTGGGATTTTGGGATTGGAATTGGGGAGGTTGGATCTGTATGAACTGGATGGCTTGGGGAGTGGTATTATTGCCAGACTATTCATAGAATCATAGAAACCCTACAGTGCAGAAGGAGGTCATTTGGCCCATCGAGTCTGCACCGACCACAATCCCACCCAGGCCCTACCCCCATATCCCTACATATTTTACCCGCTAATCCCTCTAACCTACACATCTCAGGACACTAAGGGGCAATTTTAGCATGGCCAATCAACCTGACCCGCACATCTTTGGACTATTAATCCAGAAACTCAGCTAATTTCTGTGGATCAGATTCGAATCCTGCCACGGCAGATAGTGGAATTTGAATTTCATAAAAATATCTGGGATAACGAATCTACTGATGACCAAGAAACCACTGTTGATTGTTGAAAAAACTGGTTCACTAATGTCCTTTAGGGAAGGAAATCTGCTGTCCTTACCTGATCTGGCCTACACGTGACTCCAGACTCAGAGCAATGTGGTTGATTCTCAACTGCCCTTTGAAATAGCCTAGCAAGCCAATCAGTTCAAGGGCAACTAGGAATGGGCAATAAATGCTGGCCAGAAAGTGAAGCCCCATGACCCACAAATGAATTTTTAAAAATCCTAATGGTGTCGGGACAATATCCTGGTGGAGAGGATTCCAGTGCAATGGGGAGAGTGTGAACTAGCCTGGCAGTAGGATAGGAACCTTAGTGTAGAAACAGAAAGATATCTACTTAATAGAACTGTGGGAATACCTACCTCAAATGGAATGCAGCAGTTCAACAATGTGACTCACCATCACCCTCGGGAACCCGCTGCCCTTTTCCCACCCGACCCTTGGGAACCTGCTGCCCCTTTCACACCTGACCCTCGGGAACCGCTGTCCCTTACATTGCTATAAAGTTCAAAAAGAATAAGAAAGTAATACTTGCCATTTCAACTAGTTGAACATTCACTGGGATAGAGGGCGCAAAATTCATAGAATTCATTCCAGTGCTGGGCCATAAAGAATCAAAGAGGGGCAAAGTCTCAGTGGCACCACCATTATCAAGTTGGCACATTCCTGGAGGACCAATCTGCTAGACTGGGTATATGGCAGGTGGTGAAGGAACCAACTCGAGGGAAAAATCTATTTGACCTCATCCTCACCAATCTATGTCTGGCAGATGCACTTGTTCACGACAGTATTGTTTGGAGCGATGACCACACGGGTCCTTGTGGAGACAAATTCTGTTCTTCACATTGAGGTATAATACTATCAACCATGTTACATGGCACTGACAACTCTGTCAAATAGCAGAGATGTGGAGATGCTGGCGTTGGACTGGGATAAACACAGTAAGAAGTCTCACAACACCAGGTTAAACTCCAACAGGTTTATTTGGCAGCAAATGCCACTAGCTTTCAGAGCGCTGCCCCTTCGTCAGGTGGAGTGGGAGATGTGCTCACAAACAGGGCACACAGAGACACAAACTCAATTCACAGAATAATGATTGGAATGCTAATCAAGCTAATCAATGCTAATACAGCTAATCAAGTCTTAAAGGTACAGACAATGTGAGTGGAGAGAACATTAAGCACAGGTTAAAGAGATGTGTATTGTCTCCAGACAGGACAGCTTGTGAGATTTTGCAAGTCCAGGCAAGTTGTGGGGGTTACAGATAGTGTGACATGAACCCAAGATCCCGGTTGAGGCTGTCCTCATGTGTGTGGAACTTGGCTATCAGTTTCTGCTCAACAACCCTGCGGTGTCATGTGTCGTCAAGGCTACCTTGGAGAATGCTTACCCGAAGATCAGAGGCTGAATGCCCGTGACCACTGAAGTGCTCCCCAACAGGAAGAGAACACTCTTGCCTGGTGATTGTCGAGCGGTGTTCATTCATCCATTGTCGCAGCGTCTGCATGGTTTCCCCAATGTACCATGCCTCCGGACATCCTTTCCTGCAGTGTATCAGGTCGGTAACGTTGGCCGAGTTCCAAGTCTATGTACCGTGTACCTGGTGGATGGTATTCTCACGTGAGATGATGGCATCTGTGTCGATGATCCGGCACGTCTTGCAGAGGTTGCTGTGGCAGGGTTGTGTGGTGTCGTGGTCACTGTTCTCCTGAAGGCTGGGTAGTTTGCTGCAGACAATGGTCTGTTTGAGGTTGTGCGGCTGTTTGAAGGCAAGAAGTGGGGGTGTGGGGATGGCCTTGGTCTTGTTCGAGCCTGTGCAAGTTTGAACCGGATCGAACAAGAGTTCTTCACCGCACAGGACCTTCAACCGATGCTATACACTAGATACAACGATGACATTTTCTTCCTTTGGACTCATGGTGAGCAATCACTGAAACAACTATATGATGACATCAACAAGTTCCATCCCACCATCAGACTCACCATAGACTACTCTCCGGAATCGGTTGCATTCTTGGACACACGCATCTCCATTAAGGACGGTCACCTCAGCACCTCACTGTACCGCAAGCCCACGGATAACCTCATGATGCTCCACTTCTCCAGCTTCCTCCCTAAACACGTAAAAGAAGCCATTCCCTACGGACAAGCCCTCCGTATACACAGGATCTGCTCGGAGGAGGAGGAGCGTAACAGACACCTCCAGACGCTGAAAGATGCCCTCATAAGAACAGGATATGGCGCTCGACTCATCGAACGACAGTTCTGACACGCCACAGCGAAAAACCGCACCGACCTCCTCAGAAGACAAACACGGGACACGGTGGACAGAGTACCCTTCGTCGTCCAGTACTTCCCCGGAGCGGAGAAGCTGCATCTCCTCCGGAGCCTTCAACATGTCATCGATGAAGACGAACATCTCGCCAAGGCCATCTCTACACCCCCACTTCTTGCCTTCAAACAGCTGCACAACCTCAAACAGACCATTGTCCGCAGCAAACTACCCAGCCTTCAGGAGAACAGTGACCACGACACCACACAACCCTGCCACAGCAACCTCTGCAAGACGTGCCGGATCATCGACACGGATGCCATCATCTCACGTGAGAACACTATCCACCAGGCACACGGTACATACATTTGCAACTTGGCCAACGTTGTCTACCTGATACGTGCAGGAAAGGATGTCCGGAGGCATGGTACATTGGGGAAACCATGCAGACGCTGCGACAACGGATGAATGAACACCGCTCGACAATTACCAGGCAAAACTGTTCTCTTCCTGTTGGGGAACACTTCAGCGGTCGTGGACATTCAGCCTCTGATCTTCGGGTAAGCGTTCTCCAAGGTGGCCTTGATGACACGCGACAGCGCAGAGTCGCTGAGCAGAAACTGATAGCCAAGTTCCGCACACATGAGGATGGCCTCAACCGGGATCTTGGGTTCATGTCACACTATTTGTAACCCCACAACTTGCCTGGACTTGCAAAATCTCACCAGCTGTCTGTCTGGAGACAATACACATCTCTTTAACCTGTGCTTAATGCTCTCTCCACTCACATTGTCTGCACCGTTAAGACTTGATTAGCTGTATTAGCATTGATGAGCTTGATTAGCATTCCAATCATTATTCTGTGAATTGAGTTTGTGTCTCTATGTGCCCTGTTTGTGAGCACATCTCTCACTCCACCTGACGAAGGGGCAGCGCTCCGAAAGCTAGTGGCATTTGCTTCCAAATAAACCTGTTGGACTTTGACCTGGTGTTGTTAAATAGCAGAGACCCAGAACAGATCTAGCAGCTGAAAACTGGTCATCTGTGAGATGCTGTAGACTATCAGCAGCAGCAGAATTGTGTTCAACCACAAGCTGTAACATCCTTACCTGACATATCCCTTACTTTTCCATTACCATCAAGCCAAGGGACAAGCCCCATTCAACTGAGGGAAGCTAGCAGTTGGTAATCAGCAGGACGTTGCCTTGTCCAAGTTTGATCTGTTGCCATGAGAATTCAAGAAAAGTCACGAGATCTAAAATCAATGTTGGGAACTCCCAGAAATGCTCGCTCCTGAATATTCAACATTGTTCTGCCTCCCTGGGTGGATTCTAATGGAGGAGTCTGGGACATTGGTTGCAATGTATAACTTGCTGATAATAACCCGTCAGTTATTGCTGGATTGGACTGTGTGTGGGATAATTGGAGAATTTTGAAAAAGGAAATGCACCACCAATTTACTCCAAAAAATTAATGATCTCTTCGTTTACATTGTAGCCACGATGTGGAGATGCCGGCATTGGACTGGGGTGGGCACAGTAAGAAGTCTCATAACAGCAGGTTAAAGTCCAACAGGTTTATTTGGTACCATGAACTTTTGGAGCACTGCTCCTTCATCAGGTGAGTGGAGAGTTGGGTTCACAAACATGGTATATATAGACAAAGACTCAATTACAAGATAATGATTAGAATGTGAGTCTTTACAGGTACAGACAATGTGAGTGGAGAGAGGTTTAATGACAGGCTAAAGAGGTGTGTATTGTCTCAAGCCACGACAGTTGGTAAGATTTTGCAGGACCAGGCCAAACGGTGTCGGTTACATGTAGTGTGACATGAACCCAAGATCCCGGTTGATGCTGTCCTCATGCATGCGGAACTTGGCTATCGGCTTCTGCTTGGTGATTCTGCGTTGTCGTGTGTCTTGAAGGCCGCTTTGGAGAACGCTTCTCCGAAGATCGGAGGCTGAATGCCATTGACTGCTGAAGTGTTCCCGACAGGAAGTGAACACTCCTGCCTGGTGATTGTCAAGTGGTGTCCGTTCATCTGTTGTCATACCATCTGCATGGTCTCGCTGATGTACCATGCCTTGGGTCATCCTTTCCTGCAGCGTATCAGGTAGACAATGTTGGCCGAGTTGCATGAGTGTGTATCATGTATCTGGTGGATGGTGCTCTCACATGTGATGATGGCATTCGTGTCGATGATCCGGCACGTCTTGCAGAGGTTGCTGTGGAAGGGTTGTATGGTGTCGTGGTCGCTGTTCTCCTGAAGGCTGCGAACAATGGTCTGTTTAAGGTTGCGCGGTTGTTTGAAGGCAAATAGTGAGGGTGTGGGGATGGCCTTGGCGAGATGTTTGTCTTCATTAATGACATGTTGAAGTCTCCGAAAAAGATGTCATAGTTTCTCCGCTCCGGGGAAGTATTGGACGACATAGGGTGCTCTGTCGGCCGTGTCCTGTGTTTGTCTTCTGAGAAGCTCGGTGCGTTTTTTCGCTGTGGAGTGTCGGTTTATAAGAACACAAGAACATAAGAAATAGGAGCAGGAGTAGGCCATCTAGCCCCTCGAGCCTGCCCCGCCATTCAATAAGATCATGGCTGATCTGACGTGGATCAGTACCACTTACCCGCCTGATCCCCATAACCCTTAATTCCCTTACCGATCAGGAATCCATCCATCCGCGCTTTAAACATATTCAGCGAGGTAGCCTCCACCACCTCAGTGGGCAGAGAATTCCAGAGATTCACCACCCTCTGGGAGAAGAAGTTCCTCCTCAACTCTGTCTTAAACCGACCCCCCTTTATTTTGAGGCTGTGTCCTCTAGTTTTAACTTCCTTACTAAGTGGAAAGAATCTCTCCGCCTCCACCCTATCCAGCCCCCGCATTATCTTATAAGTCTCCATAAGATCCCCCCTCATCCTTCTAAACTCCAACGAGTACAAACCCAATCTCCTCAGCCTCTCCTCATAATCCAAACCCCTCATCTCCGGTATCAACCTGGTGAACCTTCTCTGCACTCCCTCCAATGCCAATATATCCTTCCTCATATAAGGGGACCAATACTGCACACAGTATTCCAGCTGCGGCCTCACCAATGCCCTGTACAGGTGCATCAAGACATCCCTGCTTTTATATTCTATCCCCCTCGCAATATAGGCCAACATCCCATTTGCCTTCTTGATCACCTGTTGTACCTGCAGATTGGGCTTTTGCGTCTCATGCACAAGGACCCCCAGGTCCCTTTGCACGGTAGCATGTTTTAATTTGTTTCCATTGAGATAGTAATCCCATTTGTTATTATTTCCTCCAAAGTGTATAACCTCGCATTTATCAACGTTATACTCCATTTGCCATATCCTCGCCCACTCACT
The DNA here is from genome assembly GCF_964213995.1 of Mustelus asterias. NCBI lineage: Eukaryota > Metazoa > Chordata > Chondrichthyes > Carcharhiniformes > Triakidae > Mustelus > Mustelus asterias. The sequence continues at coordinate 71,051,718 of NC_135804.1, read as the reverse complement.
CAGCCTGTCCAAATCTCTCTGCAGATCTTCTCCGTCCTCCACACGATTCACTTTTCCACTTATCTTTGTGTCGTCTGCAAACTTCGTTACCCTACACTCCGTCCCCTCCTCCAGATCATCTATATAAATGGTAAATAGTTGCGGCCCAAGTACCGATCCCTGCGGCACGCCACTAGTTACCTTCCTCCAACCGGAAAAACACCCATTTATTCCGACTCTTTGCTTCCTGTCGGATAGCCAGTCCCCAATCCACTTTAACACACTACCCCCAACTCCGTGTGCCCTAATCTTCTTCAGCAGCCTTTTATGGGGCACCTTACAGTGTTGACCATTGTCTTTCAATACCTAGCAACATGAAATTAGTCCCACAGAAAGCTGGTCAAACTGAAAGCTTCCACTAACCTACTGAGTTGCAACCTTTGCACTCTTACCCTTCTGATTTAGAAAGAACATTTCTCAATTATGCAATGCTCAAGTTCATTAACGGCTAAGAGTTCAGCAGAGATATACAGATGCTAATTTTGAGAATCGTGCATAGTGAGAGATGCAGACAGCCCAAATACATGGAGGGGAGAACATAAGAACATAGGGACTAGGAGCAGGAGTAGGTCATCTGGCCCCTCATGCCTGCTTCGCCATTCAATGAGATTGTGACTGATTTTTTTGTGGATTCAGATCCACTTACCCACCCGCTCACCATAACCCCTAATTTCTTTACTGTTCAACAAAAGGAGGATCAAAAAGGAAAGAGGATATAATTGTCAGCACCAGCAAGTAGGCTTTGTAATATCTAAACTGGAGAGGCCAGTTTTGTAGCTCAGAGACTCAGAGGCCATTTTAATATCTAAGAAGTCTTCGAGGCAAGATCATAAAAGCAGTTTAAATATCTTTGCTGATCCAGGAAAAGATCATTCCCCAGGTTGACCATTTGCCTTATATTGTGTGGTAACCAAAAGCTGGATTTGACTTCATGGATTTAATTTGGATGTTATTTGGGAACCGGAAAGTCTTAAGGAGTTCAAGGATCACAGATATCTATATATTTTGGAACAAGGAGTAATTTCCATAAAAACTGTGTGTGTTTAGCAATTCATATCTTACAATGTTCATCTCTTAGAGTGTTGTAGTCATAGTTGCGTGTATTTGTCTTATCTTTTCTTGGCTTTTCTTGTCAAAAAGAAAAAGGAAGCATTCATAAGGTCTAAAAGGCTTAGGACAGATGAAGCCCTTGAAGAATATAAAGAGAGTAGGAAGGAAATTAAGAAAGCAGTTAGGAGGGCTAAAAGGGGTTATGAAAAGTCCTTGGCAAGCAGGATTAAGAAAAATACTAAGGCATTTTACACGTATGTAAAGAGCAAGAGAGTAGCCAGGGAAAGGGTTGGTCCACTCAAGGATAGTGGAGGAAATCTATGCATGGAACCAGAGGAAATGGGTGAGATGCTAAATGAATATTTTGCCTCAGTATTCACCAAAGAGAAGGACTTGGTGGATGAGAGCCGAGGGTAAGAACATAAGAACATAAGAAATAGGAGCAGGAGTAGGCCATCTAGCCCCTCAGGCCTGCCCCGCCATTCAACAAGATCATGGCTGATCTGAGGCGAATCAGTTCCACTTACCCGCCTGCTCCCCATATCCCTTAATTCCCTTGTCGATCAGAAATCGATCTACCCGTGATTTAAACATATTCAACGAGGTAGCCTTCACCACTTCAATGGGCAGAGAATTCCAGAGATTCACTACCCTCTGAGAGAAGAATTTCCCCCTTAACTCTGTTCTGAACCGGCCCCCACTTATTTTGAGGCTGTGCCCTCTAGTTCTGGTTTCCCTTCTAAGTGGAAAGAATCTCTCCACCTCTACCCTATCCAGCCCTTTCATTATCTTATATGTCTCTATAAGATCACCCCTCAGCCTTCTAAACTCCAACGAGTACAGACCCAAGCTGTTCAATCTCTCATAAGCTACACCCCTCATCTCCGGTATCAACCTGGTGAACCTTCTCTGCACTCCCTCCAAGGCCAATATATCCTTTCGCAAATAAGGGGACCAAAACTGCACACAGTATTCCAGCTGTGGCCTCACCAGTGCCTTGTATAGTTGCAGCAAGTCCTCCCTGCTTTTATATTCTATCCCCCTCGCGATAAAGGCCAACATACAATTCGCCTTCTTGATCACCTGCTGCACCTGCAGACTGAGTTTTTGCGATTCGTGCACAAGGACCCCCAGGTCCCTCTGCACAGTAGCATGATGTAATTTTTCTCCATTTAAATAATATTCCAATCTACTATTATTTCTTACGAAGTGGATAACCTCACATTTGCCAACGTTATATTCCATCTGCCAGATCCTCGCCCACTCGCTCAGCCTATCCAAATCTCTCTGCAGACTTTCCGCATCCTCCACGCAATTTGCTTTCCCACTCATCTTCGGGTCATCAGCAAACTTTGATACCCTACACTCAGTCCCCTCCTCCAGATCATCTATGTAAATGGTAAACAGTTGAGGCCCCAGCACCGATCCCTGCGGCACGCCACTGGTCACCAACTGCCAACCAGAAAAGCACCCATTTATTCCAACTCTCTGCTTCCTGTTAGATAGCCAATCCCCAATCCACGCCAACACCTTACCCCCAACTCCGTGTACCCCAATCTTCTGCAGCAACCTTTTGTGAGGCGCCTTATCGAATGCCTTCTGGAAATCTAAAAACACCACATCCACCGGTTCCCCTCTGTCAACCGCACTAGTCACATCTTCATAAAAATCCAGTAAATTCGTCAAACACGACTTTCCCTTCATGAATCCGTGCTGCATCTGCTTGATCGAACCATTCTTATCCAGGTGCTCTGCTATTTCCTCTTTGATGATGGACTCTAGCATCTTCCCAACTACGGACGTTAAGCTAACCGGCCTGTAGTTATCCGCCTTTTGTCTACTTCCTTTTTTAAACAGCGACGTAACAGTAGCTGTTTTCCAATCAGCCGGCACGACCCCAGAGTCCAGCGAATTTTGATAAATAACGACTAACGCATCTGCTATTACCTCAGCCATTTCTTTCAGTACCCTGGGATGCATTCCATCCGGGCCCAGGGACTTGTCTACCTTCAGTCCTATTAGTCTACCCAGCACTGCCTCCTTAGTAACAGTAATTGTATTAAGGACCTCCCCTCCCACCAACTCTCGATCTCTAATATTCGGCAAACTATTTGTGTCTTCCACCGTGAAGACCGACACAAAGAACTTATTTAAAGTCTCAGCCATTTCCTCGTTTTCCACTATTAAATCCCCCCTCTCGTCCTCCAAGGATCCAACATTCACTCTTGCCACTCTATTACTTTTTATATATTTGTAAAATCTTTTACTATCATTTTTTATATTTTGAGCTAGTTTAGTTTCATAATCTATCTTTCCTTTCTTAATCGCTTTCTTAGTCGTTCTTTGTTGTTTTTTAAAGCTTTCCCAATCCACTATTTCTCCACTCTTTTTGGCCATTCTGTACGCATCTGTTTTTATTTTAATACTCTCCTTTATTTCCTTCGTTATCCACGTCCGGTTATCCCTTTTCTTACAGTCCTTCTTTATCACCGGAATATATTTTTGCTGAGTACTTAAAAAAATCTCCTTAAAAATCCTCCACTGTTCCTCAGCTGTCCTACCTACCAGTCTGCTCTCCCAGTCTACATTAGCCAATTCCGCCCTCATCCTATCGTACTCCCCTCTGTTCAAGCAGAGGACACTGGTTTGGGACCCTACTTTCTCACCCTCCATCTGTATCAGAAATTCGACCATATTATGATCACTCAACCCAAGAGGATCCCTCACAAGAAGATCCTTAATTCTACCTGTCTCATTACACAGTACCAGATCTAAGATAACTCGCTCTCTCATAGGTTCTGTAACATACTGTTCAATGAAATTATCCCGACAGCATTCTAAGAACTCTTCCTCAAGCCCTCCACGTCCAATTTGAGTCGACCAATCAATATGCAGGTTAAAATCACCCATGATTATTGCCGTTCTGTTTTTGCACGCATCCATTATTTGCTTGTTTATAGCCCTCCCCACCTCTAAGTTATTATTTGGGGCCTATAGACCACGCCTATCAGTGTCTTTTTCCCCCTACTATTCCTTATCTCCACCCACAACGATTCCACGTTTTGCTCCTTAGAGCCTATGTCGTCTCTCACTACCATCCTGATATTATCCTTTATTAACAAAGCTACCCCACCTCTTTTTTCTACCTGTCTATCCTTCCTAAATGCCTGATAACCCTGGATATTCAGTTCCCAGTCCCGGTCACCCTGCAACCATGTTTCTGTGATGGCCACTAGATCATACTCATTTGTATGGATTTACATAGAAACATCGACAACTACAGCACAAAACAGGCCCTTCGGCCCCACAAGTTGTGCCGAACATATCCCTACGTTTTAGGCCGACTTATAACCCTCCATCCTATTAAGCCCCATGTACTCATCCAGGAGTCTCTTAAAAGACCTTATTGAGTTTGCCTCCACCACCACTGACGGCAGCCGATTCCACTCACCCACCATCCTCTGTGTGAAAAACTACCCCCTAACATTTCCCCTGTACCTACATCCCAGCACCTTAAACCTGTGTCCTCTCGTAGCAGCCATTTCCACTCTGTGAAAAAGCCTCTGAGAGTCCACCCGATCTATGCCTCTCAACATCTGATATACCTCTATTAGGTCTCCTCTCATCTTACATCTCTCCAAGGAGAAAAGACCGAGCTCCCTCAGCCTATCCTCATAAGGCATGCCACTCAATCCAGGCAACATCCTTGGAAATCTCCTCTGCACCCTTTCAATCTTTTCCACATCCTTCCTGTAATGAGGTGACCAGAACTGAGCACAGTATTCCAAGTGGGATCTGACGAGGGTCTTATATAGCTGCATCATTATCCCCGGACTCCTAAACTCAATCCCTCGATTGATAAAGGCCAGCACACCATACGCCTTCTTAACCACCTCCTCCACCTGCGGGGCCGATTTTAGAGTCCTATGGACCCGGACCCCAAGGTCCTTCTGATTCTCAACAGTACTAAGAGTCTTTCCCTTCATATTGTACTCCTTTATATTGTACTGCCTGGATGAGCATTTAGAGAGGTTTAGTATGATCAAGAATACTCAGCATGGCTTTGTCAAGGGCAGATCATGCCTTACGAGCCTGGTGGAGTTCTTCGAAAATGTGACTAAACACATTGACGAAGGGAAGGCGGTAGATGTGGTTTATATGGAATTTAGCAAGGCGTTCGATAAGGTCCCCCATGCAAGGCTTCTAGAAAAAGTGAGAGGGCATGGGATCCAAGGGGCTGCTGCCCAGTGGATCCAGAAGTGGTTTGCCCAAAGGAGGCAGAAAGTGGGTATAGATGGGTCTTTTTCGAAATGGAGGTCGGTCACCAGTGGTGTGCCCCAGGGGTCTGTTCTGGGACCCTTGCTGTTTGTCATTTTCATAAATGGCCTGGATGAGGAAGCGGAGGATGGGTTGGTAAGTGTGCCGCCGACACGAAGGTTGGTGGGGTTGTGGATAGTCTGGAGGGATGTCAGAAGTTACAGAGGGACATAGATAGGATGGAAGGCTGGGCGGAGAAGTGGCAGATGGACTTCAACCCAGATAAATGCGTCGTGGTCGATTTTGGTAGGTCAAATGGGATGAAGGAGTACAATATAAAGGGAAAGACTCTTAGTACGGTAGAGGATCAGAAGGACCTTGGGGTCCGGGTCCATAGGACTCTAAAATCGGCCCCGCAGGTGGAGGAGGTGCTTGGGAAGGCGTATGGTGTGCTGGCCTTTATCAATCGAGGGATTGAGTTTAGGTGTCCGGGGATAATGATGCAGCTATATAAGACCCTCGTCAGACCCCACTTGGAGTACTGTGCTCAGTTCCGGTCGCTTCACTATAAGAAGAATGTGGAAAAGATTGAAAGGGTGCAGAGGAGATTTACAAGGATGTTGCCTGGATTGAGTGGCATGCCTTATGAGGATAGGCTGAGGGAGCTCGGTCTTTTCTCCTTGGAGAGATGAAGGATGAGAGGAGACCTAATAGAGGTGTATAAGATGTTGAGAGGCATAGATCAGGTGGACTCTCAGAGGCTTTTTCCCAGGGTGGAACTGTCTGCTACGAGAGGACACAGGTTTAAGGTGCTGAGGGGTAGGTACAGGGGAGATGTGAGGGGTAAGTTTTTCACACAGAGGGTGGTGGGCGAGTGGCATCAGCTGCCGTCAGTGGTGGTGGAGGCGAACTCAATAAGGTCTTTTAAGAGACTCCTGGATGAGTACTTGGAGGTTAATAGGATGGAGGGTTATAGGTAGGTCTAGAAGGTAGGGATGTGTTTGGCACAACTTGTGGGCCGAAGGGCCTGTTTGTGATGTAGTTTTTCTATGTTTCTATGTTTCTCCTTCATCCCATGTGACCTACCAAAATGGACCACGATGCATTTATCTGGGTTGAAGTCCATCAGCCCCTTGTCCGCCCAGCCTTGCATCCTACCGATGTCCCTCTGTAACCTCTGACATCCCTCCAGACTATCCACAATCCCACCAACCTTCGTGTCGTCGGCAAACTTACCAACCCATCCCTCCGCTTCCTCATCCAGGTCATTTATGAAAATGACAAACAGCAAGGGTCCCAGAACAGATCCCTGGAGCATACCACTGGTGACCGACCTCCATTTCGAAAAAGACCCATCTATACCCACTCTCTGCCACCTTTGGGCAAACACAGTAAGAAGTTTAACAACACCAGGTTAAAGTCCAACAGGTTTATTTGGTAGCAAAAGCCACACAAGCTTTCGGAGCTCGAAGCCCCTTCTTCAGGTGAGTGGGAATTCTGTTCACAAACAGAGCTTATAAAGACACAAACTCAATTTACATGAATAATGGTTGGAATGCGAATACTTACAACTAATCAAGTCTTTAAGAAACAAAACAACGTGAGTGGAGAGAGCATCAAGACAGGCTAAAAAGATGTGTATTATCTCCAGACAACACAGCCAGTGAATCTCTGTGGGGGTTACAAATAGTGTGACATGAACCCAATATCCCGGTTGAGGCCGTCCTCGTGTGTGCGGAACTTGGCTATCAGTTTCTGCTCAGCGACTCTGCGCCGTCGTGTGTCGCGAAGGCCGCCTTGGAGAACGCTTACCCGAATATCAGAGGCCGAATGCCCGTGACCGCTGAAGTGCTCCCCAACAGGAAGAGAACAGTCTTGCCTGGTGATTGTCGAGCGGTGTTCATTCATCCGTTGTCGCCGCGTCTGCATAGTTTCCCCAATGTACCATGCCTCAGGACATCCTTTCTTGCAGCGTATCAGGTAGACAACGTTGGCCGAGTTGCAAGAGTATACCATGTACCTGGTGGATGGTGTTCTCACGTGAGATGATGGCATCTGTGTCGATGATCCGGCACGTCTTGCAGAGGTTGCTGTGGCAGGGTTGTGTGGTGTCATGGTCACTGTTCTCCTGAAGGCTGGGTAGTTTGCTGCGGACAATGGTCTGTTTGAGGTTGTGCGGTTGTTTGAAGGCAAGAAGTGGGGGAGTGGGGATGGCCTTGGCGAGATGTTCGTCTTCATCAATGACATGTTGAAGGCTCCGGAGGAGATGCCGTAGCTTCTCCACTCCGGGGAAGTACTGGACAATGAAGGGTACACTGTCCACTGTGTCCCGTGTTTGTCTTCTGAGGAGGTCGGTGCGGTTTTTCGCTGGGGCGCGTTGGAACTGTTGATCAATGAGTCGAGCGCCATATCCTGTTCTTATGAGGGCATCTTTCAGCGTCTGGAGGTGTCTGTTGCGATCCTCCTCATCCGAGCAGATCCTGTGTATACGGAGGGCTTGAGGAGGATCGCAACAGACACCTCCAGACGCTGAAAGATGCCCTCATAAGAACAGGATATGGCGCTCGACTCATTGATCAACAGTTCCAACGCGCCACAGCGAAAAACCGCACCGACCTCATCTAAAGACAAACACGGGACACAGTGGACAGAGTACCCTTCGTTGCCCAGTACTTCCCCGGAGCGGAGAAGCTACGGCATCTCCTCCGGAGCCTTCAACATGTCATTGATGAAGACGAACATCTCGCCAAGGCCATCCCCACACCCCCACTTCTTGCCTTCAAACAACCGCACAACCTCAAACAGACCATTGTCCACAGAAAACTACCCAGCCTTCAGGAGAACAGTGACCATGACACCACACAACCCTGCCACAGCAACCTCTGCAAGACGTGCCGGATCATCGACACAGATGCCATCATCTCACGTGAGAACACCATCCACCAGGTACATGGTATACTCTTGCAACTCGGCCAACGTTGTCTCCCTGATACGCTGCAAGAAAGGATGTCCCGAGGCATGGTACATTGGGGAAACTGTGCAGACGCTGCGACAATGGATGAATGAACACCGCTCGACAATCACCAGGCAAGACTGTTCTCTTCCTGTTGGGGAGCACTTCAGCGGTCAGGGGCATTCGGCCTCTGATATTCGGGTAAGCGTTCTCCAAGGCGGCCTTCGCGACACACGACGGCGCAGAGTCGCTGAGCAGAAACTGATAGCCAAGTTCCGCACACACGAGGACGGCCTCAACCGGGATATTGGGTTCATGTCACACTATTTGTAACCCCCACAGAGTTTCACTGGCTGTGTTGTCTGGAGACAATACACATCTTTTTAGCCTGTCTTGATGCTCTCGCCACTCACGTTGTTTTGTTTCTTAAAGACTTGATTAGTAGTAAGTATTCGCATTCCAACCATTATTCATGTAAATTGAGTTTGTGTCCTTATATGCTCTGTTTGTGAACAGAATTCCCACTCACCTGAAGAAGGGGCTTGCAGCTCTGAAAGCTTGTGTGGCTTTTGCTACCAAATAAACCTGTTGGACTTTAACCTGGTGTTGTTAAACATCTTACTGTGTTTACCCCAGTCCAATGCCGGCATCTCCACATCCTTTGGGCAAGCCAGTTCTAGATCCACCGGGCAGCAGCCCCTTGGACCCCATGCCCTCTCACTTTTTCTGGAAGCCTTGCATGGGGGACCTTATCGAACGCCTTGCTAAAATCCATATAAACCACATCTACCGCCTTCCCTTCGTCAATGTGTTTAGTCACATTTTCGAAGAACTCCACCAGGCTCGTAAGGCATGATCTGCCCTTGACAAAGCCATGCTGAGTATTCTTGAGCATACTAAACCTCTCTAAATGCTCATATATCCTGTCCCTCAGGATCTTCTCCATCAGTTTACCAACCACTGAAGTTAGACTCACCGGTCGGTAATTTCCTGGGCTATCCCTATTCCCCTTCTTGAAAATAGGAACCACATCCGCAATCCTCCGGCACCTCTCCCGTCTCCATCGACGATGCAAAGATCATCGCCAGAGGCTCTGCAATCTCTTCCCTCGCCTCCCACAGTAACCTGGGGTACATTCCATCCGGACCCGGCGACTTCTCTATCTTGATGCCATTCAAAGATTCCAGCACAACCTCTTTCTTAAAGTCCACATACTCAATCCTTTCAGTCCACCGCACGCCCGCAGTACATCCACCCAGGTCCTTCTCCTCTGTGAAAACCGAGGCAAAATACTCATTGAGCACCTCTGCCGTTTCTACTGGTTCCGTACAGACTTTCCCGCCTTCACCTTTTATAGGCCCTATTCAGTCACGTCTCATCCTTTTACTCTTCACATATTTATAGAACGCCTTAGGGTTCTCCTTAATCCTACCTGCCAAGACCTTCTCGTGACCACTTCTGGCTCTCCTAATTTCCTTCTTTAGTCCCTTCCTACAAGCCGTATACTCTTCTAAATCCCTATCTTCGCCAAGCTCTCTAAACCTTTTGTATGCTTTCCTTTTCTTCTCGACTAGGTCCCGCACAGCTTTCGTACACCACGGTTCCTTTAACCGACCAACACCTCCCTGTCTGCTCGGAACGTTGTCCTGTAGAACTCTAGACAGACATTCCTTGAAAAACTGCCACCTCTCTTCAGTACATTTCCCCGAGAATACCTCCTTCCAATTTACTCCTCTAATTTGCTGTCTAATGTCTTCATATTTCCCCTAACTCCATATGAACACTTTCCTTGCTTGCCTGATCCTCCCTTTTTCCAATGCAAGCCTAAAGGAGATAGAGTTATGATCGCGATCCCCAAGATGCTCTCCCACTGAGAGATCTGACACTTGCCCAGGTTCATTGGTCAGTATCAGATCAAGTACAGCCTCTCCTCTTGTAGGCTTGTCCACATGCTGTGTCAGGAAACCCTCCTGAACACACCTAATGAACTCTTCCCCATCCAATCCCCTTACCCTAGGGATATTCCAATCTATGTTTGGGAAAGTAAAGTCTCCCATCACAACAACTCTGCTATTACTGCATCTCTCCAGGATCTGTTTCCCTATCTGCTCCTCCACCTCCCTGTTACTATTGGGCGGCCTATAGAAAACTCCCAGCAAAGTGACTGGCCCCTTCCCACTCTGAACTTCCACCCACAGAGACTCGGTGGACAATCCCTCCACAGCATACAACTTCTCTACAGCTGTGACACTATCCCTGATCAACAGTGCCACTCCACCCCCTCTCTTGCCTCCCTCCCTGTCCTTCCTGAAACATCTGAATCCCGGCACCTGGAGTATCCAGTCCTGTCCCTGAGGCATCCAAGTCTCCGTAATGGCCACCACATCACACTTCCAGGCATCGATCCACGCTCTGAGCTCATCCCCTTTGTTCACTTTTCTCCTGGCATTAAAGTAAACACATCTCAATCCTTTGGTCTGAGCTCTCCCCTTCTCTATTCCCTGTCCATCTGCCCTCTTGCACTGCCTATAACCCTTCTCTGTTTGCGAGCTACCTTCCACACTCTCAGTCACCTCATTTTGATCCCCTCCCCCCAACCTATCTAGTTTAAACTCTCCCCAGTAGCCTTAGCCAACCTTCCCACCAGGATATTGGTCCCCCTGGGATTCAAGTGCCACCTGTTTTTTGTGTACAGGTCACACCTGCCCCTAAAGAGGTCCCAATGGTCCAGGAACCTGAATCCCTGCCCCCTGCACCAGTCCCTCAGCCACACATTCATCCTCCATCTCACTCCATTCCTGCCCTCACCTTCCTGTGGCACAGGCAGCAATCCTGAGATTACTCCCTTTGCTTTCCTCCTTCTCAGCTGTCTCCCTAATTCCTTATACTCTCTTTTCATGACCCCTTCCCCCTTCCTTCCCACATCAGCGGTACCAATATGTACCGCTACCTCTGGCTCCTCTCCCTCCCACCTCAGGATTTCTGGGACTCGTCCAGCGACATCCTGGATCCCGGCCCCAGGGGGCAGACCACCATCCAAGACTCCTGCCTGCCTCCGCAAAATCGCCTGTCCATCCCCCTGACTATCGAGTCCCCGATTAATACTGCCTTCCTCCTCTTTTCCTTAGCCCTCTGAGTTACAGGGCCGGACTCCATCCCAGAGACACAGCCACTGCTGCTTCCCCCAGATGGGCTGTCCCCCCCAACAGTACTCAGGCAGGAGTACTTGTTGTGTAGAGGCACTTCCACTGGGGTGCTCTCAATCACCCGAGCTTTACCCTTCCTGGCCGTCACCCACTTGGCCTCCTCCCGTGGCCCTGGTGTGACCACCTGATGATAGCTCTTGTCTATCACCTCCTCATTCTCCCTTAACAGCCTAAGATCCTCGAGCTGCAGTTCCAGCTCCCTAACATGGTCCCTCAGGAACCGCAGCTCGACACACCCCTCACAGATGTGGATGTCCGGGAGGCCAGGTGCCTCCAGGACCTCCCACATACTGCACTGCGAACAACACACTGGCTTAACACTCATATTTCACCCTTTCTGCCAAGGTACACGGAGAAAAGTAAATTAGAAATAACAAAAAAGAAACTCACCCCTGCTCGCCCTGTCCCCCGAAGCCCTGTGAGCCAAAGCCCTGACAGCTTTCACTCTGCTTCCCACTCCCGACGCTGCCCGCTCAAAAGTGTGGCCTGCTTTTATACCCTCCAAAAACCTTCCGAGGCTTCTCCTGGGCCTACGTCCTGTTTTGGATTAAGAAAATCTCCGATTTTTTTACACAAATTTAACTGAAAAATAAATAAATAAATCACATGCACAAACACACTGTCTTACCCTCAGCCTGCTCCTGTGGAACAATGAGGCTGAAACCCCCAAGGAAGCCCTTTTCATACATACACAGAGAGATGCACACACATACACAACGTGACACACATACATATACACACAGTGAACACACAGAGTGACACCACATAGTCACACACACACACACAGTGACAGACACACAGTGTGACACACACATGCATGCACATAGTGACGTACATACATACAAAAAATAACACACACACACACACAATGACATACATACACATACACACAGTGACACACACACAGAGGGACACAACACACACACAGAGTGACACACACACACACAGTTATATGCACCACACACATAAACACACACACACACATACACACAGAATGACAGACACGCACACACGCACTCACACTGTGTCATGCACACTGTGACATACACGCAGAGTGGCAAATGCACAGAGTGACACACACACACACACACACACCTGCATGCACACACAGAGTGACACCCACGCACACACACACTCACACGGACACACACACCCTTTCCTGTACCCCATGCACATTGTCAATCTCAGACCCTCTTGTTTTGTACCCATTCCTAACCCCAGCTGATTGAACAAAGAACAAATAACAAAGAACATTACAGCACAGGAACAGGCCCTTCGGCCCTCCAAGCCTGCACCGACCATGCTGCCTGACATAACTAAAACCCCCTACCCTTCCGGGAACCATATCCCTCTATTCCCATCTCATTCATGTACTTGTCAAGACGCCCTTAAAAGTCACTATTGTATCTGCTTCCACTATCTCCCCCGGCAACGAGTTCCAGGCACCTACCACCCTCTGTGTAAAAAATCTGCCTCGTACATCTCTTTTAAAACTTGCCCCTCGCACCTTAAACCTATGCCCCCTAGTAATTGACTCTTCAACCCTGGGAAAAAGCTCCTGAGTATCCACTCTGTCCATGCCCCTCATAATCTTGTAGACTTCTATCCAATCTCCCCTCAACCTCCGTCGCTCCAGTGAGAACAAACCAAGTTTCTCCAACCTCTCCTCATAGCTAATGCCCTCCATACCAGGCAACATCCTGATAAATCTTTTCTGTACCCTCTCCAAAGCCTCCACATCCTTCTGGTAGTGTGGCGACCAGAATTGAACACTATATTCCAAGTGCAGCCTCACTCAGGTTCTATAGAGCTGCAATATGACTTGCTAATTTTTAAACTCAATACCCCGGCTGATGAAGACAAGCATGCCGTATGCCTTCTTGACTACCTTCTCTACCTGCTTTGCCATTTCCAGTGACCTGTGTACCTGTTCACCCAGATCCCTTGATTTGAACCCTTGAATGTACAGAAGCTATCTATAGCGTGGTGACTGCTGAATGAAGATTGCATGGGGGTGTGTGGGGATTTCACTCTGGGCGTGGGAGTAGCTCACACATTCTTCATTCCTTCCACAGTGTAAACCTGGAACACCAGCCCACGAGGAAAGGTCTGAGCTGTCAATGCAGATACTATCTAACCCAGAATGCTGAAAATAGCCTCTCAGCATGCACTCATTGCGTGAGATCATCTCTCCCACAGCAGAATGACAATCACACCTTGTCCAACCACAAACATCTCACTTTATTGACAGAAGTGATGAGACTAGTAATTACACACAAACTGTTTGATGTTTCCAATATCTCACCAAATTCTGTTTTTCTTTTTTCACCCTTTGGGCTGTGTGCTTCTCTCTGCTCAGTTAACTCCTGAGAATATTGGTTTCTGAAGTAGGAGACTTGCACTGGCATACCCCCCATCTCACCAAAATCTCAACCATGTGCAGCCCCCACACTGAGTCTTGATAAGAATTCAGTAACACCTTGAGTTGATTGGCTGTGAATATTGTGACTGTTTTACTTTCTCCAAAGTTAAGGAGTTAGTCTAAGGAGCTGAGAAATTAAAAAAGAACAATTAATTTTAAAAATAATATAGGTGATGCACGTCAATCGAACACAAGACACAAGGCTTCGGTAACTGAAGGCTTTTATTGCCTAACAATGGAACTACTAGAACGTAAGTACACCACTCCAGACTGACGAGGTCCCGCCCGAGCAGGGGGTCTTATACCTCTCCCAAGAGGCGGAGCCCGACTGGGATTTGCCACAAAAGTAACAACCACAGGTGTATTAATCCCACAGTGTGAACACCCTAGCCCAACAACAACATTAGAACAACCCCAGTGGGAACCAACGATGGTTCACCACATTCACCCCTCCTTTGAGAACAAAGGCCGGCGGGGTGCGAAAACAGACTATATATAAAAAAAAGGTCAACAGATTACAAGTCCAGACGGTCTGGAGGACCGCACCGTCGTTGTGACCTCCTCAATACCGGCGGTGACACCGGAGTAGGTGATTGCGGTGGCGTTCTCTCCAAAACAGCGTCCGGCTGTCCTCTCGCGGACTCACGGGCCGGTTGACCCTGATGAAGCGGTAGTGCAGGGGATCCCGGTACATTCTGCGATGGCGCCGATCTCCGAGTCTCAGGCAAGCTGTACAGTGGAGTATAACTGTTATGCACTGGTCCTGGTGCTGACCGCGCCACGTCCGGGGGAGAAATAAGGGATAAGGGATTCGTGACTGGGGGTATGGGAGCGACAGGAGTTGCTACGTCCCCTGCGGGCGCCAGGTCTCGGATCGAGACTGTGTCCTCTCGCCCGTCAGGATATGCCACATAGGCATACTGAGGGTTGGCGTGGAGGAGGTGGACCGGTTCGACCAAGGGGTCGGACTTGCGGGCCCTTACATGTCGCCGCAGAAGGACGGGTCCTGGGTACGTCAACCAGGCTGGTAAAGATATCCCCGAGGACAACTTCCGAGGGAATGAGAACATCCTCTCGTGGGGAGTAGCATTGGTTGCCGTACAAAGGAGGGAGCGAATGGAGTGAAGCGCATTCGGGAGGACCTCCTGCCAATGGGAGACTGGAAGGCCTTTGGACTTCAGCGCCAATAGGACAGCCTTCCAGACTGTAGCATTCTCTCTTTCCACCTGTCCATTGCCCCTAGGGTTGTAACTCGTGGTCCTACTAGAGGCAATCCCGTATGAGAGCAGGAATTGCCTCAAGTCATTACTCATGAACGACGAGCCCCTGTCGCTATGTATATAGCTCGGGTACCCGAACAGGGTAAAAAGATCACGGAATGCCTTGATCACCGTGGCAGTCGACGTCCTTGAACAGGGACAGACCGGGACCGTGATGCCATAGAAATTGTCTGTTTGGCAGGTAGAACCTGGAGTCCACACCTCTTTACAGTGTCAGGGTGAATAAAGCTCTCAGTGCTCCCGCTGTCAAAGAGACAATAAACGGTACGACCATTTACCTTAATGTTCATCATTGAACAGTCAAGCCTGTGGTGCTTAGCCTGGTTCAGGGTGATCGACGCCACCGTTGGCCCTTGGACGTCACTGCAGGCAGCTGAGGTCGATGCTGAGGACCCCTGCTGGTTGCTCCTGGTCGTCGTCGACCAAAATGGCCGCCCCCATGAATCGCACATGGTTGAGGGCGCCAAGCGTAGCGACTCCTGGTGGTCATCCTCCTCCGACTCCGCCGACCACAATGGCGTCGTCCTGGACTCGCACGTGGACGGACCCCGTGGGTACTTCGACGTCGATGGTGATGATCCCCGTTCTGGAGGGTCACAGGCTGCACTGCTGTTCTTGGGCTTCGATCTGCAGACCTTCGCATAGTGCCCCTTTTTACCGCATTGATTACAGACCACCGCTTTAGCAGGACACTTTTGTCGTGGATGCTTGGCTCCTCCGCAGAAGTAGCACCGCGGGCCGCCTGGGGCTGCCGCCGTCGTCGGGTCTATATGGGAGCACGCCATAACACTGCACTTCGAGCCCGTGGGGCGAGGAGGGATTTGTGAGTGCTCCTGCCACGTTGTCTCCACGTGGTCCTCCAGATACAGGACCAAGCTCTTCGAAGCCGCCTCAAGCATTTCAGCCGTCTCCATAGCTTGGGTCAGGTTGAGATTCCCCTTTTCCAGCAGCTTGAGACGGATGTACGAAGACCCTACCCCTGCCACAAACGCATCTCGGGCGAGGTCGTACATATACTGCTCAGCCGACACAGCTTTGCAGTCGCAGCCCCTGGCAAGCTGCAAGAGCTCATTGGCGTAATCCTCCATGGTTTCGCCCGACTGCCGACGTTGTGTAGCGAGGAGGTAACGAGCGTGGATCTCGTTGGGAGGTCTCGTGTAGTGCTTTTTTAAAAGCTCGAGGGCCCTCGGGTAAGTGGTGGCCGCACGGATCGCGAGGTAGACAGTGTCGCTTACCCTCGCATGGAGGACCCGGAGTCTGTCGTCATCTGTGATGACCGCTGCAGAGGCTGCCAGGTAGTCCTCGAAACACTTCAGCCAGTGGTCGAAGGTGTTAGAGGCGCCGACCGCACGTGGATCCAGCGTCAGACGCTCTGGCTTTAGTATTTGTTCCATACTCTCCTTTCTGTTGAGAGCTTAGTGTTAGGCAATAAAATTGATGCACGTCAATCGAACACAAGACACAAGGCTTCGGTAACTGAAGGCTTTTATTGCCTAACAATGGAACTACTAGAACATAAGTACACCACTCCAGACTGACGAGGTCCCGCCCGAGCAGGGGGTCTTATACCTCTCCCAGGAGGCGGAGCCCGACTGGGATGTGCCACAACAGTAACAACCACAGGTGTATTAATCCCACAGTGTAAACACCCTAGCCCAACAACAACATTAGAACAATCCCACAGTGTGAACACCCTAGCCCAACAACAACATTAGAACAACCCCACAGTGGGAACCAACGATGGTTCACCACAATAGGTTTTACTCAAACCTAATTATTTCAGTAAAGCATTTCTGTAAACCTTCCCATTGTTAAGTGGTATGAGCAGAATGGAAGTCAGTAGCTGGTGAATCAGTTCAGATCTATAATCTAATAGGTAGTGAATGGCAGGGCAGCTTGAACCCCTGAGGTGCACGACCTGTTCCACATGGGATCTCCAGGACACTTACTATCTTATGGATAACCATTTCTGCAGTAGGTGTCATCAGCTGCAGCAGCTCATCACAGCTTGAGCAGGAACTGGTGTCATAGCAGTCTATCATGGGAGATAGACAAGCACTTCTGCAGCTGAAGAACTGACTTCAGGATGTTGCGCTGCTTCACTAATGCCATACCCCCCCTCCTCCATCCCCAGGGTCAAGGAGGTCACTGAACGGCTGCAGAGCGCCCTGAGGGTGAACAACCAGCAGTTGTGCTTCACATTGGTATCAACTGATATGGATAGAAAGAGGGATGGGGTCCTTCAGGCAGAATTCAGGGAGCTCAGTAGAAAATTAGCAACAAGGACCTCCAGTGTGGCAATCTCCAGATTACTCCCAGTGTCACATGCAAGTGAGTTCAGAAATAGGAGGATGAGGCAGATGAATGTGTGGCTGCAAAGTTGGTGCAGGAGGAAGGGTTTTAGATTACTGAGGGTCACTGGGATGGGCTCCGGGGGGAATGGGACCTGTACAAACTGGATAGGTTATGTCAGGCAGAACTGGGACCGAGTTCATTGTGGGGTATTTTGCTCGTGTTATTGGGAGGGTTTAAACTGAATTGGCTGATGTGTGGGAACAAGGAGGGAACATTAGAGAAGAATACTAAGGTGTACAGAATTGTGGGAAAGATAGCTCTAGAGTAGACCTAATAAGTTATTAGGTGGGGTCAGAGTAAGGGAGAAAGTGGGTTATTGTGCATGGATGTGAATATACAGAGTACAGTAAATAAGATTGGGGAGTTGCAGGCATAACTTGCATTGTGGAAATATGATGTTGTGGTCATAACAGAGACCTGGCTGAGAGAAGGTCAGGACTGGGTGTTAAATATTCCTGGGTACAAGATACTCAGAAAATATAGGAAAAGAAGGAAAAGGGGAGGGGTGGTAGTATTGATTAGGGAGAGCATTGCAGTGCTGGAGAAAAAGGATGTCCCAGAGGGTTCAAGGACAGAATCAAAGTAGCTTGAGCCAAGAAACAAAAAAGGAAAAAAAGATCAACTCAACATTAAATAACCTTTCTGTCAATGGCCTGGTACAGTGTTCCGGTCAGACTTAACTCAACCTGGGCCAAATCTGACCAAATAATGGCAGAGTGTTGCTTCCAGCGGGAAAAACAGTGCTCATTGTCCCACTGGAGTAAGCAGAGAGGGAGTGACTTGTGGCAGGAGTGCTGTGAGAGATTTATTTATTTAGTTGGTGTGTTTTTTTGCCTTTATTTTTCGAGTAGTATTTTTCTTTTCTTAATTTTAAACTGAAAACCGGAAGTGGGCTGCTAAGGAGTCTGGGAAGGGTTTTTTAAGCGCGTGAAGTATAAAAGGGAGGCCGCAGTGTACAGCGGGCAGCGTCGGGAGTGGGCAGGGGAGTGAGTGGGAAGCAGAGTGTGAGCTATAAGGGCTTTGGCTCACAGGGCTTCGGGGGACAGGGCGAGCAGGGGTGAGTTTTATCATTCTTGTTTACTTTTCTGTGTGCCTTGGTATAAAGGGGCAAATATGGGTGTGAAGCCACTGTGTTGTTCCCAGTGTAGGATGTGGGAAGTCCTGAAGGCACCTGGCCTCCCGGACATCCACATCTGTGAGGGGTGTGTCGAGCTGCGGTTCCTGAGGGACCGTGTTAGGGAGCTGGAACTGCAGCTCGAGGATCTTAGGCTGTTCAGGGAGAATGAGGAGGTGATAGACAAGAGCTATTAGCAGGTGGTCACACCAGGGCCACGGGTGGAGGCCAAGTGGGTGACGGCCAGGAAGGGTAAAGCTCGGGTGATTGAGAGCACCCCGATGGATGTGCCCCTACACAACAAATACTCCTGTCTGAGTACTGCTGGGGGGGGGGGGGGGGGGGGGGGGGGGGGGGGCAGCCCGCCTGGGGGAAGCAGCAGTGGCCGTGTTTCCGGAGTGGAGTCCGGCCCTGTAACTCAGAGGGCTAAGGAAAAGAGGAGGAAGGCAGTGTTAATCGGGGACTCGACAGTAAGGGGGTTGGACAGGCGTTTTTGCGGAGGCAGGCGGGAGTCTTGGATGGGGCCGGGATCCAGGATGTCGCTGATCGAGTCCCAGAGATCCTGAGGTGGGAGGGAGAGGAGCCAGAGGTAGCGGTACATATTGGTACCACTGATGTGGGAAGGAAGGGGGAAGGGGTCATGAAAAGAGAGTATAGGGAATTAGGGAGACAGCTGAGAAGGAGGAAAGCAAAGGGAGTAATCTCAGGATTGCTGCCTGTGCCACGGGAAGGTGAGGGCAGGAATGGAGTGAGGTGGAGGATGAATGTGTGGCTGAGGGACTGGTGCAGGGGGCAGGGATTCAGGTTCCTGGACCATTGGGACCTCTTTAGGGGCAGGTGTGACGTGTACACAAAAAACGGGTGGCACTTGAATCCCAGGGGGACCAATATCCTGGCAGGAAGGTTGGCTAAGGCTACTGGGGAGAGTTTAAACTAGAATAGGTTGGGGGGAGGGGATCGAGATGAGGAGACTGGGAGCGAGGAAGTTAGCTCGCAAACAGAGAAGGGTTATAGGCAGTGCAAGAGGGAGGATGACGGGGAATAGAGAAGGGGAGAGCTCAGACCAAAGGATTGAGATGTGTTTACTTTAATGCCAGGAGTATAGTGAATAAAGGGGATGAGCTCAGAGCGTGGATTGATGCCTGGAAGTGTGATGTGGTGGCTATTACGGAGACTTGGATGTCTCAGGGACAGGACTGGATACTCCAGGTGCCGGGATTCAGATGTTTCAGGAAGTACAGGAAGGGAGGCAAGAGAGGGTGTGGAGTGGCACTGCTGATCAGGGATAGTGTCACAGCGGTAGAGAAGGTGTATGCTGTGGATGGATTGTCTACAGAGTCTCTGTGGGTGGAAGTTCGGAGTGGGAAGGGATCGATCACTTTGCTGGGAGTTTTCTATAGGCCGCCCAATAGTGACAGGGAGGTGGAGGAGCAGATAGGGAAACAGATCCTGGAGAGTGGCAATAATAGCAGAATTGTTGTGATGGGAGACTTTAATTTCCCAAACATAGATTGGAATATCCCTAGGGTAAGGGGATTGGATGGGGAAGAGTTAGTTAGGTGTGTTCAGGAGGATTTCCTGACACAGCATGTGGACAAGCCTACAAGAGGAGAGGCTGTACTTGATCTGATACTGACCAATGAGCCTGGACAGGTGTCAGATCTCTCAGTGGGAGAGCATCTTGGGGATCGCGATCATAACTCTACCTCCTTTATGCTTGCATTGGAAAAAGAGAGGATCAGGCAAGCTCGGAAAGCATTTATATGGAGTAAGGGGAAATATGAAGACATAAGGCAGCAAAGTAGAGGAGTGAATTGGAAGGAGGTATTCTTGGGGAAATCTACTGAAGAGAGGTGGCAGTTTTTCAAGGAATGTCTGTCTAGAGTTCTACAGATGTGGAGATGCCGGCGTTGGACTGGGGTAAACACAGTAAGAAGTTTAACAACACCAGGTTAAAGTCTAACAGGTTTATTTGGTAGCAAAAGCCACACAAGCTTTCGGAGCTCCAAGCCCCTTCTTCAGGTGAGTGGGAATTCTGTTCACAAACAGGGCATATAAAGACACAGACTCAATTTACATGAATAATGGTTGGAATGCAAATACTTACAGCTAATCAAGTCTTTAAGAAACAAACAACGTGAGTGGAGAGAGCATCAAGACAGGCTAAAAATATATGTATTGTCTCCAGACAAGACAGCCAGTGAAACTCTGCAGGACCAGGCAAGCTGTGGGGGTTACAAATAGTGTGACACGAACCCAATATCCCAGCTGAGGCCATCCTCGTGTGTGCGGAACCTGGCTCTCAAGGCGGCCTTCGCGACACATGACGGCGCAGCGTCACTGAGCAGAAACTGATAGCCAAGTTCTGCCCTGATGGTGAACAGAATTCCCACTCACCTGAAGAAGGGGCTTGGAGCTCCGAAAGCTTGTGTGGCTTTTGCTACCAAATAAACCTGTTGGACTTTAACCTGGTGTTGTTAAACTTCTTATACAGTTCTACAGGACAACGTTCCGAGCAGACAGGGAGGAGTTGGTCGGTTAAAGGAACCGTGGTGCACGAAAGCTGTGCGGCACCTAGTCGAGAAGAAAAGGAAAGCGTACAAAAGGTTCAGAGAGCTTGGCAAAGATAGGGATCTAGATGAGTATACGGCTTGTAGGAAGGGACTAAAGAAGGAAATTAGGAGAGCCAGAAGGGGTCACAAGAAGGCCTTGGCAGGTAGGATTGAGGAAAACTCTAAGCCGGTCTATAAATATGTGAAGAGTAAAAGGATGAGACGTGAAGGAATAGGGCCTATAAAAGGAGAAGGCGGGAAAATCTGTACGGAACCAGTCGAAATGGCAGAGGTGCTCAATGAGTATTTTGCCTCGGTTTTCAGAGGAGAAGGACCTGGGTGAATGTACTGCGGGCTTGCGGTGGACTGAAAAGATTGAGTATGTGGAATTTAACAAAGAGGATGTGCTGGAATCTTTGAATGGCATCAAGATAGATAAGTCGCCGGGTCCGGATGGGATGTACCTCAGGTTACTGTGGGAGGCAAGGGAAGAAATTGCAGAGCCTCTGGCGATGATCTTTGCGTCATCGATGGAGACGGGGGAGGTGCCGGAGGATTGGAGGATTGCGGACGTGGTTCCTATTTTCAAGAAGGGGAATAGGGATAGCCCAGGTAATTACCGACAGGTGAGTCTAACCTCAGTGGTTGTAAGCGGATGGAGAAGATCCTGAGGAACAGGATTTATGAGTATTTAGAGAGGTTTAGTATGCTCAAGAATACTCAGCATGGCTTTGTCAAAGGCAGATTGTGCCTTACGAGCCTGGTGGAGTTCTTCGAAAATGTGACTGAACACATTGACGAAGGGAAAGCGGTAGATGTGGTTTATATGGATTTTAGCAAGGTGTTTGATAAGGTCCCCCATGCAAGGCTCCTGGAAAAAGTGAGAGGGCATGGGATTCAAGGGGCTGCTGTCCTGTGGATCCAGAACTGGCTTGCCCAAAGAGGCAGAGAGTGGGCATAGATGGGTCTTTTTTGAAATGGAGGTCGGTCACCAGTGGTGTGCTCCAGGGATCTGTTCTGGGACCCTTGCTGTTTGTCATGTTCATAAATGACCTGGATGAGGAAGTGGAGGGATGGGTTGGTAAGTTTGCCGATGACACGAAGGTTGTGGGGTTGTGGATAGTTTGGAGGGATGTCAGAAGTTACAGAGGGGCATAGATAGGATGCAAGACTGGGCGGAGAAGTGGCAGATGGACTTCAACCCAGATAAATGCGTAGTGGTCCATTTTGGTATGTCACATGGGATGAAGGAGTACAATATAAAGGGAAAGACTCTGACTACTGTAGAGGATCAGAAGGACCTTGGGATCCGGGTCCATAGGACTCTAAAATCGGCCCCGCAGGTGGAGGATGTGGTTAAGAAGGCGTATGGTGTGCTGGCCTTTATCAATCGAGGGATGTAGCGTGTAGCGTTAAAAGAATGTAGCGTTACAGTTAAAGCTAGGGTAAAGAGAAAGATCATCTTAGTGCGAGGTAGGTCCATTTAAAAGTCTGATGGCAGCAGGGAAGAAACTGTTCTTGAGTCGGTTGTTACGTGATCCCAGACTTTTTCCCGATGGAAAAAGGTGGAAGAGAGTATGTCCAGGGGGCGAGGGATCTTTAATTATGCTGCCTGCTTTTCTGAGGCAGCAGGAAGTGTAGACAGAGTCAATGGATGGGAGGCTGGTTTGTGTGATGGATTCGGCAACATTCATGACTTTTTGTAGTTTCTTGCGGTCTTGCAGGAGCCATACCAAGCTGTGATACAGAATTCTATAAGAATGCTTTCTGTGGTGCATCTGTAAAAGTTGGTGAGCGTTGTCGCTGACGTGTCAAATTTCCTTAGTCTACAGAGAAACTGGAGGCATTGGTGGGCTTTCTTAACTATAGTGTCGGCATGAAGGGACCAGGCCAGGTTTTTGGTGATTTGGCCATCTAAAAACTTGAAGGTCTCGACCGTTTCTACTTCATCCTCATTGATGTAGGCATGTTCTCCACTATGCTTCCTGAAGCCGATGATAATCTCCTTCATTTTGTTGACATTGAGGGAGAGATTATTGTCGTTGCACCAGTTCACCAGATTCTCTATCTCATTCTTGTACTCGTCATTGTTTGAGATCCGACCCACTATGTGGTGTCATCAACAAATTTGAAAATTGAGTTGGAGGGGAATTTGGCCACACAGTCATAGGTGTATAAGGAGTACAGCAGGGAGCTGAGAACACAGCCTGGTGGGGCACTGGTGTTGAGGATGATCATGGAGGAAGGGTTGTTGCCTATCCTTACTGATGTAGTCTGTGGGTTAGGGAGTTTAGGATTCATTCACAGAGGGAGGAGCTGAGGCCCAGGCCACGGAGTTTGGAGATGCATAGGAATAATGGTGTTGAAAGCTGAGCTACAGTCAATAAATTGGAGACTGACATAGGTGTCTTTGTTATCTAAGTGTTCCAGGGTTGAGTGTAGGGCCAGGGAGATAGTGCTGTGGACCTGCTACAGCGGTAGGTGAACTATAGCGGATCTAGGCAATCCAGGAGGCTGAAATTGATTCGTGCCATGACTAACCTTTCGAAGCACTTCACAATGATGGATGTCAGAGCCACCAAACGATAGTCTTTAAGGCACATGTATTAGTATACAGTGAAAAGTATTGTTTCTTGCATGCTATACAGACAAAGCATACCGTACATAGAGAAGGAAACGAGACAGTGCAGAATGTGGTGTTACAGTCATGGCTAGGGTGTAGAGAAAAATCAACTTAATACAATGTTGGTCCATTCAAAAGTCTGATGGCAGCAGGGAAGAAGCTGTTTTTGAGTCAGTTGGTATGTGTCCTCAGACTTTTGTACCTTTTTCCTGATGGAAGAAGGTGGAAGAGAGTATGTCTCGGGTGCATGGGGTCCTTGATTATGCTGGCTGCTTTTCTGAGGCAGCGGAAAGTGTAGACAGTGTCAATGGATGGGAGACTGGTTAGAGTGACGGACTGGGCTTCATTCACGACCCTTGGTGGTTTCTTGTGGTCTTGGATAGAGCAGAAGCTGTGATACAACCAGAAAGAATGCTTTCTATGGTGCATCTGTAGAAGTTGGTGAGAACTGTAGCAGACCATACCAAATTTCCTTAGTCTCTGAGAAAGTAGAAGCGTTGGTGGGCTTTCTTAACTATAGCATCCACATGGACATCTAAGAACTTGAAGCTTGAAAACTTGAAGGCAGGTTTTGGACTGAATCTTATGCTTCATTAGTAATAATTTTTATACCCATGAGTTTCTGACATGTTCCATCTGATTTGCCCACCCTGTAACAACTTAATTGCTGCAAGCACTGGGGAGCTCCATATAAAAGTTTCTTGTTCCACAACGACTGCAGGGGATGGTCGACAAGAAGGCAGCACTGTGCTTTTCAGAGGGTGTCCTCACCAGGATACTGGATGGATGGAGCAGAGGCAATACGCACTCTACCCCCGATTCAGGAGATGGCCTTTCAGCAGGATCATCATTCCCGCCTGGGATGCAATGGCTGCCGTTGTCAGTGCAAGCGCTCTGTAGAAGAGGACACAGCAGCAGTGTTGGAAGAAGATGAATGATCTTCTTTGCTTAACCAGGGTAAGTGAACACCCCAGTCCATCTATGAATCCCCTTGCACCCCCAACCCTTTTTCTCATTCAGCCACCTTGGCCTTTGCCAACACCAAGCACTATGTTGCCCCTGCCTCCCACAATCACCAGTAGCTGCAGTTCCTCCAGTAGCTGCTATGATCCTCACACTCCAGCTCCCACTCAAGTCCCACACTTGCTACACCTCATCACCATCTTAAATGTCCCACCTACACCCTTTCTCTCTGTGTCATAGCAGGACAAACTCAACTACAACAAGCGTGAGCAGACACAGCCAGCTGGAGTCATGCCCAAGCTGAGAACCCTCATGCATTTTGAGGAGCGAGCCCTCGAGCTGGACTGAGCGGAGGCTAGGGTGGCTGTTCAGCCAAGTGTTTTCTTTTTGTGGCAGACAAGGCACAGCTAAGTCATGTGGGGCCAACAACTAGCATGTCCAGCGGATTCATAGAAATGAATCATAGAAACCCTACAGTGCAGAAGGAGGCCATTCGGCCCATCGAGTCTGCACCGACCACAATCCCACCCAGGCCCTACCCCCACATATTTACCCGCTAATCCCACTAACCTACGCATCTCAGGACTCTAAGGGGCAATTTTTGTTTAACCTGGCCAATCAACCTAACCCGCACATCTTTGGACTGTGGGAGGAAACCGGAGCAAACCCACGCAGACACGAGGAGAATGTGCAAACTCCACACAGACAGTGACCCGAGCCGGGAATTGAACCCGGGACCCTGGAGCTGTGAAGCAGCAGTGCTAACCACTGTGCTACCGTGCCGCCCTAGGATTCCTAGCGGGCACCCTGTTTCTCCCAGGTCATGAAAGGTGCAGATTTGAGCAGCCTTCAATGACCCATTGATATGTAACATTGAAGAAAGCACCCCTGACAATTGGTTTTGGCCTCACGGGCAACTTCTCCCTTTTGTCCTCACACCGTTGCCTGAGTGTGGGTTCCAATCACACTGCAGTCATCCTCCCCCAAGTGTGAGGCCCTTCAGGCCACATGAGTGGAGACAGAGTCCATTCCTGAATCCTCCACTGTGCCCTGATAGTCCGGCTCTCATGGGACCTTAGCCGGGTAACGCACAGTTACCCCCAGTGCTGAGCCCTCCCACCTTCTGGCCAGCCCATACTAAGGAAGGGCAATAAGACAATAAGACCATAGATATAGGAATAGAATTAGGCCATTCGGTCCATTGAGTCTGCTCCACCATTCAATCATGGCAGATAAATTTCTCAGCCCCATTCTCCCGCTTTTTCCTCACAACCCTTGATCCCGTTATCAATCAAGAACGTATCTATCTCTGTCTTTATTGCACTCAATGACTTGACCTCCACAGCCTTCTGTAGCAATGAATTCCATAGATTCACCACCCTCTGAAATACCTGCGGCACGGTAGCGCAGTGGTTAGCACTGCTGCTTCACAGCTCCAGGGTTCCGGGTTCGATTCCCGGCTCGGGTCACTGTCTGTGTGGAGTTTGCACATTCTCCTCGTGTCTGTGTGGGTTTCCTCCGGGTGCTCCGGTTTCCTCCCACAGTCCAAAGATGTGCGGGTTAGGTGGATTGGCCAGGTTAAAAAAAAATTGCCCCTTAGAGTCCTGGGATGCGTAGGTTAGAGGGATTAGCGGGTAAAATATGTGGGGGTAGGGCCTGGGTGGGATTGTGGTCGGTGCAGACTCGATGGGCCGAATGGCCTCCTTCTGCACTGTAGGGTTTCTATGACCTCCTCATCTCGGTTCTAAATGGTTGTCCCTTTGCTCTGAGGCTGTGCCCTCAGATCCTAGTCTCTCCTACTGATGGAACCATCTTCCCCAAGTCCACTCTATCCAGGCTTTTCATTATTCTGTACGTTCTTTCTACCAAATTGCATAACCTCACATTTTCCACGTGTTCCATTTGCCACTTTTTTGCCCAGTCTCCTAACCTGTCCAAGTCCTTCTGCAGTCTCCCCATCTCTTCATAATGATTTGTCCCTCCGTCTATTTTTGTATCATCTGCAAACTTAGCTATAATGCCTGCATTTCCTTCATCTAGATCATTTATGTGTAGATTGAAAAGTTGTGGTCTCAACACTGACCCCTGCGGAACTCCACTAAATTACTGGCTGCCATCTTCAAAATAACCCTCTTATCCCCACTCTCTGCCTTCTACCAGTCATCTTCTATCCATGCTACTACCTTGCCTCTAACATCATTGGTTCTTATCTTATTCAGCAGCCTCCTGTGCAGCACCTTGTCAAAGGCCTTCTGGAAATCCAAGAAGCTAACATCCATTGGCCCTCCATTGTCAAACCTGCACATTGCCTCCTCAAAGAATTCTAACGGATTTGTCAGGCATGACCGTCCCTTGGTGAAACCATGCTGATTTTGCCCTATTTTACCATGCACTTCCAAGTATTCCAAAATCTCATCCTTAATAATGGACTCTCATATCCTACCAATGACCAAGGTCAGACTAACTGGCCTGTAATTTCTTGTCTTTTGCCTCCCTTCCTTTTTAAATATTGGTGTTACATTCGTGCTTTTCCAGTCTTCTGACTCCAGTGATTCTTGAAAGATCATCACTAATGCCTCCACACTCTCTTCAGCTATCTTCTTCAGAACTATGGGCTGTAGTCCATTTGGTCCCGGTGATTTATGCACCTTCAGACCTTTCAGCTTCCCTTCCACCTTCTCCTTTGGCCACCATACTCACTTCTGTCCACTGACTGTCTTGGATTTTTGGCATGTTACTGCTGTCTTCCACTGTGAAGACTGATGAAAAGTACCTATTTTGTTCCTCCACCATTTCTTTGTTCCCCATTACGACTAGGAATGTTTTACTAGAATTGTATAGGGTGTTGGTGAGACCACACTTGGGGTATTGTGTGCAGTTTTGGTGTCCTTATCTGAGGAAGGATGTCCTTGCTATCGAGGGAGTACAACAATGGTTTACCAGGCTGATTCCTGGAATGGTAGGTCTATCATTTGAGGAGAGACTAAGTCAGTTAGGATTATATTCACTGGAGTCTAGAAGAGTGAGAGAGGATCACATAGAAACTTATAAAATTCTAACAAGTTTAGACAAGGTAGATTCAGAAAGAATGTTCCCGATAGTGGGGGAGTCCAGAACTAGGGGTCATAGTTTGAGGATAAGGAGTAAACCTTTTAGAACTGAGATGTGGAGAAATTTCGTCATCCAGAGGATGGTGAATGTGTGGAATTCACTATCACAGAATGTAGTTGTCCGATTACAAGAAGAAATTAGATATACCTCTTGGGCTAAAGGGATCAAGCATTTGGGGGGGGAAGGGGGGGAATTAGTATGTTGAATTTGATGATCAGCCATGATCAAAATGAATGACGGAGCAGGCTTGAAGGGCCGAATGGCCTACTCTTGTTTCTAGTTTCCATATTTCAATGTTTCTATCACCCCCTCCACCCCTCCCCCCAATATGGTGATTCTGGCACCTCCAGCCCCGGCACCGAGCTGAACTTTTCTGTGTCCCCAGGATCCTCTCTGGTGCCTTCTGAGCAGTGTGCAGCCCAAGAGTACTGGCTGCCTGAGCACTCACCTCTGCACTTCCATCGGAGTTGAAGGCGTCAGGTTCACGCTTATCATAGAATCATAAAATCCCTACAGTGCAGAAGAGGGCCATTCGGCCCATTGACTTTGCGTCTACCACAATCCCACCCAGGCCCGATTCCCGTAACCCCACATATTTACCCTGCTAATCCCCTTGGCACTAGGGTTAATTTAGTGTGGTCAATCAACCTAACCCGCACATCTTTGGACTGTGGGAGGAAACTGGAGCACCGGGAGGAAACCCACGCAGACACGGGGAGAACGTGCAAACTCCAAGCAGATAGTGACCCGAGCCGGGAATTGAACCCAGGTCCCTGGCACTATGAGGCAACAGTGCTAACCATTGTGCCACCGTGCCGTTATGTAGAGTTGTTATAAATGTGCCGTTGTGATATCATGTCAGTGCCCGCTGATTGGTGAGTGAGGGAAAGTCCCAGAGAGAACGCTTGCTAATGACATGCTAATGTATTAAAATGAAGTTCCTGGCGTCCCGCGGTGTGTTTCATGCCACTCCGCCAGCAAGGGGCTGGAAGATTGGAATTCGGAAACTTGCTGGTGCAAATTGCACTCTCCGAATTTTGATTGTGCGCTGCCATTTCCAAAAACGGAAAGTGTTGCTCAAAGCCACCCCCATAATCTTTCAGCTAGGGATTCCCCAGACATCTGAACTCTATGTCAAGGTTGAATTTTAGATCATAATCTCTATCTCCATCCTGTTCTATCTGATTATTCCTCATTTCTTTGTTAAGTTGAGATTGTCTTGTTTATTTCTTTTTCTCTTCATGCTGCATTCAGATAGTTGCTGTTCACACATTTACAGGGCACTGCCCTTGTTTCTTTACTGTACCCAGAACAAGTCTCTTTGGCTGTTTCATCATGAAATCTGGTTATTTAATCTGCCCTGCCCTTCACCTATCACATCTCTTCCCTTTTGGTCTTCCTATCTCCGCCTCTCGTCCATTGGCTTCAAAACTCTTCTTTCTGTCTGTCTTTGGTTCTGATGGAAGGTCATGGATCTGAAACGTTAACATAGAAACATAGAAATTAGAAGCAGAAGTAGGCCATTCGACCCTTCGAGTCTCTCCACCATTCGTTTTGATCATGGCTGATAATCGAATTCAATATCCTGATTCCCCCCTTCTCCCAATATCCCTTGATCCCTTTAGCCCCAAGAGCTATAACTAATTTCTTCTTGAAATCAGACAACATTTTGGCCTCAACTACATTCTGTGGTAATGAATTCCACACATTCACCACCCTCTGAGTGAAGAAATTTCTCCTCATCTCCATTCTAAAAGGTTATCCTCAAATTACGACCCCTAGTTCTGGACTCCCTCATCATCAGGAACATTTTTTTTCAATCTACCCTGTCTAACCCTATTGGAATTTTATAAGTTTCTATGTGATCCCCTCTCATTCTTCTAAACTGCAGTCAATATTATCCTAACTAACCTAGTTTCTCCTCATATGACAGACCTGCCATTCCAGGAATCAGCCTGGTAAACCTTTGCTGTACTCGCTCTATAGCAAGGACATCCTTCCTCAAATAAGGACACCAAAACTGCACACAATACTCCAGGTGCGGCCTCACTAATACCCTGTACAATTGTAGCAAGATATCCCCATACCTATACTCTGTTAACTATGGTTCTCTCTCCACAGCTGCTACCAGACCTGTCGACTGTTTCCAGCATTTCTATTCATATTTCAGTTTTCTTGAATCTGCAGTACCTTGTTTTTATCAACAGAGCATCAGGTACAAACAGAAGGAGGTTATGTTGAACTTCTATAAAACACTGGTCACTTTCAGCTAGATTCTGGGCGCCACACTTTAGGAAAGATTTGGAGAGAGAGTGCAGAGAATATTCAGGGGAATGATTCCGGGATGAGGAGCTTCAGTGATGTGGAGAGATCGGAGACACTGGGATTGTTCTCCCTGGAGAAGAGGATGTTGATAGAGGTAATTAAAATCCCGAAGACAGAGTAGAGGAAGAAACTACAAATTTAAGGAAATTGACAAACAAAGGCAAAGGAGACATGAGGAAAAGTGGTTTCACACAGCGAGTGATGAGGAATGGATTCCACTACTTGCGAGTATAGTGGAGGCAGGGTTCAATCAGTTCCTGTCAACAGAGAATTGGAAGATTCAGGGTGAAAGAAGAAGGCTGGTGGCAGGTGATAGGTGCTTTTCCTCTTCAGAAACACAACATGGTTATGACAGGCCAAATGGCCTCATTCTGTGCTGAATCATTCTTTGATTCTCTAAGGAGAATGAACATTGGTCTGTTACATATCTGCAAGAAAATCAGTGAGATAAATGGAAAAGAAATTAGCTCATATTACAGAGACCAGTGACACAACCAATATCATCTCACTGAATCCAAACTTCCAGTTCCTCCAACAACCTAAACATGATCGAAAGAAATTCTTCTTCTTATGATTCATACTACTAGTTACAAATCTTCTATGAAACCGTTGCTCCTTTTGGCAGTGAAGACAGAGGGACAGCAAAGTGGCAGCCAGAGGGGCAGGCAGAGGGGCAGGCAGAAGGACAGGCAGAGGGGCAGGCAGAAGGACAGGCAGAGGGGCAGGCAGAGGGGCAGGCAGAAGGACAGGCAGAAGGACAGGCAGAGGGGCAGGCAGAAGGACAGGCAGAAGGACAGGCAGAGGGGCAGGCAGAAGGACAGGCAGAGGGGCAGGCAGAGGGACAGGCAGAAGGACAGGCAGAGGGGCAGGCAGAAGGACAGGCAGAAGGACAGGCAGAGGGGCAGGCAGAAGGACAGGCAGAAGGACAGGCAGAGGGGCAGGCAGAAGGACAGGCAGAGGGGCAGGCAGAGGGACAGGCAGAGGTCCATAATTTCCTGTTTTCTTTCTACCTCCCTTTTTGACATTGAAGTGACCTTAGTTACCCTCCAATCTGCAGGGCTTTTTTCTCATGATTTTAGGAATGGGCCCCATAATACATAGGCCTTCCAGACTTGATCTGTCTCTGCCTGACTCTAGGTAATCAGATTCATTATCTGTGATCAATTCTTCTACACAAATAATTAGAAGTTAGAAGTCATTCCTGGCTGATTCCTGGAATACAGTAAGAAGTTTAACAACACCAGGTTGAAGTCCAACAGGTTTATTTGGTAGCAAAAGCCACAAGCTTTCGGAGCCTTAAGCCCCTTCTTCGGGTGAGTGGGAATTCTGTTCACAAACAGGGCATATAAAGACACAAACTCAATTTACAGAATAATGGTTGGAATGCGAATACTTACAGCTAATCAAGTCTTTAAGATACAAACAATGTGAGTGGAGAGAGCATTAAGACAGATTAAAGAGAAGTGTATCGTCTCCAGACAGGACAGCCAGTGAGATTCTGCAGGTCCAGGCAAGCTGTGGGGGTTACTGATAGTGTGACATGAACCCAATATCCCGGTTGAGGCCGTCCTCATGTGTGCGGAACTTGGCTATCAGTTTCTGCTCAGCGACTCTGCACCGTCGTGTGTTGTGAAGGCCGCCTTGGAGAACGTTTACCCGATTCCTGGAATGGCAGGTCTGTCATATGAGGAGAAGCTAGGTTGGTTAGAAGTCATTGCAATGCAATGGGCGGCACGGTAGCACAGTGGTTAGCACTGCTGCTTCACAGCTCCAGGGACCTGGGTTCGATTCCCGGCTCGGGTCATTGTCTGTGTGGAGTTTGCACATTCTCCTCGTGTCTGCGTGGGTTTCCTCCGGGTGCTCCGGTTTCCTTCCACAGTCCAAAGATGTGCGGGTTAGGTTGATTGGCCATGCTAAAATTGCCCCTTAGTGTCCTGAGATGCGTAGGTTAGAGGGATTAGCGGGTAAAATATGTAGGGATATGGGGGTAGGGCCTGGATGAGATTGTGGTCAGTGCAGACTCGATGGGCCAAATGGCCTCTTTCTGCACTGTAGGGTTTCTATGATTCTTCCTATGAATAGGGGCTATTCAGACTTCAAAATGTCCACATTGACTAAAGGAGTGTATCACGAAAGTGAAGACCGTGGTATCTTTACTAGTTATGGCACAGTTCAAACATGGGAAAAGAAACCTCTTGCTAGTTACCACCAACTGCCCTCCCTCAAGTGATATATACAAAAACATATTAATTAGGAGCAGGAGTAGGCCATTTGGCCCCCTCACAGAATCACAGTATTGTTACTGTGCACAAGGAGGCCATCGTGTTGTTTGGCACTACCTCCATGTTAAATGATCTAGATTTGTTCAAAATCTATTAACTCAAGACTGGACAACCATGAGTTGCACTCAACCACAAACTGAAACCTCATGGCCTTGCATATTCCCCACTCTACAATTACCATTAATCTAGAGGATCAACCCTTGTTCAATGAAGAACGCAGGAAGGAATACCAGGATCAACACCAGGAATACCTAAAAAATGAGGTGTCAATCTGTTGAATCTACAACAAAAGAGAACTTCTGTGTCAAACAGCATTAGCAGTAAGTAACAGGAAGAACTAGCAGATTCCACAACCAATGGATCAGATCTAAGCTCTGCAGCCCTGGCACATCCAGTTGTGAATGAAGGTAGACAACTAAACAACTCACTGGAGGGGGAGGCTCCACAAATATCCCCATCCTCAATGATGGAGGAGCCCAGCACATCAGTGCAAAAGATAAGGCTGAAGCATTTGCTACAATCATCAGCCAGAATTGTTGAGTGAATGATCCGTCTCGGCCTCCTCCAGAGGCCTCCAATATCACAGACGGCTTCAGTCAATTTCATTCACTCCATATGATTTCAAGAAATTGTTGAAGATACTGGATACTGTAAAGGTTTTAGTTCTAATAACATTGTGATCAAGACTTCAACTCCAGATATGGTGGAGAGAGAGAGAGGTAACAGAGGAGAAGACAACCACACAGGAAATCAATGGAGACTGATCACAGACTCTGGAAGCTGAACAATTGTCTATTCTGACAAATTAATCTGAGAATTAAATAATCTTGGTTTGTGCCACCTCTGATCACTCTAACAAGCTGAGTTACAACAATTTCCCTATAAATCTCTCGCTAATTCTGATTCAGTTGATTATCAGTCTTTGCTGATGTCCACTCTTGATCTTCTATTTCTCCTTTCCTTGTGATGTTCCACATCTTTTCAAATTCACTCATCTTTCCCTTTATTTCCCCTTTCCTCCCTATAATTATCCTTAATCTGGTTTGAGACTCAGTCTGATTATTTATTACTGACAGTTAGAGGTTTCATTTTACAACCCTGTGGACTGAGAAAGAACGGTTACAACAATAATTTAACAACAATAATGGCAATAGTGGCTTTAAAATGGCTATTCTGGCTGAGAGCTAAGCATGTTGGGAATATTGGTCAATTTATAGATTAAAACCAGATACAGACCGTAAAAAGGCCTTGGTCTGGGAGCTGTGATGTGAAGTTGCCTGTGTTGGTCAGATCAGGGAAGTTGTTTACATTAACTGAGACAGTGTGTCTCCGATCTTTATGGCGCTGCTATGTATGGGACATGTAAAATGAACTAAGCATCATGGCATTTTTCAAAAGTAGTTTCACTGGATGTTTGAGCCATGTGATTGATTTCGAGTTACACAATTGGCTTGATGACAGAGAATTTTCCGGAAGCAAGTGGAGAATTGTGGATAAAAGACATGTGAGTTTTTTTTTGGCAGCGATAACTCCAAGAGAACAATCATCGCAACAGACCGCCTGGTATTGGCCTCGGTACCGGAAAAGACAACAGCAAAACAAACAGGCTTGTCGATCCTGCCAAGTCCTCCTTACTATCATCTGGGGGCTAGTGCCAAAATTGGGAGAGCTGTCTCACAGACTAGTCAAGCAACAGCCTGACATGGTCATTTTCACGGAATCATACCTTACAGATAACACCCCAGACCCACCATTACATCCCTGGATATGTCCTGTCTCAATGGCAAGACAGCAGAGGTGGTGGCAGAGTGGTATACAGTCGGAAGGGAGTTGCCCTGGAAGTTCTTAACATCGAGTCTGGACCCCATGAAGTCTCAGGGTTTCAGGCTAAACACGGACAAGGAAACCTCTTACTGGTTACCATGTACCATCCTCCTTCGGCTGATGAATCAGTACTCCTCCATGTTGAACAACACTTAGAAGAAGCACTGAGGGTAGCAAGGGTGCAAAATGTACGCTGGATGGGGGATTTCAATGTCCACCACCAAGAGTGGCTCGGCAGCAGCATTACTGATTGAGCAGGTCGGGTTCTAAAGGATATAACTGCTAGACTGGGTCTGCAGCAGGTGGTGAAGGAACCGACAAGAGGAAATAACATACTTGACCTAATTTTTACCAATTTGCTGGCTGCAGGTGCATCTGTCCATGACAGTGTCGGTAAGAGTGACCACCGCGCAGTTCTTGTGGAGGCGAAGTCCCGCCTTCACTTTGAGGATACCATCCATCGTGTTGTGAGGCAATATCACCGTGCTAAATAGGACAGAATTCGAACAGATATAGCAACTCAAAACTGGGCATCCATGGAGGCACTGTGGGCCATCAACAGCAGTGGAACTTTCTCCAGCACAATCTGCAACCTCATGGCCTGACATATCCCCACTCAACCATTACCATCAAGCCAGGGATCAACCTCGTTAAATGGAGAGTGCAGGAGGGCATACCAGGAGCAGCACCAGGCATACTTAGAGATGAGGTGTCAACCTGGTGAAGCTACCAAACAAGGCTACTTGCATGCCAAATGGCAAAAAGCAGTAAGTGATAGACAGAGCTAAGCGATCCCACAACCATGGGATCAGATTTAAGCTCTGCAGTCTTGCCACATAGAATCATAGCATCCCAACAATGCAGAAGGAGGCCATTCGGCCC
Organism: Mustelus asterias; assembly: GCF_964213995.1. Taxonomy (NCBI): domain Eukaryota; kingdom Metazoa; phylum Chordata; class Chondrichthyes; order Carcharhiniformes; family Triakidae; genus Mustelus; species Mustelus asterias. The sequence continues at coordinate 71,016,480 of NC_135804.1, read as the reverse complement.
AGTGAGCCTGCACTAACTCAATCCCACCCAAGCCCTATCCCCGTAACCCCACATATTTACCCTGCTACTCCCCCTGATTTAGGGGCAATTTAGCATTGCCAATCCACCTAACCTACACATCTTTTGATTGTGGGAGGAAAGTGGAGCACCCGGAGGAAACCCATGCAGAGAATGCATGAACTCCACACAGTCACCTGATGCCGTCGTGAATGGTGGTGGAGAATTAAACAACTCATTGGAGGAGGAGGCTCCACAAATATCCCCATCCTCAATGATGGAGGAACCCGGCACATCAGTGCAAAATATAAAGCAGCAGCATTTGCAGCAATCTCAACCAGAAGTGCCGAGTGGATGATCCATCTCGACCTCCTCCAGAGGTCCCCAGCATCTTAGATACCAGTCTCCAGCCAATTCGATTCACTTCATGTGATATCAAGAAATGGTTGGAGACACTGGATGCTGCAAAGGCAATGGGCCCTGATAACATTCCGGCAATAGTACTGAAGATTTGTGCTCCAGAACTTGCCGCTCCCCTAGCCAAGCTCTCCCAGTACAGTTACAACATTGGCATCTACCCACCAATGTGGAAAATTGCCCAGGTATGTCCTGTACACTAAAAGCAGAACAAATCCAACTTGGCCAATTACCGCCCAGTCTACTCTCGATCATCAGTAAAGTGATAGAAGGGGTGGTATCAATCGGCATCTGCTCAGCAATAACCTGCTTAGTGACGCACAGTCTGGGTTTTGCCAGGGTCACTCAGCTCCTGACCTCATTACAGCCTTGGTTCAAACACGGACTAAAGAGCTGAATTCCAGAGGTGAGGTGAGAATGACAGCCCATGACATCAAGGCCACATTCAACTGAGTGTGGCATCAAGGAGCTGGAATCAGTGGGGATCGGGGCAAACACTCCACTGGTTAGAGTCATACCTGGTACATAGGAAGATGGTTATGGTTGTGGGGGGCCCACAGTCATCTCAGCTCCATGACATCTCTGCAGGAGTCTCTCAGGGGAGTATCCTAGGCCCAACAATCTTCAGCTGCTTCATCAATGACCTTCCCTCCATCATAAGGTCAGAAGTGGGGATGTTCGCCGATGATTGCACAATGTTCAGCAGCTTTCGCGATTCCACAGAAACTAAAGCTATCCATGTTCAAATGCAACAAGATCTGGACAATATCCAGGCTTGGGCTGAGAAGTGGCAAATAACATTCGTAGCATACAAATGCCAGGCAATGGCCATCACCAATAAGAGAGACTCTAACCACTACCCCATGACATTCAATGGTGTTACCATCACTGTCAACATTCTTGGGGTTACCATTGACCAGAAACTCAAGTGGATTCGCCACACAAACAGTGGTTACAAGAGCAGGTCAGAGGCTAGGAATACTGTGGCGAGTAACTCACCTCCTGACTCCCCAAAGCCTGTCTGGCATCTACAAGGCACAAGTCAGGAGTGAAATGGATTACTCCCCACTCCCTGGATGGGTGCAGCTCCAACAACACTCAAGAAGGTTGACATCATCTAGGACAAAGCAGCCCACTTGATTGGCACCACATCTACAAATATTCAATCCTTCCACCCCCAACACTCAATAGCAGCAGTATGTACTATCTACAAGATATACTGCAGCAATTCACCAAAGACTGTCTGTTGCCCATACATAACTGGAGTTACAATGATCCCAATAATATGTAAGGGCTCCCCAGTGTATGTGTCCAATCTAGCCTTGGTGTCCTGCAGGCTTGATGGCAAGATGCCCTATTGGAGTCGCCTAAAGGTTTGCTCCCCTATGATAGATACAGTGGCTCCTATGTTTACCTTCATGTCCAGGGACTGGCCTTTTACGTGAAGTTTAATCTTGATTGGAGCCATTTTGGATGCAATGATGCAATTTATCTGCATCAATCCCTCGTTGTTGGGATGGTTTATTTGTAAAGTCCTCTCTTGAGGTGGCTTTGCCCTTCAGCCTGGGTGGTACGCATTTTGTCTGTTTTGGTATCCTTGTCTAGGGCGAATTCTATGACTACAAGTGCAGCATGGATGTGCTTGCTCCTCACTGTATTGTGAAGAGACTTTCCATCCAGTTTTGGAATCTCATGGCCTCCGAATCCAATTGCCCTTTCATAGAAACCCTACAGTGCAGAAGGAGGCCATTCGGCCCATCGAGTCTGCACCGACCACAATCCCACCCAGGCCCTACCCCCATATCCCTACATATTTACCCGCTAATCCCTCTAACCTACGCATCTCAGGACACTAAGGGGCAATTTTAGCATGGCCAATCAACCTAACCCGCACACCTTTGGACTGTGGGAGGAAACCGGAGCACCCGGAGGAAACCCACGCAGACACGAGGAGAATGTGCAAACTCCACACAGACAGTGACCCGAGCCAGGAATTGAACCCAAGTCCCTGGAGCTGTGAAGCAGCAGTGCTAACCACTGTGCTACCGTGCCGCCTGGTTGTTGGCAACAAATGGGAAACACGAGCATTATCTGCTGGGGACTTGGTTCTGCATTATGGGGGTTGCCCAAGGCTAAGGTTAATACTGTTTATGGACCCTTGAAGGTCCTGGGACCCTTTTTCTGTGTCTTTGGATTGCAATATTATGATTTCCACTTAATACATGATCCCTTAACATTTCCGGAAGTGCTGACTCATATGTCAGCGTTCCACCAATTTCCAGTCTCACCAACACTTCAGTGACAAGTATCCCAAGGAATCTATTAGCCTTGGGAAACCCGTAGCATTGCAATATAATAGACCGTTTAGAATCATAGTGGTTCAATACCATCTCTACCAATTCGTCAAAAGATTTTGAATCCGGGGCTGTCAGGTAGATTAAACATTTATGATTCTGAAAGTCGGGGCCCCACAAGCAGTCAGGAGGACGACTTTTTGCTGGTCGTCCCCTTCTATCCTATTTGCCCAGAAGAAATGCCTCATTCTTTCGGCGTACTCGGGCCAATCCTTGACACTGCATCATAAATTTCCAGTTTCCCAAACAGTGGCATTTTCAATATCTCCCCACCACTGTCTTACTGGGTTCATTGAAAGGCAAGGCTGTCCAAAATCTTTCTTGCTACTCATCACCAATGTAATAACTCAGGAAGCCTGACTGGAAAGTAACATAATTTATTACAGAATTCAAAGTAAAACCATTACGGTGTTGTACTTACATTAGTCCCTGCCTGGGACAAGTAGTTCAGCAGGCCCAGTCCTTGCTCTGTCTTATGAAAGACTTAGCTAATGAGTTCCAGTTGGGCAAGCCATTGCCTTTCCCAGAGGAACACATGCTCAATGAGCCCCACAGGGAGATCAGTGATTCCCCATGGATCTCATGGGGGTTATCACAACCCTTCCCCTCCATGTCCAAGGATTCCTCCTCACTCCCACGACAATTTATCTGCAGCCTCGTCTCCAGCAGATCTTGTGTGGGTTATCACAAAAGACTTCTAACATTTTCCCTATGACAGATGTTAAGTTAACCGGCCTGTAGTTTCCTGCTTTCCGTCTCCCTCCCTTCTTGATTAAATTAGTTACATTTGCTATTTCCCAATCTAATGGAAACTCACACAAATCTAGTGATGTATCAGTTCTCCTCCATGGTGAACACTACTTACTTGGATGAAGCACTGAAGCTGGCACGGGCACAGAATGTACTTCAGTGCCCATTACCAGGAGTTACTCATTATTTTAAGGCCCGGGCCAGAGACTCCAAGGTGTTTTATGAAGTGAGCCGAGACCCTAAGTTTTACATTTCTTTTTGGCATTGGTGAAGTGACCCACTAGGAAGCTTTTATCAAACAAAGTTTATTTAAGAACACAGTTAGAATATAGCAAAAATAATTAGCATAATTTTTACCAATTACAAGACTTAAACATGACACAGTGCAACTCTTAACAGCTTTGTTGTTCCAATTTAAAGATAGCAATTTAAAAACAACATAGGCGTATACCCTTCTTCAGAATAAGTTAGCATTACTACAAATAGTCTCACATGATACTAGATTTCCAGCTTTGTAACACCTATGGACAGAAGTCCAAACAGCCATTCTCAGAGAAGGATATATCCTCAAACCAGCAAAACCTCAGAGGTAAACCCAGTCTCTGGCAGCTTCCAGTCTCCAGAGTTCAGGGAGGGCAAAAGAAGAGAGATTCTGTGTCTCTCTCTCTCGGCTCCTAAAACTGGACTTCTGTGAAAACATAACTGTCCCAGTCATATGACCTGACTTGTCATTTGTGCATGGAGTCAGGAGAGATAGGAGAGGTGATGAATGAATACTTTTCTTCGGTGTTCACCAAGGAGAGGGGCCATGTTTTTGAGGAAGAGATGGTGTCACAGGCTGATAGGCTGGAGGAAGTAGATGTTCGGAGGGAAGAGATACTAGCAATTTTGAATAAACTGAAAGTTGATAAGTCCCCTGGGCCTGATGAAATATATCCTAGGATTCTTTGGGAGGCAAGGGATGAGATTGCAGAGCCTTTGGCTTTGATCTTTGGGTCCTCACTGTCCACGGGGGTGGTGCCAGAGGACTGGAGAGTGGTGAATGTGGTTCCTCTGTTTAAGAAAGGGAATAGAAATGACCCTCGTAATTATAGGCCGGTTAGTCTTACTTCGGTGGTCAGTAAGTTGATGGAAAAGGTTCTTGGGGATAGGATTTACGACCATTTAGAAAGATGCAGCTTAATCTGGGATAGTCAGCACGGATTTGTGAAGGGCAAATCTTGCCTCACAAATATGATAGAATTTTTTGAGGAGGTAACTAAGTGTGTAGATGAAGGTAGTGCAGTTGATGTCATATACATGGATTTTAGTAAGGCGTTTGATAAGGTCCCCCATGGTCGGCTTATGATGAAAGTAAGGATGTGTGGGATCGAGGGAAGTTTGGCCGATTGGATAGGCAACTGGCTATCTAACAGAAGACAGAGGGTGATGGTGGATGGAAAATTTTCGGACTGGAAACCGGTTACCAGCGGAGTGCCACAGGGATCAGTGCTTGGTCCTCTGCTATTTGTCATTTTTATAAATGACTTGGAGGAGGGGTCTGAAGGGTGGATCAGTAAATTTGCTGATGACACCAAGATTGGTGGAGTAGTGGATGAGGTGGAGGGCTGTTGTAGGCTGCAAAGAGATATAGATAGGATGCAAAGCTGGGCTGAAAAATGGCAAATGGAGTTTAACCCTGACAAATGCGAGGTGATTCATTTTGGTAGGACAAATTTAAATGTGGATTACAGGGTCAAAGGTAGGGTTCTGAAGAATGTGGAGGAACAGAGAGATCTTGGGGTTCATATCCACAGATCTCTAAAGGTTGCCACTCAGGTGGATAGAGCCGTGAAGAAGGCCTATAGTGTGTTGGCGTTCATTAACAGGGGGTTTGAGTTTAAGAGCCGTGGGGTTATGCTGCAACTGTACAGGACCTTGGTGAGACCACATTTGGAATATTGTGTGCAGTTCTGGTCACCTCACGACGAGAAGGATGTGGAGACACTGGAAAGAGTGCAAAGGAGATTTACCAGGATGCTGCCTGGTTTGGAGGGTGGGTCTTATGAGGAAAGGTTGAGGGAACTTGGGCTTTTCTCTTTGGAGAGGAGGAGGTTCAGAGGAGACGTGATAGAGGTTTATAAGATGATGAGGGGGGATAGATAGAGTGAACGTTCAAAGACTATTTCCTCGGGTGAATGAAGCGGTAACTAGGGGGCATAACTATAGGGTTCATGGTGGGAGATATAGGAAGGATGTCCAAGGTAGGTTTTTTACTCAGAGAGTGGTTGGGGTGTGGAATAGACTGCCTGCAGGGATAGTGGAGTCAGAAACTTTAGGAACATTTAAGAAGCTATTGGATAGGCACAGGGAGTACTTCGGGATGATAGGGAGGAAATAGCTTGATCTGGGTTTCAGACAAAGCTCGGCCCAACATCGTGGGCCGAAGGGCCTGTTCTGTGCTGTACTGTTCTATGTTCTATGTTCTATGTCAATCATCCCCAATCAAGCTCTACTCTGCCATCCTGGGGGAAAACTAAATTAACAGAACACGGCATTAGTTTAGATTAAAACCAACATGTTAGTTATACTGTTTCAGCAACAATAAAGGACACCGGCTGCAGAAAACATCGCTTCAACAAAACACCAGGGATTGTGAAAACATCCTGCAGAGAAACATGATTAAAATACATTAAAAGGCTCCAAAAATATCCCCATCCTTAATGATGGGGGAGCGCACCACATCACATCAGTTCAAAAGATAAGGTTGAAGCATTAACAACAATCTTCAGCCAGAAGTGCTAAGTGGAGGATCCAACACCGCTTCCTCCAGAGTCCCCAGCATCACAGATGCCAATCTTCAGCCAATTCAATTCAGTCCACATGATATCAAGAAATGGTTGAAGGTATTGGATGCTGCAAAACCCATGTTTCTAATAATGTTCTGATGAAGACTTCAACTCCAGAACTAGCCATGCTCCACGCCAAGCTGTAGAACTGCACCACTGGCATATACCCAACTGTTGTAGGTAAAAAAATACCTCTGAGACTAGTCTGAGTCAAAATACAGTCAGGCTTTATTCTCACAAGCTTGTGGGTGAACCTGACCCCTGAAAGCAGACAGCCAGAGTTCTCTCTGAACACAATCAGTGTGGATATTTATACAGCATGGCTTCTAATACCAGTCATGAAGCAAACTCCAGACCAGCCATGAATCAAAAGTACATTTAACAGCCTCTGGTCACGAAGCATGGTGCATTTGACAGCCTCTGACCATAAACCAGAGTGTATCTGGCATTCTCAGGTCACGAAGCAGTCTTTGGTTTCCTGCTCTTCCCGCGGCTTTTCCTTTGAAGTGACCAGCGCGAATACAGCTGCCGCAAAGAACAAAAGAACAAAGAAAATTACAGCACAGGAACAGGCCCTTCGGCCCTCCAAGCCTGCACCGACCATGCTGCCCGACTGAACTAAAACCCCCTACCCTTCTGGGGACCATATCCCTCTATTCCCATCCTATTCATGTATTTGTCAAGACGCCCCTTAAAAGTCACTCCTGTATCCGCTTCCACAACCTCCCCCGGCAGCGAGTTCCAGGCACCCACCACCCTCTGTCTTGCCTCGTACATCTCCTTGCCCCTCACACCTTAAACCTATGCCCCCTAGTAATTGACTCTTCCACCCTGGGGAAAAAGCTCCCGACTGTCCACTTAGTCCATGCCTCTCATAATCTTGTAGACTTCTATCAGGTCGCCCCTCGACCTCCATCATTCCGGTGAGAACAAACCAAGTTTCTCCAACCTCTCCTCAGCGAGTCCTTTATTACCCGGTTAACATTGGAGTGCGCAGACAAGTACATACATGGCTTATCTCTGATTCCTGTCTCACCTCGAACTGCGGGAGGAAACCGGAGCACCCGGAGGAAATCCCCGCAGACACTGGGAGAACGCACAGACTCCGCAGCATCAGTGACCCAAGCTGGGACCCGAACCCGGCGCTGCCAGGCAGCAGTGCTTTCACAATGGCAGAGAAAACAAAATCTAAGGACATCAAATCCATGTTGCTTTCTTTTGCTTAGTTAGAGAGGGAACAAGAGGCACCTGAACAGAAACCTCTTACAATAAAGGCAAGTTACTGGGGATGCTGGAATCTGAAATAAAAACAGAAAAATGCTGGAAAATCTCAGTGGGTCTGTCAGCATCTGTGGAGAGAGAATAGAGCTGTGTGCAGTATTGGTCCCCTTATATGAGGAAGGATATATTGGCATTGGAGGGAGTGCAGAGAAGGTTCACCAGGTTGATACCGGAGATGAGGGGTTTGGATTATGAGGAGAGGCTGAGGAGATTGGGTTTGTACTCGTTGGAGTTTAGAAGGATGAGGGGGGATCTTATGGAGACTTATAAGATAATGCGGGGGCTGGATAGGGTGGAGGCGGAGAGATTCTTTCCACTTAGTAAGGAAGTTAAAACTAGAGGACACAGCCTCAAAATAAAGGGGGGTCGGTTTAAGACAGAGTTGAGGAGGAACTTGTTCTCCCAGAGGGTGGTGAATCTCTGGAATTCTCTGCCCACTGAGGTGGTGGAGGCTACCTCGCTGAATATGTTTAAAGCGCGGATGGATGGATTCCTGAGCGGTAAGGGAATTAAGGGTTATAGGGATCAGGCGGGTAAGTGGTACTGATCCACGTCAGATCAGCCATGATCTTATTGAATGGCGGGGCAGGCTCGAGGGGCTAGATGGCCTACTCCTGCTTCTATTTCTTATGTTCTTATGTTCTTATGAGCCAACATGTTGAGTCTGGATGATCCTACGTCAGAGCTTTTCAAACAGAAACAGAAAAATGCTGGAAAATCTCAGCAGGTCTGATAGCATCTGTGGAGAGAGAACAGAGCCAACCTTTCGAGTCTGAATGACCCTTCGTCAGATGAAAGGTCATCCTCACTTGAAACAGAAACCTCTTGCCTGCCTGACTGCCTCCCCGCCAAACGTTTCTGCTTCTGCTTCCTTCATTTTCCAGTCGCTGATTTTTTTTTTCCCTCTTTCTTTCGCTGAGGGAAAAGCTCTCAGTGAATCACAAGATGGTTACACATACGAACTAGGAGCAGGAGTCTGCCACTCAGCCCTTCGAGCTTGCTCCACCATTCGTGGCTGGTCTGACTGTAACCTCTCGCCTATCCCTTTCACACCCCTCGTTAATCAAGTACCTATCCACCTCTTGCCTTGAGAAGATTCAAAGATTCTGCTTCCACTGCCCTTTGAGGCAGGGAGTTCCAAAATGGGGTGAAAATAATTCTCATCTCTGCCTTAAATGGGTGACCCCTTATTTTTAAAATGACTCCCTAGTTCTCGATTCTCTGACAAGAGGAAACATCCTCGCCACATCCATCCTGTCAACACCCCTCAGGACCGTAAATGTTTCAATCAAGTCACCTCTTATTCTTCTAAACTGCAATGGATATAAACCTAACCTGTCCAATCTTACCTCAAAAGACAACACACCCAATCCTTGCATTATTTAGTAAACTGTAATGACTTTAATCAGGCAGTTGAGGTGGGCCTGTTGGAACATGAACTCCCTGATTAAGGGCCACCAAAAGATGTCCCTCACCAAAAGATGTCTCTGATTAAGGGCGTAATTGATGGGCCAATCAGGGAACCTCTTGTTCTGTATTTAACCAGGCATGTCAGTTCTTCTGGCACTCCTAGTGTAGACCGCTAACTGAAACCACTCGGTGTGATGTTGCCAGACTTGTAAATCAAGGGATTTTGGTGAAGGAATTCTGCGCTGACTCTCTGACAATGCATCTTAGCTAGGCCCATCCCCCACCTTAACCCCATAACCACACACATTTACCATGGCGAATCCATCCAACCCGCACATCCCTGGAATGTGGGAGGGAGCCGGAGCACCCGGAGGAAACCCACGAAAACACAAAGAACAAAGAACAAAGAACAAAGAACAGTACAGCACAGGAAACAGGCCCTTCGGCCCTCCAAGCCTGTGCCGCTCCTTGGTCCAACTAGACCAATCGTTTGTATCCCTCCATTCCCAGGCTGCTCATGTGACTATCCAGGTATGTTTTAAACGATGTCAGCGTGTCCGCCTCCACCACCCTACTTGGCAGCGCATTCCAGGCCCCCACCACCCTCTGTGTAAAAAACGTCCCTCTGATGTCTGAGTTATACTTCGCCCTTCTCAGCTTGAGCCCGTGACCCCTCGTGATCGTCACCTCCGACCTGGGAAAAAGCTTCCCACTGTTCACCCTATCTATACCCTTCATAATCTTGTATACCTCTATTAGATCTCCCCTCATTCTCCGTCTTTCCAAGGAGAACAACCCCAGTTTACCCAATCTCTCCTCATGGCTAAGACCCTCCATACCAGGCAACATCCTGGTAAACCTTCTCTGCACTCTCTCCAATGCCTCCACGTCCTTCTGGTAGTGCGGCGACCAGAACTGGACGCAGTACTCCAAATGTGGCCTAACCAGCGTTCTATACAGCTGCATCATCAGACTCCAGCTTTTATACTCTATACCCCGTCCTATAAAGGCAAGCATACCATATGCCTTCTTCACCACCTTCTCCACCTGTGTTGCCACCTTCAAGGATTTGTGGACTTGCACACCTAGGTCCCTCTGTGTTTCTATACTCCTGATGACTCTGCCATTTATTGTATAACTCCTCCCTACATTATTTCTTCCAAAATGCATCACTTCGCATTTATCCGGATTAAATTCCATCTGCCACACGGGGAGAACACGCAAACTCCACACAGCACCAGGGACCTGGGTGTAATTCACGGCCTTGGATGACTATCTGTATGGAGTCTGCACGTTCCCACCGTATCCGCGTGGGCCTCCCCCGGGCGCCCTGCCTCCTCCAGCACTCCAAAGGTGCATGGGCTAGGTGGATTGGCCATGTTAAATTGCCCCTTAGTGTCCAAAGATGCGCAGGTTAGGTGAACCGGCCATGCCAAACTGCCCCCCAGTGTCCAAAGATGTGCCCAAACGTGTGCGGGCTAAGTGGATCCGCCACGCTAAATTGTCCCTTAGTATCCAAAGATGTGCAAATTAGGTGGACCGGCCATGCCAAACCACCCCTTAATGTCCAAAGATGTGTATCTTTGGTGGATTGGCCATGTTAAATTGTCCCTCCGTGTCCAAAGATGTGCAGATTAGGTGCACCGGCCATGCCAAACCGCCCCCCAGTGTCAGAGGGACCAGCAGGGTAAATGCGCGGAGTTACGGGATTGTTGTCAGTACAGGCTCGATGGGCCAAAAGCGGGAGTCCTCCTTCAAACGGCCGTTATCGCACTCCACATCTTGTAGCTGCTTTCTTTGTTTAATTCACACACAAGCCTGCAGAAAAGGCAAGACTCGACAAACAACATTTACATTTGACTGTCTATCGTTATAAGAATAAAAGTTAAAGCATGAATAACTTGTATTGATGTCAGAAGCAGTATAAACCTGGGGAGATTAGCCACAATGAAGGGTTATGTTTGTGATACATTCCAGGTACAAAGTTCAACCTTGTAGGTACAAAATACATTAACCCTTTCCCTTCTTCACCAACAATATGAACAATTGTCCTGGTAAGTGCTGTCTAATGTCAATGAGCTCATTTGAGGAGTGAAGGAATGTGCTGTAATGAAGAGGTTGGGTACTATTGGGATGGCTTTTAAAAAATTTATTTATGGGATGTGGGCACCGCTGGCCAGGCCAGCATTTATTGCCCATCACTAATTGCCCTTTGAGAAGGTGGTGATGAGCTGCCCTCTTGAATTGCTGCAGTCCTTGAGGTGTATGTATACCCACAGTGCTGTTACAGAGGGAATTCCAGGATTTTGACTCAATGACAGTGAAGGAACGGAGATATATTTCTAAGTCTGGATGGTGAGAGATTTGCAGGAGAAATTCCAAGTTGTGGTCTTACATAGAACATAGAACAGTACAGCACAGAACAGGCCCTTCGGCCCACGATGTTGTGCCGAGCTTTATCTGAAACCAAGATCAAGCTATCCCACTCCCTATCATCCATGTGCCTATCCAATAACCGCTTAAATATTCTGAAAGTGTCTGACTCCACTATCACTGCAGGCAGTCCATTCCACACCCCAACCATTCTCTGCGTAAAGAACCTACCTCTGATATCCTTCCTATATCTCCCACCACGAACCCTATAGTCATGCCCCCTTGTAATAGCTCCATCCACCCGAGGAAATAGTCTTTGAACGTTCACTCTATCTATACCTTCATCATTTTATAAACCTCTATCAAATCTCCCCTCAGCCTGCTCCGCTCCAGAGAGAACAGCCCTAGCTCCCTCAACCTTTCCTCATAAGACCTACCCTCCAAACCAGGCAGCATCCTGGTAAATCTCCTCTGCACTCTTTCCAGCGCTTCCACATCCTTCTTATAGTGAGGTGACCAGAACTGCACACAATATTCCAAATGTGGTCTCACCAAGGTCCTGTACAGTTGCAGCATAACCCCATGGCTCTTAAACTCCAACCCCTGTTAATAAAAGCTAACACACTATAGGCCTTCTTCACAGCTCTATCCACTTGAGTGGCAACCTTTAGAGATCTGTGGATATGGACCCCAAGATCTCTCTGTTCCTCCACAGTCTTCAGAACCCTACCTTTGACCCTGTAATCCACATTTAAATTTGTCCTACCAAAATGAATCACCTCGCATTTGTCAGGGTTAAACTCCATTTGCCATTTTTCAGCCCAGCTTTGCATCCTATCTATATCTCTTTGCAGCCTACAACAGCCCTCCACCTCATCCACTACTCCACCAATCTTGGTGTCATCAGCAAATTTACTGATCCACCCTTCAGCCCCCTCCTCTAAGTCATTAATAAAAATCACAAAGAGCAGAGGACCAAGCACTGATCCCTGTGGCACTCCGCTAGCAACCTGCCTCCAATCCGAAAATTTTCCATCCACCACCACCCTCTGTCTTCGATCAGATAGCCAGTTACCTATCCAATCGGCCAACTTTCCCTCTATCCCACACCTCCTCACTTTCATCATAAGCCGACCATGGGGGACCTTATCAAACGCCTTACTAAAATCCATGTATATGACATCAACTGCCCTACCTTCATCAACACACTTAGTTACCTCCTCAAAAAATTCAATCAAATTTGTGAGGCACGACTTGCCCTTCACGAATCCGTGCTGACTATCCCGGATTAATCCGCATCTTTCTAAATGGTCGTAAATCCCATCCCTAAGGACCTTTTCTATCAATTTACCAACCACCGAAGTAAGACTAACCGGTCTATAATTACCAGGGTCATTTCTATTCCCTTTCTTAAACAGAGGAACAACATTCGCTATTCTCCAGTCCTCTGGCACCATCCCCGTGGACAGTGAGGACCCAAAGATCAAAGCCAAAGGCTCTGCAATCTTATCCCTTGCCTCCCAAAGAATCCTCGGATATATTTCATCAGGCCCAGGGGACCTTCAGTTTAATCAAAACTGCCAGGACATCCTCCCTCCGAACATCTATTTCCTCCAGCCTATTAGCCTGTAACACCTTCTCTTCCTCAAAAACATGGCCCCTCTCCTTGGTGAACACTGAAGAAAAGTATTCATTCATCACCTCTCCTATCTCTTCTGATTCCATGCACAAATTCCCACTGCTGTCCTTGACCGGCCCCAACCTCACCCTGGTCATTCTTTTATTCCTCACATAAGAGTAAAAAGCCTTGGGGTTTTCCTTGATCCGACCCGCCAAGGACTTCTCATGTCCCCTCCTAGCTCTCCTAAGCCCCTTTTTCAGCTCGTTCCTTGCTAACTGGTAACCCTTCCCAGGTGTAATGACCTCACCAAAGCTCATGAAGTAGGTCTCTTCGAGAATGAGCTCCCTGATTGCCTGCCCAATCAGGGAGTCTTACTGTGTATATGATGAGGAGTGTCAGGGCTACTGACTGATACTTCGGACCTAGACTTTAAAAGCTAGTTTAAAAAAAACCAACCAGAATTCTCAATTAATACCAAGCTCTCCTGTTGGTTATTTGATTATAGAACAACAATGCCACCCCCCCCCGCCCCAACACCCCCCCCCCCCCCGCCCCCCACACCACACACAAACACACACACACACACACACGCCATTACAGGAACAGCGCCTGCAGAATTGCTCATGGGCAGACAACTCTGCACTAGTTTGGAAATGATGATGTGGAGATGCCGGCGTTGGACTGGGGTAAACACAGTAAGAAGTTTAACAACACCAAGTTAAAGTCCAACAGGTTTATTTGGTAGCAAAAGCCACACAAGCTTTCGGAGCCCCAAGCCCCTTCTTCAGGTGAGTGGGAATTCTGTTCACAAACAGGGCACATAAAGACACAGACTCAATTTACATGAATAATGGTTGGAATGCGAACACCGCTCGACAATCACCAGGCAAGACTGTTCTCTTCCTGTTGGGGAGCACTTCAGCGGTCATGGGCATTCGGCCTCTGATATCATAGAAACCCTACAGCACAGAAAGAGGCCATTCAGCCCATCGAGTCTGCACCGACCACAATCCCACCCAGGCCCTACCCCCATATCCCTACATATTTACTCACTAGTCCCTCTAACCTACGCTATTCGGGTAAGCGTTCTCCAAGGCGGCCTTCACGACACACGACGGTGCAGAAACTGATAGCCAAGTTCCGCACACACGAGGATGGCCTCAACCGGGATATTGGGTTCATGTCACACTATTTGTAATCCCCACAGCCTGCCTGGACCTGCAGAGTTTCACTGGCTGTCCTGTCTGGAGACAATACACATCTTTTTAGCCTGTCTTGATGCTCTCTCCACTCACATTGTTTGTATCTTAAAGACTTGATTAACTGTAAGTATTCGCATTCCAACCATTATTCATGTAAATTGAGTCTGTGTCTTTATATGCCCGTTTGTGAACAGAATTCCCACTCACCTGAAGAAGGGGCTTGGGGCTCTGAAAGCTTGTGTGGCTTTTGCTACCAAATAAACCTGTTGGACTTTAACCTGGTGTTGTTAAACCTCTTACCTAGTTTGGAAAGGCAGGAAGAAGCCCAATGCAGAGGCCACGACAACAGCAGCCAGGAGAGACAATTGGAGGCCTGTGAAAAAAACTACTGGCAAATATTTACAAAAGGGTCCCACATGGCTATCAGAACAGTTGACTCATCTGGACTAGGTGCAGCCTTGAAATCACAGTTTGACTAGGAGCCAACAATGTGCAATATGAGAACTGAGGCTGAGAACTGAGGAGCATCTTCCCAGACCTGCCTCCCCCAGCTCTCCGGCGCTCATAATTAGGACTTTGAAGTCCAAAATGGAGACTCAGATGAAGCCGCAACTACTCCTTTGCCTTCCGAGGAATGAAGTGAACCAGAACTCTGGTGCTCACGTCATAAGAGATGAGTGCCTGTTCGATACACCTTGCCCACTTCAGACACCGAGTTGGAGGAACTGGATCCAGCATCAAAACGTCGCAAGAGACACGTGAGGCACGTGAACCACCAAGGTTCTTCGGACTGAAGGGGAAGGGGTGTAATGATCTCAGTAAGGCCCATGTTTGGCCTCTTGGCATATAGGATCATAGAATCCTACAGTGCAGAAGGAGGCCATTCAGCCCATTGAGTCTGCATCGACCACAATCCCATCCAGGCCCTATAGGAGGGAAATAAAATGAGTCGAGCCTTGGAGACCATGTCGAACTTCAAGAAAAGTTTTTCTTCCACATGCATGATGGAGAGCTGAACTCGGGCCTGAAATCTCAGGTTGCCTGCGAGTCCTCTCTGGTAAATTGGTATAGGTTAATATACTGTTTCGAGTCACAAAGGTTTACATTAGCATATTAATTCCTTGAGTTGAATCCAAGATGGTTCTTCTAATTTTCTAATCAGACTGCATTGTTCAGTACAACTTCATTAATCAGTTCCTGGACTGTTCTGTTTACCTGATTATAAAATGTCGAAGCATTGTATTTGGCCCACTGATTTTCACTGATATGTTAATCGTTATCCCCCTCTGTTTGATAATCGTGTTTTACAAAAGACTATACCTTCCCTAGACTATATGGAGCCTCGCGGTCTTAATGCCGGTTCTCCCATTGTCTTGATCATTCAGAATGATTTCCTGCGCATCAGAAGTTGATAGCATGTGTTAATCATTATCTATCAGCAGAGCAGGCCTCTTGCTGTCTGCATTAACCCGTTCCTTCCCTCTGGTGAGGCCTGGTTCTCTGGGCTTGCTCTATGTAGCCCTACACGTATTATACTGAAATAAAATAAAATATGAATGGACATATCAATTAAAATATAAAAGACATGATGTCCGATATTGCCCTACAACAGGCCCTATCTCCATAACCTCATGCATTTACCCTAGCTAGTCCCCCTGACATTAAGCAGCAATTTAGCATGGCCAACACACCTAACCTGCATATCTTTGGAGTTTGAACTCACTGATAGAGGTAATGATTACCTGCTCAATTAGGGAGTCTCACCTGTGTATATAATGAGGATTGTCAGGTCGACTGACACTCTGGATTTTGACCTTACACCTGAAGCACTCAGCGGAGTGGAATTGAATTTATTAATAAAGGGAAACTGGTGAAGGGACAGTGGCCTGAGGAGTTATTTCACCAGGTATCTGCTTCCCTTGTCCTTCTAGATGGTAGTAATCATAGGTTTGGAACGTGCTGCCTAACGAAACTTGGTGAATTCCTGCGGTGCATCTTGCAGACAGTACACATGGCTATTAACATTCATGGAGGGGCGTGGAGGGAGTGAATGTTTTTGGAAGGGGTAGCAATCAAGCAAGCTGCTTTGTCCTGGATGGTGTCAAGTTTCCTGAATGTCATTGGAACTACACTTGTCCAGGCAAGTATATAATGGACTATTGGGATATTAGAGAGATGTTCTTTGGTGGAAGTATAAGGGGATTGGAATAATCAGCTTGAATTGGTAAGTTTGGCTTTTAAGTGCATGGGTTTTAATAGTGGGTGGGTTTAATAGAGCGGCACGGTGGCACAGTGGTTAGTACTGCTGCCTTTCAGTGTCAGGGACCCAGGTTCGATTCCCAGCTTGGGTCACTGTCTGTGCGAAGTCTGCACGTTCTCCTCGTGTCTGCATGGGTTTCCTCTGGCTGCTCCAGTTTCCTCCCACAGTCCGAAAGACGTGCTGGTTAGGTGCATTGGCTATGTAAATTCTCCCTCAGTGTACCCGAGCAGGCGCCAGAATGTGGCAACTAGGATATTTTCATAGTATCTTCATTGCATTGTTAATGTAAGCCTACTTGTGACTAATAACTAAACTTTACTGTTGGGGACTAGATTTGCTTGTTGGGATACTGGAATATGGGACTCAAATGGGGGGGCAGGGGATTTGAATGGATAAATTTGGCTGGAATTATTGGTTTCAATTGGAAATCACCTGACTGGATGCATGTGAGAGGTTCAGGCATTACAGTGATCAGCCCTAATTGAAGGATAGTTAATTCGAGGAGTGCCTATTCATAGAGGGATCAGGTACTTGAAGGATTCGCTTTGATGGGAATATTAGAGTACATTTGTCGGAAAATCACTTTCATCATGTGTTCACATAAACAGTGGTGACAGCCTGCTCTAAAATCACTGCTCATTCACTCAGTAAAAGAGGAACCTGGAGCCAGTATTTTCTTAACAAAGGTTTAGTACATGAAGTGTTTGACATTGAGGATTTTGGTGGGTAAAATAGGACACTGGTTCTTATTATGACAGCCATGAAGGTCAGAGGGATCATCAGTAGATCTACCCATGGTCTTCATGGAGTACAAGCTGCCTTATTGAGTGAGCAGAAGCTTGCCCAATGGGAAGCAGCCAGTAGGAGTTTTGAAGCCTGTGACTTTACTCGAACCATTGTTGTAGGTTCTAAGGTGAAGACTACCTGACTGCAAGCCATGGGAGTGGCCTTTTTCTTTGGTTCACAATAGAGGGTGTTGGTGATGGAAACTGGCATGTGGCTGGATCACTGCTTTGGCAATAAGGATGGGATTAATATTTTCTTCCTACATTTTGCACTCTAGACAATCTCTGAACATCAAGAATCTTCTCCAGTAAGAAAAAGCTATAATGCCTCTTTTTAGGAAACTTGAGCCCTATGACACTAGGGGGAAGACCCGGACCAATACACTGAGCACACGCATTACTGTTTCTTTGCTAACGACATTGAAGGAAATGAAAAGCATAAAGTGATATTGCCAACAGCATGCAGGGCCCCGATTTTTCAGTGCCACAAGAAGTCTGACCTATCCGATGCCCCCCATTCTAAAACTTTTCATGAATTTGTAGACCTGCTAAGAAAACAGTACGACCTGATGCCCCTGGTAATTCTCCAGAGATATTGCTTCAACATGGCTGGGAGAATCCCTGGGGAACCTGTCACTGAATTCTCGGTTAGGTTGCGGTAACCAGCTGAACATTGCAAATTTGGACCACCTGTTAATGAAAAGTTGCGAGGCATCAATGACCTAACAACCCAAAAGAAACTATTGACAGAACCCAATTTGGACCTTAAAATAGTAATTGAGATAGCCTTGTCAGTTGAGAATGCAGAGAAAGAGTCTCAAGAGCTACAAGGGACATAAGGCAGCATTGTCTTCCATCTAGGGGAAGGGACCTCATACAACAAGTCCTCAACTGAGAGTGCTTGTGTAAACCAGGTATTAAAGGGCCCCATATAGGAACCCTAATGTCACCACCAGACAATTAGGAACAGCAGTGCCAACACTAAGAGTATTAAAGAATATATTCCATAGTGGACAGATTACTGCAAGCACTGTCAAAGAACACAGCCCGGCAAAGTTTCAGGAACAAGCAAAACACATGCTGCCTGGGAAAAAGCCAAGGCTGGTATCTGAAAGTACTGTGCTGGTATCCCCTCTTGCAGAGACAGGAACACCACAACTGAATCATATTGTAACATCAAAAGCTGCCCTGACAGTGGAGGAATTACTAGTAAATTTCCATCCCTTGAAGATGGAGCTGGACATGGAAGCTGCAGTCTCCATTATTGGGGAACTGACCTATAAGCACCGCCAAATTGGCATCTAATTCCTGAGCTTCGAAGGCATGAGGGCCAGACTAACCTCCTACACAGGGGAACCTTTACAAATAAAAGGCACCACAATGGCCCAGTAACTTATAAACAGCAATCAGCTTGACTCCCACTCATTGTTGTACAAGGGCACAAACACAGTCTTATAGGGGGAAATTGGCTCCAGCAGATGTGGTGAACTAGTTGGAGATCTTCAAGCTAGATGTGGGGGTACAGTACAAAGTTATTAGGAGTGCAGAATGTAGCGTTATAGTCATAGCTAGAGTGTAGAGAAAAATCAATTTAATGCAAGGTAAGTCCATTCAAAAGTTTGACAGCAGCAGGAAAGAAGCTGTTCTTGAGTCGGTTGGTACGTGACCTCAGACTTTTGTATCTTTTTCCCAAAGGAAGAAGGGGTGCGTGGGGTCTTTAATTATGCTGGCTGCTTTGCCAAGTAAGAAGTTTAACAACACCAGGTTAAAGTCCAACAGGTTTATTTGGTAGCAAAAGCCACAAATGGTTTTTGCTACCAAATAAACCTGTTGGACTTTAACCTGGTGTTGTTAAACTTCTTACTGTGTTTACCCCAGTCCAACGCCGGCATCTCCACATCATGCTTTGCCAAGGCAGTGGGAAGTGTAGACAGAGTCAATGGATGGGAAGCTGATTTGCGTGATGGATTGGGCTACATTCACAACCTTTTGTAGTTCCTTGCGGTCTTGGGCAGAGCAGGAGCCATACCAAGCTGTGATACATCCAGAAAGAATGCTTTCTATGTGCATCTATAAACGTTGGAGAGAGTCATAGCTGACATGCCAAATTTCCTTAGTCTTCTGAGTTACCAGAGTTACCTCCACAACCAAACACAAATTTATTCATAGTTTTATCTAAACAAATGTAAAATAAAACACTAAACTGATCTATAAGATCTGAAAGATCTTAAGACAATTCAATATGGAAATAAAAATGCCTATTTTGACAGAGTACTTGTTAAAAAATCTATCCCTTTGCCTGGATTTTGCTGTGATAGAGTTTTGCTGGTTTGCACAAATTGGATGAAACTGCTCTACTCTAAGTATAGGATTCAATGCTTAGATGCATAGAAATAAGAGAAGTCTATTCATCCCCTCCAGCTTGTTCAATTAGATTATGGTCGTCTATGTCTTAACTTCATCTACCAGCCTTGGTTCTGTTACTGCCAAATGTATTTAATCAGAAGAGTAAGAGCACAAACAATTAGTAGCAGTAAGACAACGGTTTACCACAAAGCTCAGCCAGATCCTCATTGGATAAGAATGTAATAAGTAATTTACAAATGCATTTTGAACTTTCTAACACTTTTTTTGTTATCTTTTTCACAACCAATGTGACTAACTTTCTCAGAGATTCTATGAAAGTTACAAAGCCAATGTGTGGTGAGAACAGATTAAGCCCTTAATCCATCTCCTTGCTTATTCCAAAAACCAAATTGAATACAGTTCATGTTCCTTACAAGAGAGATATACAAGATCCAAGCTGACAAGAAATTGCATTGCCACCTGATCTTGGACTTGATCTGATGCTTGATCTGAGCCAAAGGCTGAGAAGCGAATTCCAGTCTGTGCATTATTTTGCTTTTCCACAAGCAGATGCCGGCTTAATAGAATTTGCAATTTGATAAAAGGCAAGCTGATAAGTAGGTTTAAGCATCTGCTTGTTTAGTTCAAAAAAAGCTTCCAATCAGAATTATAAATGAAAAATGACACTAGATGTTTGCATCTGAATGTGAGTTAGTTTCTCCCTCAGACAATTGCCTGTCAACAACCTTGCAATTGTGACATATGACTTAAATTACTCTGGCATATCACTTCTGGGAGTGAAGCTAGTTTTTAATCCCATGGCATGTTAAGCCAATAAATACCACCCTAAGTTTTAGACAAACTCAATTCAAACTGTCACTTGGGAGTACCTGACTTTACTGCATTCAAGTTATACAGGATGATAAACATAAAATACTGCAGATGCTGGAAATTGGAAATAAAAACAAAAATGCTGGAAATGCTCAGCAAATCAGGCAACATCTGTGGAGAAAGAAACAGAGGTCGTGATTCTCCCATCCCGACCTGCAACTTTTCTGGCAGGTTGGGGTAGGAGATGCTGGCTTTGTTCCGGATTTAACAGGCCAAACCACACTGGAAACCGGAACTTACCAGTCCCGGTTGAATCTCCCACTCCGCCAGGAGTACTTCATTCCAGTGGGGTTCAGACGAGCTCCCCACGTTCAGGGAACTAGCAGGAGACCCCGCCGGAATGAAGGTGGGGCAATCAGGGCACCCCAGGGGGTCGGGCAGTGGAGGTGGTGCCCCCTGGGCATGGGCACCCTGGCTGTGCCAGCCTGTGCCCCATGTCACTGCCCAAGGGGCAAAGTGCCCATGCATAGGGGGCATCTTGGCACTACCACCAGGCATCGGGCACTGCCAAGGGGGTGGGGTCCACTGCCACCCAGCATGGCGATCAGTCTGGCTTGAAGGGAGGGCAGCCATTGGGGGTGGCCTGGGGGCATGGTCTGACCCGGGGGAGGGGGGAGGCGGTGTTCAGTCAGGGCTGGCCCAGGAATTGTTGTGGGGGCCATTAGAGGGGCAGCACTGAGGGGGTCCTGGGCTGGCCAGCAATTAGGGAGAATGACAGATCTGGGCCACTGCGCATGCGCAGAGTTTCAGAACTGTCAGACTCCAGTGTGAATAGGCCCTGCCCCCCTGGGTTTTTAATGAGATTCACAATTGGGACCTCTGCATTGCACAGAGTGGGGAGATTCGATAAGAAGTTGAACTGTCAAAACAGTCGGGATCTAGAACAGTTTTCCCGCCAATTCAGTGCTTTTGGGAGAATTGCGGCCAGAGTTTCAACAAGGACGAGATGGAGTCCAAGAAAGAGGAAAGAAGAATCAGACAAGCACAGAAAAGAGAGAGAGAATCTGGTGAACTGGTGCAACGACAATAATCTCTCCCTCAATGTCAACAAAATCAAGGAGATAGTCATCGACTTCAGGAAGTGTAGTAGAAGACATGCCCCTGTCTACATCAATGGGGATGAAGTAGAAATGGTCAAGAGCTTTAAGTTTTTAGGTGCCCAGATCACCAACAACCTGTCCTGAATATAAAAGCAGAGATGTCTTCCTGCATCTGTACAGGGCATTGGTGAGGCCGCAGCTGGAAGACTGCGGAAGGATATATTGGCCTTGGAGGGAGTGCAGAGAAGGTTCACCAGGTTGATACCAGAGATGAGGAGTGTTGATTATGAGGAGAGACTGAGCAGATTGGGTTTGTACTCATTGGAATTTAGAAGGCTGAGGGGGGAGCTTATAGAGACCTATAAGATAATGAAGGGGCTGGATAAGGTAGAGGTGGAGAGATCCTTTCCACTTA
This sequence comes from Mustelus asterias, assembly GCF_964213995.1. Lineage (NCBI taxonomy): Eukaryota > Metazoa > Chordata > Chondrichthyes > Carcharhiniformes > Triakidae > Mustelus > Mustelus asterias. Next base: position 70,994,510 of record NC_135804.1, on the reverse strand, counting down.
GAAAGGAAACTAGAACTAGAGGGCACAGCCTCAAAATAAAGGGGGGTCAGTTTAGGACAGAGTTGAGGAGGAACTTCTTCTCTCAGAGGGTGGTGAATCTCTGGAATTCTCTGCCCACTGAGGTGGTGGAGGCTGAATATGTTTAAATCACGGATAGATGGATTCCTGATCGGTAAGGGAATTAGGGGTTATAGGGATCAGGCGGGTAAGTGGAACTGATCCACTTCAGATCAGCCATGATCTTATTGAATGGCGGGGCAGGCTCGAGGGGCTAGGTGGCCTACTCCTGCTCCGAATTCTTATGTTCTTATGTTCTTATGGTCCCTCCATGCCGAAATTTGGCATGTCCACTATGACTCTCACCAACTTTCACAGATGCACCATAGAAAGCATTTTTTCTGGTTGTACAAGAACATAAGAACTAGGAGGAGGAGTACGCCATGTGGCCCCTTGAGCCTGCCCCACCATTCAATAAGAACATGGCTGATCTTTTTGTGAACTCAGCTCCACTTACCCGCCCGCTCACCATAACCCTTAATTCCTTCACTGTTCAAAAATTTATCTCTCCTTGCCTTAAAAACATTCAATGAGGTAGCCTCAACTGCTTCACTGGGCAGAGAATTCCACAGATTCACAACTCTGTGTGAAGAAGTTCCTCCTCAACTCAGTCCTAAATCTGCTTCCCCTTATTTTGAGACCATGTCCCCTAGTTCTAGTTTCACCAACCAGTGGAAACAACTTCCCTGCTTCTATCTTATCTATTCCCTTCATAATCTTATATGTTTCTATAAGATCTCCCCTCATTCTTCTGAATTCCAATGAGGATAGCACCAGTCTCCTCAGTCTCTCCTATAAGCCAGCCCACTCAACTCCGGAATCAACCTGGTGAATCTCCTCTGCACCCCCTCCAGTGCCAGTATATCCTTTCTCAAGTAAGGAGACCAAAACTGTACACAGTACTCCAGGTGTGGCCTCACCAGCACCTTATACAGCTGCAACATAACCTCGCTGTTTTTAAACTCCATCCCTCTCGCAATAAAGGACAAAATTCCATTTGCCTTATTGATTACCTGCTGCACCTGCAAACCAACTCCTTGTGATTCTTGCACAAGGACACCCAGGTCCCTCTGCACAGCAGCATGCTGCAATTTTTTACCATTTAAATAATAGTCCATTTTGCTGTTATTCCTACCAAAATGGATGACCCCACATTTACCAACATTGTACTCCATCTGCCAGACCCTCGCCCAGGCCGAAGGACCTGTTTCCATGCTCTAAACCTCTATGACTCTATGACTCACTTAGACTATCTATATCCCACTTTCAGTGTCCTCTGCACACTTTGCTCTGCCACCCAGTCGTGAGCATCCTGCAACCATGTCTCTGTAATCGCCACCAAATCATACTCGTTTACAATGATTTGTGCTGTTGACTGATTTACTTTGTTTCGAATGCTACGAGCATTCAGATAAAGTGCCCTTAAGCTAGTTTTTGTACCTTCTTTCTGAATTCTAACACTTCCATTCATAACATCTCCTGAGTTCTCATTCCTTTTAACTTTTTGCCTGATTTTTGATGTTGTTGGAACCTTCTCCCCACATTTTGTTCTTGCTCCCTCCTTGTCGGACTCCTTACATAGGCTCCCATTCCCCCTGGCGTATTAGTTTAAACCCTCCCCAACCACTCTAGCAAACTTTCCTGGTGGTCTTTTCTGGTGGTCACCCATTCCCTTCCTGCCTGTGCAGTCTGAGCCTGCGGTGTGACCACCTCTCTATACCTGCTATCCTTGATACGCTCTGATTCGCGGATGCTCCACAGTGTCTCCAGCTCTGAAACTCGAGCTTCCAGGAGCTGTAGCTGGAGACACTTCCTGCACACATGCTGACCCAGGGGACTAGAACTGTCCCCAGCCTGCCACATGGAGCAGGAGGAGCAAACCATGGCTTGGAGCTTTCCAGTCATGTCTTACCCCTTTAAAGTAAACTTTTGAAAGACGTTTTGTTTCAGATTTTATCCAATTCTCTAGTGCCCTTCTTTCCTGCTCCTCGTTACTATTGAATGTAACCTTTTCAAACCATAAACCACAGAAATTACACAGAAACACTATTGCAGTGTACAACAACAACTATAATGCCAAGAGCAAAGGAAAGAAAAAATAACACTTACTTACCAATCAGCACTCTCCCTTGTAGCCTCTGCTGCTTGCTTCACCTAACTCTCTCTGTTCACCCAACTCCAAAAGCACTTCTCACAGTCTGGCAGCACTCACCGTGCAGTCAGAGCAGCACTCACCGTGCAGTCAGGGCAGCACTCACCGTGCAGTCAGGGCAGCACTCACCGTGCAGTCAGGGCAGCACTCTGAGGCCTCTATTTTTACAGGCACAACTTACAAAGCCCTGGAACTGGTTTTAACTAGTTGTACAAACAACCAGCCAAATTCAGTTGAGAGCTGACTCAGCTGATTGCTGTTGCAGGAATGCACTAAAGTGCAGCTTTTAGTTTCCCAAATAAGAACTAATTTAGCTCAGCCTGAACGCAAGTTTAATGACTACTTACCTCCTTGTAACTTACCACTCCCAGTGTTCACCCAACACCAAAAGCACTCCTCACAGTCTGGCAGCACTCACCGTGCATCCAATTCTCTTTCCACTTCCTGCACCCTAAAAACTGTTCTTCTTCACATTCTCTTGCTCAGAATCTTAAATCTATGTCTGAGACTCTGTGTACCTTCAGGTAATGGGAACACTATTTTCTTATCTACCTTATCTGCCTTATCCAAACCTATCATAATCTTGTACATCTTGATAGAACCATAGAATCCCTTTTTTAAATTCATTTAAGGGATGTGAACATCGCTGGCTAGACCAGCATTTATTACCCATACCTAATTGCCCTTCAGAAGGTCAGGATGGCAAGTAACTTGAAGGGGGATCTCCAGGTTGTGGTGTTTCCAGGTATCTGCTACTCTTGTCCTTCTAAATGTTAATGGTCATGGGTTTGGAAGGTGCTGCCCAAGGAGTCTTGGTGAGTTGCTGCAGTGCATCTTGTAAATGGTACATACAGTTGTCACTGTTCATCAGTGGTGGAGAGAGTGAATGTTTGTGGATGGGATGCCAATCAAGCAGGTTGCTTTGTTCTGGATGAGGTCAAACTTCTTGAGTGTTGTTGGAGCATCACTCATCTAGGCAAGTGGAGAGTATTCCATTACAGTCCTGACTTGTACCTTGTAAAGGGTATACATGCTTTGGGGAGTCAGGAGGTGAGTTACTTTCTGCAGGATTCCTAGACTTTGACCTGCTCTTGTAGCCACAGTATTTATATGGCTAGTCCTGCTTTGTGACCCACAGGATGTTGATAGTGGGGGATTCAGTGATACTAATGCCATTGAATGGCAAAGGGCAATGGTTAGATCCTCTCTTGTCGGAGATGGTCATTGTCTGGCACTTGTGTGGTGCGAATAGTACTTGCTACTTGTCAGCCCATGCCTGGATATTGTTTAGATCTTGCTGCATTTGGACATGGACAGCTTCAGTATCTGAGGAGTCACGAATGGTGCTGCCCATTGGGCTGTCATCACCAAACATCCCCACTTCTGACCTTCTAGGAACTCCTGCCGTGATGTCCTGTAGTTGAGATGATTAATCTCCAACCACCACAACCCTCTTCCTTTGTAAGAAGTCTCACAACACCAGGTTAAAGTCCAAAGGTTTATTTGGAATCACGAGTTTTCGGAGTGCTGCTCCTTCATCAGGTGAGTGGAGAGGTAGGTTTCACAAACACGGCGAATTTAGAAAAAGACATAATTGCAAGATAATGGTTGGAATTTGAGTCTTTTCAGGTAATCGAGTCTTTACAGGTACAGACTATGCAAGTGGAGAGAGGGATAATCACAGGTTAAAGAGGTGTGAATTATCTCAAGCCAGGATAGTTAGTAAGATTTTGCAAGCCCAGGTCAAATAGTGGGGGTTACACGTAATGTGACATGAACTCAAGATCCCGGTTGAGGCCATCCTCAGGCATGCGGAACTTGCCTATCAGTTTCTGCTCGGCAATTCTGTATTGTCATGTGCCTTGATGGCCACCCGAAGATCGGAGGCTGAACACCCTTGACTGCTGAAGTATTCCCTGATTGGAAGGGAACACTCTTGCCTGGCAATTGTTGCGCGGTGTCCATTTATCCATTGTCGTAGTGTCTGCAAGGTCTCGCTGATGTACCACGCCTTGGAATATCCTTTCCTGCAGCGTATGAGGTAGACAATATTGGCCGATTCGCATGAGTATATACCGTGTACCTGGTGGGTGGTGTTATCTCGTGTGATGGTGGTATTCATGTCGATGATCTGGCAAATCTTTCAGAGGTTGTGTGGTGTCGTGGTCGCTGTTCTCCTGAAGGCTGGGTACTTTGCTGCGAACAATGGTCTGTTTGAGATGGTGTGGTTGTTTGAAGGCAAGTAGTGAGGGTGTGGGAATGGCCTTGGCAAGAGGTTCGTCTCCATCGATGACACGTTGAAGGCCCCAAAGATATCATAGTTTCTCCGCTCCAGGGAAGTACTGGAGGACAAAGGGAACTCTGTCAGTCATGTCCTGTGTTTGTCTTCTGAGGAGGTCGGTGTCCTTTTCACTGTGGCGTGTCAGAAATGTCGATCGATGAGTCGAGTGTCATATCCTGTTCTTACGGGGGAGTCTTTCAGTGTCTGTAGATTTCTGTTGCATTCTTCATCGTCTGAGCAGATCCTGTGTATACGGAGGGCTTGTCCGTAAGGGATGGCTTCTTTAACATGTTTAGGGTGGAAGCTGGAGAAGTGAAGCATCATGAGGTTATCCGTGGACTTGGAGTAGAGTGAAGTGCTGAGGTGACTCACATTCCAACCATTATCTTGCAATTGTTTCTTTGTCTATATATGCTGTGTTTGTGAAACCTACCTCTCCACTCACCTAATGAAGGAGCAGTGCTCCAAAAGCTCGTGATTCCAAATAAATCTGTTGGACTTTAACCTGGTGTTGTGGGACTTCTTACTCTGCCCACTCCAGTCCAACAGCGACATCTCCACATCATCTCTTCCTTTGTGCCACTTCAACGAGTGGAGAGTTTTCCCCTGATTCCCTTTGACTCCGATTTTGCTAGGACTCTTGATGCCACACTCCGTCAAAATACTGTCTTGATGTCAAAGTGAAGTCACTGTCACCCCACCTCTTGAGTTCAGCTCTTTTGTCCATGTTTGAACGAAGGCCATAATGAGGTCAATAGCTGAGTGACTCTGGTGGAACCTAAGCTGAGTGTCACTGATGCGCAATAAATCACACGGGAGGCAGGATGTACCCGGGAAATAAAGGCTTTTATTGCCAACAATAACGGAGCTACTATATACAATATACAATCCCAGACTAAAGGGTCACCAGGCAGAGCAGTGACCTTTATACCTCTCCCAGGAGGCGGAGCCAACTGGGGTGTATTATAGGACTATATTAACAGGTAGAACAGCCCAACCCTAACCCCAACAGTAACATATCTACAGACTCATAGTACTGGCCAAACCATGGCTCAGCACTCCTGGTGGTAACCAACAATGGTTCACCACAGTCACTGAGCTCCAAGGGCAACAACCTGAGCTTCACCACCCTAACCTTGCAACTAAAATTCCTCACCTCTGGACCCAGTCTGGTAAATCTCCCTCCACATCCTCTCAAGGGCCTTCATTTATATTAATGATTTGGATGAGAATATAGGAGGCATGGTTAGTAAGTTTGCAGATGACACTAAGATTGGTGGCATAGTGGACAGTGAAGAAAGTTATCTCCAATTGCAACGGGATCTTGATCAATTGGGCCAGTGGGCTGACGAATGGCAGATGGAGTTTAATTTAGACAAATGCGAGGTAATGTATTTTGGTAGATTGAACCAGGGCAGGACTTACTCAGTTAATGGTGGGGCATTGGAGAGAGTTACAGAACAAAGAGATCTAGGGGTACATGTTCATAGCTCCTTGAAAGTGGAGTCACAGGTGGACAGAATGGTGAAGAAGGCACACGGCATGCTTGGTTTCATCAGTCAGAACATTGAATACAAGAGTTGGAATATCTTGTTCAAGTTGTACACGACATTGTTAAGGCCACACTTGGAATGCCGTGTGCAATTCTGGTCGCCCTATTATAGAAAGGATATTATTAAACTAGAAAGAGTGCAGAAAAGATTTACTTGGATGCTACCGGGACTTGATGAATTGAGTTATAAGGAGAGGCTGGATAGACTGGGACTTTTTTCTCTGGAGCGTAGGAAGCTGAGGGGTGATCTTATAGAGGTCTATAAAATAATGAGGGGCACAGATCAGCGAGATAGTCAATATCTTTTCCCAAAGGTAGGGGGAGTCTAAAACTAGAGGGCATAGGTTTAAGGTGAGAGGGGAGAGATAGAAAAGTGTCCAGAGGGGCAATTATTTCACACAGAGGGTGGTGAGTGTCTGGAACAAGCTGCCAGAGGTAGTAGTAGAGGAGGGTACAATTTTATCTTTTAAAAAGCATTTAGTTACATGGGTACGATGGATATAGAGGGATATGGGCCAAATGCGGGCAATTGGGATTAGTTTAGGGGTTTTTTAAAAAAAGGGCGGCATGGACAAGTTGGGCTGAAGGGCCTGTTTCCATGCTGTAAACCTCTATGACTCTATGACTCTATGTCTTTTTTAAATTGTGTGATCAAATTGGACACAATACTCTAGTTTTTATCTAACCAGAGCTTAATAAATATTTAGCATAACTTTCCTGCTTTTGTACTCAATATCTTCATTTATTAAACACAAGATCACAAACACTTTGCTAAAAACTCTTTCAATATGTCCTGCTACCTTCAAAGATCAATGCCTTTGTACCTCTGACTCCCTCTGCCCCCACACACTCTTTGAAACATTACCGTTAACTCTACATTGTCTCTTCCTATCCTTTTGCCCAAAATGTATCAGCTCCCATTTCTCTATTAAATTCCAGCAGCCACTTGTCTGCCCATTCTGTTAGCCTCTCTGTCATGGTGTGGAAGTGCTGGTGTTGGACTGGGGTGGGCACAGTAAGAAGTCTCACAACACCAGGCTAAGGTCCAAAAGATTTATTTGGTATCACAAAGAAGCTCAGAAGAGATTGTATTCAAATCTATTTTCCAAAACACAGCTTCTTTAAGGCAGGATCAAACAAAGAAAAGGGAGAGAGTGACTGCTTCTTAGCTTGCTGCTAACTGCTTCCCAAAGTGAAACTAAAAGCCCAAAAGGAAAATCCCCTATCACCTGACTGCCACAAATGATTCTGAAAGCCCTATCACCTGACTGCCACAGCTTAGCCCCACCCCCCAATGATCTCGAAGCTGTAAGCCACATGATTTAAAAAAAGAACTTTTTTAAAGGTACACTCACATGACACATCCCCCTTAAGAAAAAAATGAACCATCAACATTCAAAGATGGTTTCATTTTTCAAACCCTTTCAGTTTGACATTACTCGTACTCTCCAATATTCATATATTTTACAAAAAGATCAAAAATACAAACATAACAGTAACATAGTCCATTTTAGTCCTTGTCTTCCATCATCGAACCGTCCTTCACTTTAGAAGCATAGAAGCATAGAAAACTACAGCACAAATCAGGCCCTTCGGCCCCACAAGTTGTGCCGAGCATATTCCTACCTTTTAGGCCTACCTATAATCCTCCATCCTATTAAGTCCCATGTACTCATCCAAGAGTCTCTTAAAAGACCCTATTGAGTTTGCCTCCACCACCACTGACGGTGGCCGATTCCACTCGCCCACCACCCTCTGTGTGAAAAACTTCCCCCTAACATTTCCCCTGTACCTACCCCCCAGCACCTTAAACCTGTGTCCTCTCATAGCAGCCATTTCCACCCTGGGAAAAAGCCTCTGAGGGTCCACCCGATCTATGCCTCTCAACATCCTATATACCTCTATTAGGTCTCCTCTCATCCTATGTCTCTCCAAGGAGAAAAGACCGAGCTCCCTCAGCCTATCCTCATAAGGCATGCAACCGGGCGGCACAGTAGCGCAGTGGTTAGCACTGCTGCTTCACAGCTCCAGGGTCCTGGGTTCGATTCCCGGCTCGGGTCACTGTCTGTGTGGAGTTTGCACATTCTCCTCGTGTCTGCGTGGGTTTCCTCCGGGTCCTCCGGTTTCCTCCCACGGTCCAAAGATGTGCAGGTTACGTTGATTGGCCAGGTTAAAAATTGCCCCTTAGAGTCCTAAAATGCGTAGGTTAGAGGGATTAGCGGGTAAATATGTGGGGGTAGGGCCTGGGTGGGATTGTGTTCGGTGCAGACTCGATGGGCCGAATGGCCTCCTTCTGCACTGTAGGGTTTCTATGATTAACATCCTTTATCTCATTCATGACAAAGCATTGTCAATCACATTTTCTCTTCCTGCCATATGGATAATTTTTAAATTAAATGGCTGCAATAATAGACTCCATTGAAACAATCTGGCATTTTTAGTCTTAAATTTCTCCAAAAACGTCAATGGATTATGATCAGTATACACTAGTGCCTCCGACAAATTAGTGGCAATATAAATGTTAAAATGTTGCAAAGCCAGTACTAAAATTAATGTCTCTTTTTCAATCGTTGAATATTTATTCTGGTGATCATTCAATTTTTTGGAAAAATACCCAATCGGCCGGTCTATTCCTTCATTGTCTTCTTGCAAGAGCACGGCACCCACATCACTCGGAGCACGGCACCCACATCACTCGGAGCACGGCACCCACATCACTCGGAGCACGGCACCCACATCACTCGGAGCACGGCACCCACATCACTCGGAGCACGGCACCCACATCACTCGGAGCACGGCACCCACATCACTCGGAGCACGGCACCCACATCACTCGGAGCACGGCACCCACATCACTCGGAGCACGGCACCCACATCACTCGGAGCACGGCACCCACATCACTCGGAGCACGGCACCCACATCACTCGGAGCACGGCACCCACATCACTCGGAGCACGGCACCCACATCACTCGGAGCACGGCACCCACATCACTCGGAGCACGGCACCCACATCACTCGGAGCACGGCACCCACATCACTCGGAGCACGGCACCCACATCACTCGGAGCACGGCACCCACATCACTCGGAGCACGGCACCCACATCACTCGGAGCACGGCACCCACATCACTCGGAGCACGGCACCCACATCACTCGGAGCACGGCACCCACATCACTCGGAGCACGGCACCCACATCACTCGTATTGATAGCCACCTTGAATGGTGTAATTCAGTGTAGCCAACACAGGAGCAGTGGTTAACACAGCCTTCAGGCCGTCAAATGCCTGTTGACACTCTGCCGCCCACTGAAATTTGCTGCGCTTCTTCAGCAAGTTAGTCAGTGGAGCAACCATGCTGCTAAAATTCAGCACAAATTTACGGTAAAAACCACCTAGGCCCAAAAATCTCATTATTTCCATTTGTGTCGATGGTATCGGGAACTTCCCAATAGCTTTAATTTTTACATCCCGTGGGGTTATCTGTCCATGTCCAATGGTATGGCCAAGGAACGTGACTTGGGCTTTTCCAAACTTACTCTTAGCCAGGTTTACCACCAAACCCGCGTCCTGAAGTTGATCGAGTAATTCCACCAGAAACTTCAAGTGATTTTTCCATGTCTGACTAAAAATCACCAGATTGTCTGTGTACACCGCACAATTGGGTAATCCTGAAATGACTTTGTTAGTTAACTGTTGAAATGTTGCTGGAGCGTTTTTCATGCCAAATGGCATAACTTTGAATTTGTATAAACCATTTGGTGTCACGAAAGCTGAAATCTCCTCCGGCCTTTCGGATAAAGGTACCTGCCAGTAACCTTTGAGTAAATCCAGTTTGGAGATAAAGATTGATTGTCCAACCTTCTCAATGTAGTCCTCCAGCCGTGGAATAGGATCTGTTTTTGTAACTGTATTAACTTTCCTATAATCCACACACAATCGTGGATACCATCTGGTTTTGGTACCATCACTATGGGTGAGCTCCACTCGCTGCAACTATGTCATTCCTAAGCAAACCTTCAATCTCCTTTTGAACTTGTGCCAATTTTAGAGGGCTAAGTCTATAAGAATGTTGTTTAATTGGAACAGCATTTCCCACATCGACATCATGCACAACCATTCTAGTACTTCCCAACTTATTCCCACATACTTGTCCATGTAATATTAATAACTCTTTCAGGTCAGTTCGATTTTCCTCTGGAAAGTACCTCAATATTTTATCCCAATTTTTAATAACGTCCTTGTTATCCAATTTAATTTGAGGAATATCAAATTCAGAATCATCTGGATTCAGCTCTTCCCTCTGAGTTGTAACTACCAAAACTTCCTTCTTCTCTCTCCTTCCCTATCAAAATATCTTTTAAGCAGAAACACATGGCACACTCTGAGTTTTCCTTCTATCTGGTGTTTTTATCAAATAATTTACCTCACTCAATTTCCTTTCAATTTGATAAGGCCCATTAAACCTTGCTTTTAAAGGTTCACCTGTCACTGGTAACAGCACTAAAACTTTATCTCCACTCGTAAAACTACAAATTTTTGATTTCTTATCCGCTTCCTGTTTCATCACACACTGTGCCACTTTTAAAAGTGTCTAGTGCAACTTTTTAAAGTGTCTAGCCAATTCACCTGCTCTATTTAACATTTCCCTAGAATTTGACACATAATCTAATAATGTAGTTTTAGAACGCTCACTCACCAATTTCTCCTTAATCAAATTAAGTGGTCCCCTTACCTGATGATCAAAAATCAATTCAAATGGACTGAATTTGATTGACTCATTAGGTGCATCCCTAATTGCAAAGAAGTACAAATGGAATTCCTGTATCCCAATCCTCTGGATAATCTTGACAATAAGCCCTCAACATTGTCTTCAAAGTTTGATGCCACCGTTCTAACGCACCCTGCGATTCTGGATGGCATGCAGTTGATTTAAATTGTTTTACTCCTAAGATAACCATAGCCTCCTTGAATAACTTTGATGTAAAATTTGATCCATGATCTGATTGTAATTCTGTTGGTACTCCATATCTAGTAAAAGATTTAAGTAACTTCTCTACAATCATTTTCACTGTAATATTGCGTGATGGAATGGCCTCTAGAAACCTAGTAGACACATCCATTATGGTCAATAGATATTGATTCCCATTTTTTATTCTAGGGAGGGGTCCTACACATCAATTAAGACACTTGTAAATGGTTCCTCAAATGCTGGAATGGGTATTAAGAGTGCTGGTTTTATCACCGTTTGAGGTTTCTCTACCACTTGACATGTGTGACATGACCGATAAAATTTAACTACATCTTTATGCAGCCTTGGCCAATAAAAATGTTGTATTTTAGCTTGAGTTTTCCCTCACACCAAATGGTCTCCTAATGGTGCCTCATGTGCCACTCGCAACACCTCCTTTCTATACCTTATCGGCAATTCCACTTGATGAACGTCTGCCCACTTTTCATCCGCCTGAATATGTAAACATAGAACATAGAACATTACAGCGCAGTACAGGCCCTTCGGCCCTCGATGTTGTGCCGACCAGTGAAACCAATCTAAAGCCCCTCTAATCTACACTATTCCAATATCATCCATATGTTTATCCAATAACCACTTGAATGCTCTCAACGTTGACGAGTCCACCACTGCTGCAGGCAGGGCATTCCACGCCCTTACTACTCTCTGAGTAAAGAACCTACCTCTAACATCTGTCCATATCTCTCACCCCTCAATTTAAAGCTATGTCCCGTCGTGCTTGCCAACACCATTCGAGGAAAAAGGCTCTCACTATCCACCCTATCTAATCCTCTGATCATCTTGTATGCCTCTATTAAGTCACCTCTTAACCTTCTTCTCTCTAACGAAAACAACCTCAAGCCCCTCAGCCTTTCCTCATACGATTTTCCCACCATACCAGGCAACATCCTGGTAAATCTCCTCTGCACCCTTTCCAACACTTCCACATCTTTCCTATAATACGGCGACCAGAACTGTACGCAATACTCCAAATGCGGCCGCACCAGAGTTTTGTACAGTTGCAGCATGACCTCCTGGCTCCGAAACTCAATCCCTCTCCCAATAAAAGCTAACACACCGTACGCCTTCTTAACAACCCTATCAACCTGGGTGCCAACTTTCAGGGATCTATGCACATGGACACCCAGATCCCTCTGTTCATCCACACTACCAAGTATCTTACCATTAGCCCAGTACTCTGTATTCCTGTTACTCTTTCCAAAGTGAATCACCTCACTCTTTTCCGCATTAAACTCCATTTGCCACCACTCAGCCCAGCTCTGCAGCTTATCTATGTCCCTCTGTAACCTGCCACTTCCCTCCGCACTGTCTACAACTCCACCGACTTTAGTGTCATCCGCAAATTTACTAATCCATCCTTCCACGCCCTCATCCAAGTCATTAATAAAAATGACAAACAGCAGTGGCCCCAAAACAGATCCCTGCGGTACACCACTAGTAACTGAACTCCAGGATGAATATTTCCCATCAACTAACACCCTTTGTTTTCTTACAGCTAGCCAATTCCTGATCCAAACCACTAAATCACCCTCAATCCCATGTGTCCGTATTTTCTGCAAAAGCTTACCATAGGGAACCTTATCAAACGCTTTGCTGAAATCCATATACACCACATCAACCGCTTTACCCTCATCCACCTCTTTGGTCACCTTCTCAAAGAACTCAATAAGGTTTGTGAGGCACGACCTACCCTTCACAAAACCGTGCTGACTATCCCTAATCAAATTATTCCTTTCTAGGTGCTTATAAATCCTATCTCTTATAATCCTTTCCAATACTTTGCCCACAACAGAAGTAAGGCTCCCCTTCTTGAACAAGGGGATAACATTTGCTATCCTCCAGTCTTCTGGCACTGTTCCTGTAGACAATGACGACACAAATATCAAAGCCAAAGGCTCTGCAATCTCCTCTCTAGCCTCCCAGAGAATCCTAGGATAAATCCCATCCGGCCCAGGGGACTTATCTATTTTTACCCTTTCCAGAATTGCTAACACCTCCTCCTTATGAACATCAACCCTATCCAGTCCAACAGCCTGCATCTCAGTACTCCCCTCAACAATACTGTCCCTCTCCAGTGTGAATACCGACGAAAAATATTCATTTAGTGCCTCTCCTATCTCTTCAGACTCCACGCACAACTTCCCACTCCTGTCCTTGACTGGCCCTAATCTCACCCTAGTCATTCTTTTACTCCTGACATACCTATAGAAAGCTTCAAGGTTTTCCTTGATCCTACCTGCTAAAGACTTCTCATGTCCCCTCCTGGCTCTTCTTAACTCTTTCTTTAGGTCCTTCCTGGCTAACTTGTAACTCTCAAGCGCCCTAACTGAGCCTTCACGTCTCATCTTAACATAAGTCTCCTAAAGGTCTCCATTTCCTCATTAAGACCTATTTTTAGGGTAATAACATTCTGGTGTACATTCTGATTCCTCTTCTGTGTACGCTTTCTGATACAACTGTTTTATTTCTATAATCCTTCTGTTGCAACTTTGCCAACTTTCCTGAACTAAAAACATCCACCTCATCCTCCATCTGTTCTTGTTTTTTTCCAACCATCTGATCAAAAATCGTTTTTGATCATTGAACTTCAACTTTCTTACCTTCACTCTTTGTTTGCTCCTCCTGTCTTAACCTGTGACTTTACGACCTTGTTACTACACAATCAGGAAAAATCCCCGAATATGCAACCTTCAACAACTCAGTTGTTTGATTTTCCACTGGCTTGTCAACCACAGTAGAATGTATCACTCCTGACTGCAATCCAGCTATTTGTTACCAAAGATAAACTGTATTCCTGGACAAGATAATTTCTCTATGACTCCTACAACCACTTCATCACTCTTCACAGGATTCTCCAACCTCATCTTGTATAATGGAACACTCTTCTCACTCTGAATTTCCACATATTGGGATGGTGCTGGGTCTATTCAGCCAATGAGAATAATCTGTCAGTCTATGCTCTTTCCAAACCCTACAGATGGATCTTGGTCTGCTCGATCTGGAGCTGGCCATGTCAGTGGCCATGATGTGATGTGGAGTCTGCCCTACTCACATGTTGGTGGCAGCAGGGGTGGAGGAGGAGGAGGAGGTGGCGGCTCAGGAGGTGGAAGCCGTGGAGAAACCACGGCAAGAGCAGCCACCACCAGACCCTCAGGAAAGAGGGCAGGGGGCTGCCACTGAGGGCCAGGATGTGGGTGAGCAGGCTCCTGAGTGGTGCACAGTAGGCGGAGGATGCCAAGGCCAAGGAGGTACAGGCCCCACAATTCCTTTGAGACCCTCTCGGAAGAGATGTGCCATCGCCGGCTGCGCCTGTCCAAGACCATGGTGCGACACATTTGTGAGGTGCTTTCCCACCTGGCACCTCAGGAGAGCGGCAGCCACCCGCTCCCTATGGACATGATGGTGACAGCAGCCCTCAATTTCTATGCCTCTGGGTCATTCCAGGCTCCCAATGGCAGCCTAGCTGGGATCTCCCGGGCCTCTGTGCACAGGTGTGTGTGGCAGGTCACAGATGCCCTGTATGCCCGGGCAGGGCAATTTATTAATTTCAATGTGGGCCGTGTGCAGCAGGAGGCCTGGGCTCTTGGCTTTGCATCCATCATTGGGATTCCGCATGTGCAGGGCACAGTGAATGGCATGCACATCACCTTGTGGGCCCCCCATTGCAGGGCCACAGCAATTTTTGAACTGGAAGGGGTTCCACTCCCTGAACGTCCAAATTATCTGCTACGATCGGCTCAAGGTCATACAGGTCGATGCACGCCACCCAGGGAGTGTCCATGACAGCTTTGTGATCCGGCAGTCAGACATCCCTGGGCTCTTTGAAAACCAGCCCAGGCTCCCGGGATGGCTACTGGGTAACAAGGGTTACCTGCTGAGGTCATGGCTGATGATGCCTGTGCGGAGGCCCGAGACCGAGGCGGAGACCCCCTACAATGAGACCCATGCAGCCACCCGGTCCATCGTTGAGCGGTGCATCGGCCTGCTGAAGATGTGGTTCTGCTGCTTGGACCGCTCTGGGGGGCCCCTCCAGTATGTCCCTGTGTGTGCTTCCTGCTTCATTATTGTTTGCTGCGCTCTGCACAACATCACCCAGCAGCGGGGAGACCAGCTGGAGCAGGAGGAGGAGGAGTGGCGAGGGGGCGAGGCGGGCGTCCCACCGCATGAAGAGCCAGAGAAAAGACAGCGGGCAGCGGTGGCAGGTGTCCGGCAAGGAAGGGCAGCAAGGAACGCCTTGATTGCAGCCCGCTTCACCCAGCTGGTGCTGTGCAGTGAGGGGGCTGCAACCATCACACATCCAGCACACCCCAGGAGCAAGTGCAGCCGCTATTCCCCCTCCAAACCCACCTGGGCTCTCAAACCACCACATCACCCTTCCCCTGCTCCTGACACCCCACCACCCTTTCCCCCAGAAACATCCAACTCTATTAATGTGCCTGGGCTGACAATGGTTGTGAGTCTTGTTTGAAGGCTGGAGAATGATGACGACTTGCTGTTGTGCTCACTGGGATCGTGCCCCTGGTGCAATTCAAGTCTGACTCCTACTTGTAATCCGAATGCACGCTGCCACCCTGGCCCACGTAGCTGTAAGGGTTGGGGACACATGTTTTTTGGCCAAGATGGAGGAGGGGGTTGGGGGGAGGGTGGGGGGTGCGGGGGGGGGGGGGGGGGCTGCGCATTTGCACCAAGGGTCTGGTGGATGTTGGGGAAGGTAGGGCAGGCACCCCGAAACATGGGCTGAGTCTGCAAGACTCAACATACAGCACCTCTGTTTGGGAGTCGTGAACACTGAGATGTGGGGGTGCGGGGAGGGTGGAGGGAAGAGATTCAGGGACGCATTAGTCACAGCATGATGTGCAATTAACAGTTTATTGTGTTCTTAGTATAAATGGTTACCTTGACTGATGCTGACCTTCACCCGCGCCCTTTAGTGAACTACAACTTTCTAACTTTGTGCAGTCTACTGCTTCTTCTAGGTGCTACCCCAGGATGCACATCGGAGGTGGAGGTATCCAGCTGTGATGCACGCTCCGTTGCCTGTGGTGCCCTTGGCGGATGTCCCCTGGATTGCCGGGACCTGGAGGGCCCCAGCCAACTTTCGGATGGAACTGTTTTGGTGCCACCCTGTTCACCTCGCTGGCCGTGAGATGCCCCGGTGTGAGGAAGAGGGGAATCAGAAGGTCTCTGGACATCCTTGGCAGGCAGGATTAAGGAGAATCCTAAGCCATTCTATTCATACGTTAGGAACAAAAGAGTTGTCAGGGAGAAAATCGGACCTCTCAGGGACAAAGGAGGGGAATTATGCTTAGAACCCAAGGGAATAGGGGAGATCCTAAATGAATACTTTGCATCGGTATTCACGAAGGAGAGGGGCGTGTTAACCGGGAGTGTCTCGGAGGGAGGTGTTGACCCGTTAGAGAAAATCTCCATTACAAGAGAGGAAGTGTTAGGTTTTTTAGGGAACATTAAAACTGACAAAGCCCCAGGGCCTGATGGCATCTATCCTCGACTGCTCAGGGAGACGAGAGATGAAATTGCTGGGCCTCTGATGGAAATCTTTGTCACTTCTTTGGACACGGGTGAGGTCCCTGAGGATTGGAGGATAGCGAATGTGGTCCCGTTGTTTAAGAAGGGTAGCAGGGATAACCCAGGAAATTATAGGTCGGTGAGCTTGACGTCCGTGGTAGGGAAGTTGTTGGAGAGGATTCTTAGAGACAGGATGTATGTGCATTTAGAACGGAACAATCTCATTAGTGACAGACAGCATGGTTTTGTAAGAGGGAGGTCATGCCTTACAAATTTGGTGGAGTTTTTTGAGGAAGTGACAAAAACGGTTGATGAAGGAAGGGCCGTGGATGTCGTCTATATGGATTTCAGTAAGGCATTTGACAAAGTCCCACATGGCAGGTTGGTTAAGAAGGTTAAGGCTCATGGGATACAAGGAGAAGTGGCTAGATGTGTGGAGAACTGGCTTGGCCATAGGAGTCATGATGTGGAGATGCCAGCGTTGGACTGGGGTAAACACAGTAAGAAGTTTAACAACACCAGGTTAAAGTCCAACAGGTTTATTTGGTAGCAAAAGCCACACAAGCTTTCGGAGCTCTAAGCCCCTTCTTCAGGTGAGTGGGAATACTGTTCACAAACAGAGCATATAAAGACACAGACTCAATTTACATGAATAATGGTTGGAATGCGAATACTTACAACTAATCAAGTCTTTAAGAAACAAAACAATGTGAGTGGAGAGAGCATCAAGACAGGCTAAAAAGATGTGTATTGTCTCCAGACAAGACAGCCAGTGAAACTCTGCAGGTCCACGCAACTGTGGGAGTTACAAATAGTGTGACATGAACCCAATATCCCGGTTGAGGCCGTCCTCGTGTGTGCGGAACTTGGCTATCAGTTTCTGCTCCAAGGCAGCCTTCGCGACACACGACAGCGCAGAGTCGCTGAGCAGAAACTGATAGCCAAGTTCCGCACACATGAGGACGTCCTCAACCGGGATATTGGGTTCATGTCACACTATTTGTAACTCCCACAGTTGCGTGGACCTGCAGAGTTTCACTGGCTGTGTTGTCTGGAGACAATACACATCTTTTTAGCCTGTCTTGATGCTCTCTCCACTCACATTGTTTTGTTTCTTAAAGACTTGATTAGTTGTAAGTATTCGCATTCCAACCATTATTCATGTAAATTGAGTCTGTGTCTTTATATGCTCTGTTTGTGAACAGAATTCCCACTCACCTGAAGAAGGGGCTTAGAGCTCCGAAAGCTTGTGTGGCTTTTGCTACCAAATAAACCTGTTGGACTTTAACCTGGTGTTGTTAAACTTCTTACTGTGTTGGCCATAGGAGACAGAGGGTAGTGGTCGAAGGGTCTTTTTCCGGCTGGAGGTCTGTGACCAGTGGTGTTCCGCAGGGCTCTGTACTGGGGCCTCTGCTATTTGTGATATATATAAATGATTTGGAAGAAGGTGTAACTGGTGTAATCAGCAAGTTTGCGGATGACACAAAGATGGCTGGACTTGCGGATAGCGAAGAGCATTGTCGGGCAATACAGCAGGATATAGATAGGCTGGAAAATTGGGCGGAGAGGTGGCAGATGGAGTTTAATCCGGATAAATGCGAAGTGATGCATTTTGGAAGAAATAATGTAGGGAGGAGTTATACAATAAATGGCAGAGTCATCAGGAGTATAGAAACACAGAGGGACCTAGGTGTGCAAGTCCACAAATCCTTGAAGGTGGCAGCACAGGTGGAGAAGGTGGTGAAGAAGGCATATGGTATGCTTGCCTTTATAGGACGGGGTATAGAGTATAAAAGCTGGAGTCTGATGATGCAGCTGTATAGAACGCTGGTTAGGCCACATTTGGAGTACTGCGTCCAGTTCTGGTCGCCGCACTACCAGAAGGACGTGGAGGCGTTAGAGAGAGTGCAGAGAAGGTTTACCAGGATGTTGCCTGGTATGGAGGGTCTTAGCTATGAGGAGAGATTGGGTAAACTGGGGTTGTTCTCCCTGGAAAGATGGAGAATGAGGGGAGATCTAATAGAGGTGTACAAGATTATGAAGGGTATAGATAGGGTGAACAGTGGGAAGCTTTTTCCCAGGTCGGAGGTGACGATCACGAGGGGTCACGGGCTCAAGGTGAGAGGGGTGAAGTATAACTCAGACATCAGAGGGACGTTTTTTACACAGAGGGTGGTGAGGGCCTGGAATGCGCTGCCAAGTAGGGTGGTGGAGGCAGGCACGCTGACATCGTTTAAGATTTACCTGGATGGTCACATGAGCAGCCTGGGAATGGAGGGATACAAACGATTGGTCTAGTTGGACCAAGGAGCGGCACAGGCTTGGAGGGCCGAAGGGCCTGTTTCCTGTGCTGTACTCTTCTTTGTTCTTTGTCCGAGATCTCCTGGGTGGAAGACCCCGGCATGGGTTCAAGCCCTTCCTCCTCCCTTGGAGTGCTCAGAGGCCCTGGGGGTACTGAGCTCCAGAAGCTTGGTGCCCCAGGCTCTGTCTGTCCTGGAGGCTTCGATGCGTCTGCCCCATGATATGTGATCTCTTAGCACTGGCCCTCTGAGACTCGGCCAAGCTGCGGAGCCCCTCCACTGCAGCATTCTGTGAACAAGCCAGGCTCTGGAGCCGCTCAGCAGTAGTCCTCTGAGCCTGGGCTAAGTTGTCGAGTCTCACAGCCATGGCCTGCTGTACCTCTAGAATGTCAGCGAGAGTCCCAGCCATAGCCAGCAGTGTCTCCCACATGCCGCCGACACCCATGGCCATTGAACACTGTGCCTCCTGGATGCTGGAAACTACACTCGTCCGTGGCCCGTAATGTCTCCAGGATGGCCTGGACCCTGTCACCCATGAGGACAGACCCCTGAGCCATACTTCCCACTGTGGTCGCCACCCTTGCAGTGGGTCTCACGCTGTGTCGGCACCACCTCCTGCAACAGCCTTGCAGTCGCAGCATGGTTGCTGACAACCCTTCTACAACTCTTCGGGTTTCCTGATGCATCTCCACCAGCTTTGGGAGGAACAAACCCAGAGGCCCAGCAGCTGGCTTGGGGACAACTGAATCCTGGCCTCCGACAAACCTCCGTGTGCCCGAGTCCTCGGATGTGCCTGCCTCCATCCGATGTGCATCAGCAGCTTTGATTTGCTCACCAGATCATGACCCAGAAGCCTCATCACCAGAGGTTGCCACCGTGATGATCATCTCTGTGTTGGTGGGTTGTGTGGTACATGCCGGTGATGCTTCAGTGGTGCTGCCCTCGGAGGATTCCTCAGTGCCTCCCTCCGAGGTGTCATCCAGGAAGTCGTGGGCAGTTTCCTCCAGAGCAGCAGGGGCGGCGGCAACACCCGAAGGGCCGGGATCCTCTCAGTATTCCTGTCCCAGTGAGTGCGTCCCTCACAGGTCCGGAACTCTCTGCTGCCCAATGGTGACATGATGTGGAGATGCCGGCGTTGGACTGGGGTAAACACAGTAAGAAGTCTAACAACACCAGGTTAAAGTCCAACAGGTTTATTTGGTAGCAAAAGCCACAGTCCTTTCAGTATCTTGTCTGCTTTCTTGCATCTTTGTAGAAACTTGATGCCTGTGTTGATGTAGAACATAGAAAGCCACAGCACAAACAGGCCCTTCGGCCCACAAGTTGCGCCGATCACATCCCCACCTCTAGGCCTATCTATAGCCCTCAATCCCATTAAATCCCATGTACTCATCCAGAAGTCTCTTAAAAGACCCCAACGAGTTTGCCTCCACCACCACCGACGTCAGCCGATTCCACTCACCCACCACCCTCTGAGTGAAAAACTTACCCCTGACATCTCCCCTGTACCTACCCCCCAGCACCTTAAACCTGTGTCCTCTCGTAGCAACCATTTCAGCCCTTGGAAATAGCCTCTGAGAGTCCACCCTATCCAGACCCCTCAACATCTTGTAAACCTCTATCAGGTCACCTCTCATCCTTCGTCTCTCCAGGGAGAAGAGACCAAGCTCCCTCAACCTATCCTCATAAGGCATGCCCCCCAATCCAGGCAACATCCTTGTAAATCTCCTCTGCACCCTTTCAATGGCTTCAACATCTTTCCTGTAATGAGGTGACCAGAACTGCGCGCAGTACTCCAAGTGGGGTCTAACCAGGGTCCTATAAAGCTGCAGCATTATCTCCCGACTCCTAAACTCAATCCCTCGATTAATGAAGGCCAGTACGCCGAACGCCTTCTTGACCGCATCCTCCACCTGCGAGGCCGATTTAAGAGTCCTATGGACCCGGACCCCAAGGTCCTTCTGATCCTCTACACTGCTAAGAATGGTACCCTTCATGTGTGCGATCTTCTTGCAGATCCTCTCCACTTGGAGCCGGCAGTTTGCGGTGTCAAGATGGTAGCTTTTGCTTTTGCTACCAAATGAACCTGTTGGAGTTTAACCTGGTGTTGTTGGACTTCTTACTGTGTTTACCCCAGTCCAACGCCAGCAGCTCCACATCATGTCACCATTGGGCAGCAGGGAGTTCCGGACCTGTGAGGGACGCACTCACTGGGACAGAAATAAAGAGAGTGCGGGGACAAAACTGACACTAATCTGTAGGCAGCAGAGAGTTCCAGAACTACAAGGAACATGCTTCAGCAGGACAGGAATAGAGTACGGGGACAAGGCTGACATTCACTTTCGGGCAGTGGAGAGTTCTGGACCTGCGAGGGACACAGTTCACTGCAGCAGAAATAAAGAGACCAGGGTTGGGGGGGTCAAGGCTGACGCTCATGTTTGGGCATTGGAGATTCTGGACCTGTGAGGGACACACTTCACAGGACAGGAATAAAGAGAGTGTTAGGACAAGACTGACACTCAGCTTTGGGCAGCAGAGAGTTCCGGGCCTGTGAGGGACACACTTCTCCGGGACAGGAACGGAGAGAGCACGAGGACAAGGCTGAAACCTTTGGACATTGGAGTGTTCTGGAACTGCGAGGAACACGTTTCATCGGGACAGGAATAAAGAAAATGTGGGGACGAGGCTGACACACACCTTCACGCAGTAGAGATTCCGGACACACTTCACCAGGACAGGAACAAAGAGAGTGCGGGGACAAAACTGACATTTGCTTTTGGGGCAGCGGTGAGTTCCAGACCTGCAAGCGACACAGTTCACTGGAGCAGGAATAAAGAGAATGCGGGGACAAGGCTGACACTCATCTTCAGGCAGTGGAATGTTCTGGAACTGCGAAGGACACGCTTCACCAGGACAGAAATAAAGAGAACGCAGAGACAGGATGACACTCGCCTTCGGGCAGCAGAGAGTTCCGGACCTGAGAGGGTCACTCTTCACCAGGACAGGAATAAAGAGAGCATAGGGAGATGGCTGACACCTTCGGGCAGTGGAGTGTTCTGTACCTGCGTGGGACATTCTTCACTGGGACAGGAATAAAGAGAACACGGGGACAAGGCTGACACTCATCTTCAGGCAGTTTAGAGTTCCAGACCCGCAAGTGACTTGCTTCAATGGGACAGGAATAAAGAGAACATGGGGACAAGGCTGACACCTCAGGCAGCAGGGAGTTCTGGACCTGCGAGGGACTCACTTCACCGGGAGAGGAATAAAGAGAACGCGGGGGCAAGGCTGACACTCAGATTCGGGCAATGGAAAATTCTGGACCTGCGAGGGACTCACTTCACTGTGACAGGAATAAAGAGAATGTGGGGACAAGGCTGACACCTTCAGGCACTGGAGAGTTTCGGATCTGCGAGGGACACATGCAGTAAGTGCTTCCAGCTGCAGAAACTAGAGCTCTGCGTTTCAGTACTTGAGCAGTGGCTGGAGACACTGTAGCACATCTGCTATGCTGAGAGTTACATGAATAGCTTGTTTAGAGGTGGTCACACCACAGCTTTAAGCGGCTAGAGGAAAGAAGGGAATGGGTGACCACCAGACAGGGCAGAAAGAACGGGTAGGTAGTGCAGGAATCCCCTGGGCTCCCGCTCAGTAACTAGTTTAAGTTAATCTGGCAGGGGAAGGGGACACAGAATATGAGTAAAATAGAGAACATCATGCTCTAGTAAAGTCAGAGTGAGTTCAGCTATGTTGACCACCAAAAATGTAACGCTGGATGGTCATTACTTTAATGCTCGGCATTTGATAGGTAAGAATGATGAGTTAAAGGTTTGTATCACATGGAAATGTGATACTGTTGCCATCACAGAAACAGATTTCAGGGAAGGGCAGGACTGACAATTCAACATTCTGGGGTTAGGATCTTTAGGTGAGACAGAGGAAGATAGAAAAATGGAGGCGGTATAGCACTATTAATTAAGGAGTCAATTACTGCCATAAGGAGAGATGATATCTTGACAGGGTCCTCAAACGAGGCTTTGTGAGTAGGATTTAGGAATAGAAAGGGGGCTGCCACATTACTGGGAGTGTATTATAGGCCCCTAAAGAGTCGAGGGAAATAGAGGAACAGGTATGTAGAAAGTTCACTGAAATGTGTAAGAATAAGAATCGGGTCATTATATTGAGGGGTTTCAACTTTCCCAACATAAATTGGGATAGTCAGAGTGTTAAGGGTTTAGAGGGGGCGGATGTTTTGAAATACATCCAGGGGAGATTTTGTATCATTGTGTAGAAGGCCCAACAAGGGATGGTGTGATGGATCTGGTTCAGGGGAACAAATGATGTGGAGATGTGTTTACCTTCAGGGGAACAAAACCAGACAAGTGTTCAATGTGGCAGTGGGGGAGCATTTTAGCGATAGCGATTACAGCATGGTACGGTTCAAATTTATTATGGACAAGGGGAAGGGTGGCTTGCAAAAGATGACTTTGGATTGGGGGGAGGCAGATTTTATTAAAATAAAGCAGGATCTGGCTAAAGTTGATGGGGAACAATACCTTGCGGGTAAGTCTACAGCAGAGCAGTGTGTAGGGGTGGGGGGGTCATTCAAAAAGGAGCTGGAGAGAGTACAGGTCCAACATGCACCCTTTAGGGGGAAATGTAGGGGCAATAAGCTCAGGGAACCCTCGATGTCTTGGACAATTCAGGAGTGGTTAAGGAAGAAGAAAGGCAAGTCCAAAGGGAGCAATTCTGTTGCAGCCCTAGAGAAATATAGGAAGTGCCAGAGGGAACGTCAGTTATTAGAAGAGCAAAAAGGGGAATGAAAAATGACTCGAGAACAAGATTAGAGAGTATCCTAAGACTTTGGAAGGGTGTTAAATGAATACTTCTTATCGGTCTTCACTCAGGAAAGGAGAATTTAGGTACACAATTAAGAAAAAGGGACTGTGAGGAACCTGCACAGTTTGACAAAGGAAATGAGAAGGTATTGGAGGCTCTGACGGATTTAAAAAACAGACAAATCCCCTGGTTGCCTGGATGAATTGTGTCCCAGGTTGCTATTGGAGGTGAGGCAGGAAATTGCAAGGGTTCTGACACGAATTTTGAATTCATCTCTGGCCACGGGGGAAGTGGCAGAGGATTGGAGGACAGCTAATGTGGTTCCACTTTTCAAGAAGGATGGTAGAGATGAACCAGGAAATTATAAACCGGTGAGTCTCACATCAGTCATCGAGAAACTATTGGAGAAAATTCTGCAGGAGAGAATTAATCTTGAAGTAGGCCATTTTCCAAAAGCCGTATTTTTATTATCTCATCAATATTCACCTCATTAAACATATTCATTTATTGGACTGATTGGCACCATTCATAACGTGCCCACATTGCAGAGGAGAACACCCGAATGGACATTCGTTTAAATTCCCCTCTGCACAGCTGAGAGACCTTTAATTTCAAAGCCGACAAAAGATCCTTATTCTGCCCAGCAACAGCACGAAGCTGCATTTTAAACCGGCCTTTGGCCAGAAGATCGGGATATCTGCGAGTCAAGACCTGGAGTGGGTTATATGGTAAATCCGGACTGTCAATAAAATATTACAGGAATAAAATGGCCAAGGCAGGCAGAGAAACGTAATAAACTAGGATAAAAAGAATAAAAGATTAGATTAAATCCCCCTACACACAGCAGGACAAAATGACATTAACACCTAATCTCGCAAGCATAGAATACAGACACAAAACAGTAGAGGTCGATTTAGATAAGGGGACACATCGAGAGGATAATGGGAAACACATTAAAACACTGGGGCAAGAACAGGCAGTCCCATTAACACGGACACACACCATACAGATGCAAATTGACAAGTCTCTCAGGGAACTTCCTGACCAGACAGGCCACTTTATAAGTATTGTAAAAATGTATGAGCAAATGTTCCCGCTCGAATTTGGATTCCTATAAATATCCAGAGCAAATGTATAACTATTGAGATCAACGTGGCCAAGCACTGTTTCTAAGCTGGCTACAGGGGTCTCCCTGGGTTCCCAGTAATTGTACATGAAAGAAAAACGCTTTGAACCTTGCCTTGCGACTCGACTCCCTTGAATGCACTGGTACAAGGGATTTTTCCCTACAACAAATGGCGTAGTCGGCTCAGGATTTGATATCTGACTTCTGACTGGTGGCCACGGTCTGGAAGCCGGGATCAAATTTAAACGAATCTGATAAAAATCCAGAGCAGCCAAGGGCGAGTACTAGTCTCCGTTCAAAGTGAGGTACCTTTCAGGGTTAGGGTTTGTCTGTTTTAAATATTGTCTTGTAGAACTGTATAATCTTGCCTAAGTTTTTTAAATTGAAACAGAATTCTGCACTAAAGAGGTATAGGTCAGAACGACCGTGTGGAAGAAGGTCAGTAACTTTAATAGAAATAGAGGACCAGAGGTAAAGATAACAGGTTTTGGGCTATTTGATAACGGGAATAAGGAATTAAGACTAATATAAAGATAAGAACCGCATGCAGAACTAATTGGTGTAACTGACCCAGGATTGTAAACGAAACCGCTGTCTGTGCCAAGGCAATAGGACAAGGGAGTGCTTGACTCAAGGTGCCCTACCCTAAACCGGACATGAAGAGGAGAAATCTCCCACGCTAAGGTTGGGTTTTGAAGCGGGTGCTAAGAGGCACAGGCACTCAGGGTGCAAGGCACGGACAGTGTAAATCGGGTAACAACACTGACTCTGAAGGGACGAACAACCTCAGAGTCGATACAGTTACTAATGATAACAGGGGCTTTGATAACAGATACATATGTGTAAGTGTTGAGGAAGAGGGGACCCGATCCATCCTGACCAAGAGACACAACGACGGAGAATCCATTAGGGACCCGGGCGGAGTTTGATAACCTTGTTCGTCTGTAGGGAACACCACAGTCCATAGCAGGGTACCAGGGACCTGAAACTCCCTTCTTGGGGTAATGGATCAACCTTGCTAGTGGAGGTGGTGGCCAAGCGGGAGGCGTTGTACTTAAAGGGGCTGGGGACAGGGGCCGACAAACCCACTAAAAGACCAGCACACATCCCAATAAGACAACACAAAATAGACCAAGCGTGAGGTGTCAGGAATAGTTGGGGGAGCACAGGGGAAGAGACCCACTAGGACCCCACTAGGAGACCCTACAGCAATACAGACGGTGCTGGAGCAGTATCAGTGACAGGAGATAAGAGAGAGAGAGTTGGGGCACTTTTACTGTTGGAACCAGCATACGGGGGTTGCAGGACTGCTAGACAGAAAAATGGCAGACCACGTTATTGAGGGAGAAACTGCAGTAGCTCTCATTTTTAAGTATCTGTTAGCCAGAGAAGCGATTGTTGCAAAGATGAAATGGAACGGGTGGAATGCATCACAAACTTTAGAAGATCAAAGAAAGTGGGTAGACGGAGTTAAACGGGACAAAACAAAAGTAATGGGAGTAATGTTAGTGACCCAGTTAGCTGGACTAATTGAGAAGGTAAATGCCTCCATGGAGGAGAGACACAAAGAGACAGAACAAATTAAGGTATTGCAGGAGAGAGTGAGGGAATTAGAACACAGAAGCCACACTGCAGAGATAACGCAGAGATCAGAGGAAACGGACCCTCGGCGCTCATACGAGTCAGTGCAGAAACATACAACCGCTCCAGTATCAGAAGGGGACATAAAAAATTATAATCTAGCGCCAGTAACCAGAGGAGGGACGTTAGCACAACCAAAAGCAGCCTATAAGCCTTTTACCCCAGGGGAAAGGCAGCAGATTATGGCATCCCTGGGGAAGTTAAAGCCAGAAGCGCAAACCTGGAATTTTGGGGCGAATTAGATTCGCTCTGGGTAGGACACCAATTACATTTAAGGGACATACACCAGCTGGTCAGGGCAGCCTGTCCAGCGGATAAATGGAGGTTGGTGGCAGGAGGGCCAGCGACCCAAGCAGCACAGGACTATAATGGAGGAAGGTGGACACATGCCGTTGCTACAACGGCTGAGATAGACGACCAGCAGGCACCCTTCACATTATTTAAGACCGAAATCCAACGGGTCTTAGGGAACTCCCCCACTAATTGGAGCAGGATCACAAATACTAAACAAGGACAGGGGAAAGTGCATCGGAATTTGGAGAGAGATTATTCCAGGTATATAGGGAATGTTCAGGACAGGACAATGTGGATAGGAGAGACAGGGCTTTTATCCAGGCATTCAAGGACGGGCTATCAGAGGTACACCAAGAAATCCTTAAGATGGGGGTGATAGCATCCCAAGACTATGACGAGCTAGTCGAGTGGGCTAGCGGGATAAGAGAAGAGAAGGCTGCCCAAACCAAGCCCAGACGAGAGAGAATTGGAACCCCCCATAACGGAGATAGGGGGAGAACCGGGTTCAGCTGCTACACATGTGGCCAACCAGGGCATACGGCTAGATTCTGCAGGGAAGCACCAGTCAAAGGGAAACCCGAGAATGGCGGGCCCCGCTGTGACCACTGCCACAGGGCAGGGCACACCGAGGCAACATGTTGGGGGAAACATGGGAGACCCCGAGACAACTATAGACCAACCCCGGGGGCACCACATTCCCGGAATCCACTAGGGTGACTAGAAGAGACCCCAAACCAGGGAGATGGGAGACGAGAGAGGATTAGTGTAGCCACGCCCACAGAAGACTGTGAATCCCGACAAAAGCCGGTGTCCGTCCACCCCACTCATCGATCAACACTGGTCGAAGTCTCACAATCCGTAGCTCCCATCCAAAACAGGAAAGAGGGGGAGAGAATATATGTAGAAGCCTTGGTAGTGGGTAGGGAACGCCACATATTAGTAGATACGGGAGCAGCCATATCAATTACAAACCTACCCCTGCCACTGACCAACAAAAGAATACACATAACCGGGGTAGGGGGAGAGAGAATACCCGCCTATCTTAGCGAAACCACACTAGTAGAAATCAACCACAAGTACATTCCAATGCAATTTTACGTTTGTCAGAATAATGAGGGCACAATCATGGGGAACGATTTAATGAGGGAATACCAGGTGCTGATAGATTGTGGGAAAGGGAAACTAATTTGGCCACAACCTGACGGTAGGAAGACCGGAATAGGGACATTAGCTAGCCACCTGGGGACGGTTGGGGTAGCCACCATCGTGGCCTGAGATTGGGATCAGGAAAAAGAAGGGTTCGGAGCCATCTGTGCTTCCATTCCCGAAGCCTGGGCTAGGACGAAATTAGATACCGGACTAACCGACACAGAACCGATAAAAGTCCCAGGACCGGAACACAAGCCCCACCGACAATACCCTATCAAGAGAGAAGCGCAAGGGGCAGTGGTAGAAATAGTCAAGGGTTTAATAGAAAAGGGAATCCTCAGGGAAACCACCAGTACCACCAATTCCCCCACATGGCCAGTTATAAAACCTGACGGGAGCTACAGGCTCACCATCGATTACACAGGTTTGAACAAGGTAACACCTAAATTACATCCCATTGTGGCAAACCCCTCGACTATTTTAAACGGATTGGCACAAGACCACAAAATTTTCACGGTGCTAGATATAGCAAATGGGTTCTGGTCCCTTCCACTGGACACAGAATCCCAAAACAAATTCGCCTTCACTGTGGGAGAGAAACAGTTTACATGGACTCGCCTCCCACAGGGATTTCATAACAGTCCTGCCATATTTCACAGAACAATGAGCGAGATCCTGAGTAGGGTGAAATTGCATGAGGACAATACGGTCCTCCAGTATGTGGACGATGTGTTAATAGTGTCCAAAACAGAAGAAGGGCACAAGGCAGCCCTGTATGCAGTACTAGAAGGATTGGCAAAAGCCGGGCTGAAAGTCAACCCACATAAGGCACAAATTGCAAAACCCCAGGTCCTGTACTTAGGACACCTAATTTCCCAGGGAATTAAAGAAATGCCCGCAGATCGCAAAACCGCGATTAAAGAAATGCCGCGACCAGTTACAGTAAGGGGGGTCCGAAAAGTTTTAGGACTATTCAATTACAGTAGGAGTTTTATCCCTGACTTTGCAAGAATCGCGGAGCCAATTCAGAGACTAGTGAAGGGAGGAAAGCCAGCCTTGGAAAGTATAGAGTGGAGACAAGAGCAAGAGACAGCATATGCAGAGTTGAAAGCTAGGTTAATTTCAGCCCCAGGGCTGGGACTGCCAGATGGAAGCAAGAAGTTCCACATCTTCTGTGACAACCAGGACGGCTTCTATTCTGCCGTAGTGGCACAGACTCATGGAGATAGAAAGAGACCCGTAGGGTATTATTCAACGGCTGAGGGACCAGTAGTCACCGGGATGCCCAGGTGCATAGCCGCCCTAGATTGTGCAGCATGGGCTGTGAGGATAAGTGAGCCCATTGTCATGACAGGAGATATTGTGCTACACACAAAACATACATTGGTAGAGATGCTAAACACGGGCAAACTCAAAACAGTCTCAAATATAAGGAGGGCAAGGTGGGAGGCCACACTCCTACCACCTAACAAGTCAGTCACCATCATTAGGGACACGGGAGAAAACCCCGCGGAAGGGATTTTCGATCTTGGGGAAGCGCACAGCTGTGGAGAAATTGACGAAGATAGCAAGGAAGGAAAGATTAGAGACGAACCCCTTCCAACAGCAAATAAGACCTTCTATGTGGATGGGTCCCGCAAATATGTATCCGGATCACCAAGGACAGGGTGGGCAGTAGTAGACCAGAACCTGGAAACCCTAGAATCAGGACGGATCGACGGGGGTCAGTCCGCTCAGGTAGCAGAATTAGTTGCCCTCACCCAAGCCTTAAGATTGGCAGCAGGGAAAACAGTAAATGTGTATACAGACAGCCAATACGCGTTTGGTGTGATCCATGATTACATGTCCGCATGGGGGAGAAGGGGGTTCATTACTACAGGAGGTACCCCCATTAAACACCAACAGCAGATAAGGGCGCTGCTAGCAGCTAGTGAACAGCCTACAGAGGCCGCAGTAATTAAAATAAAAGCCCACCAGCGGGAACCCGGAAGGGACACCCCGGGGTGGATTCATTTCAAAGGGAATCAAGCCGCAGACACAGCGGCACAGCAAGCACTAGAAAACAGCGACATTAAAAGCCTGCCCCTTGCAGCGATAGTGGTAGAACCGGAAGAAATTGACATTCAGAAATTACATGGGGACATTCCTCAACAAGAACGAGATAGATGGGAGGAGCTGGGCGCAGTTAAAGGGACTGACGGGGTGTGGAGAAAAGATGACCGGGTATTGGCACCAGGATGTATCCAGAACACATTACTGGAACTACACCACGGACTTCCCCATACAGGCAGGGATGCAATGATACAGAGCCTGGGGAGAGAGTGGTGGTGGAAAGGATTGGGACGGGATGTGGCCGCATACTGCCGCAGATGCACTATATGTGCACAGCACAACCCCGGGAAGCCCATAAAGGTAAAGATGGGACACCAACCCAGACCAAAGGGACCCTGGGAACAGATACAAATGGACTTCATAGGACCATTGCCCCCACTCTCACGGGAAAACATACTGCCTGGTAATAGTAGATCAATTCACCAGGTGGGTAGAAGCATTCCCCACAACCAATTGTACAGCCCTAACGGTAGCCAGGATATTGGCAGCAGAAGTCATTCCCTGATGGGGGATGCCAATTCAAGTTGATTCGGACCAGGGAACACATTTCACAGGAAAGGTTATGAAAAACATTTGCCAGCTATTAGGAATAAAACAGAAATTTCACATCCCCTATCACCCACAAAGTTCCGGGATGGTGGAGAGGATGAATCGGACTCTAAAAATAACCATGGCAAAAGCAATGCAATCCTCAGGTAGAAATTGGACAGAAGTCCTACCTGCAGTTCTGATGAGGCTTAGGGCGACCACAAATCGAACTACCGGCTTGACTCCATACGAGCTGATGACCGGGCGAGCAATGCACTTACCTGAAAACATTATTACAGGCTGGACAGATGTGGGTCCGATAAAGGATAAGATCCGTCAATACATCCGAGACCTTAGCACCCAATTGAAGGGGATGCGCCGGTCCGTAATTTTTAATCAGGCACAGGTTGATACAGAGGAGGACTCAGAAATATTACCAGAGGTCCCAAAAGCTGGGAGCCGGGTATTAACAAAAGTGCTTCCTGCAAAACCAGGATTTGCCCCAAGATGGCACGGACCTTACGAGGTCATTATTAGCGGAGATACCTGTGCCTGTATAGATATAAGGGGACAGGGGGTCTGGAAACACTGGACCCAATTAAAGCTGTATGAAGACAAATGAACTAAAGATACCGTTTTCGTTCGTTCAAATTCCACAGGAACCAGGACCAGATCTACTATCAAGACGTCGGAACCAACTACTTTTAATTTAATTACCTGTTTATTTTCTGTATATACTGTAATTGTAAAATACTGTTGAAAAAAAAACCGATATGGGAACAGGGACATATTTGATAATAACCCTGACCATTGTAAATACGCTCCAACATATGGGGGTTAGGGGAGCAGAACCACCAATCATGGAAGGAAACCTATTCCTGAAAACACACATCCAGATCTATGGGAATAGGACCGCTTGTTACCCCTCAGCGCGATCAGTAAACTCCCTATTCATCGCAACACCAGGGTGGCTCCCACAAGAGTTATTCACTATTGACACATCGGGGGCACCCTGCAAGGAACATATTGGGTAATTTAAACAAGGGATACAAGGAAGGTGTGTAGAGCTCACTGAGTCGGGAATTCTAGGGGGGATGGGACCCCAACGGGAGGAGACACATGGGAACTACCCACAATGTTTTAAGGGAGAGGGATGGGGGTGCGTGCATGCCTTTGTCCCTAAAAATGATTCGTGCGCTGAGGCACATTGTGCTCTCCAGGAGTGCCGGGTCCGGGAAGGACACTTCACTTGTGACTGCAAGCAACAAAAATGCATTGCAGTCACCGCGGGTAGGCAGCTTATGTGTGGCAAGTGCAACGGCACCCACGTAAGCTCAGCCTCGGGGACATACCCATTTGATTCTCACCAAGGGATACAATCAAGTGGACAGTCCCGGGGGAGGGAAGGTTCCACAAGATGGGACCATGTGGTCAAACGACCCCGGGGCAATGCATGTTATCGGGTTAAAGAAGGTTATGTGTTTTTATTCAAAAATGTATACATGACGGCCACAGACAGGCCTCCAAGGTTCTTTTCCATAGGGACAGTCAGACCTCTGACGGTTCCGTGCCCAAGCGAAGTGCATGTCCAGAAACGCATAGTGACCAGGGCCATCAGCGCAGAACTCTGCGCCGACTGGCAGGCCCCTGTCACATTAGGATCTTCTTTGGGGTATGGATTTCTGGGGACACTATCCCAAGGGGGGCGCCGCAGGGGTGATCAGTGCCAGTAATAGGAATTTCTTCATATGTGGACTGACCATCTTAGGAAACAACACCCTACAAGCACTGGGCGCAATTGACCAAGAACTCGCAGAACTCAGACTATACACACAGCAAACGAGATATGCAGTAGACTATCAGCTAGCCAGACAAGGAGGGGTATGCACCATCATCAAAGGAAAATGCATCACATATGTACACGACGAGACATTAAACATAACAGCAGCCATGTCCGGGATACAAAAGCAATTGGATAGCTTTAAACAGGGATTTACAGGGACTGATGGGTGGTTAGGGTGGCTGTTTAACACAATTTGGGGAGCATACATTATGAAGGGATTAATTTTAGTAGTAGCCATCCTGTTCACACTCTGCCTGGGCCTAACCTGTATTAAAGTGATATGTGCAAATATTGCATCAAGAATGCTACCCACGGCCAGTATCCAGATGCAAGAATTTAACCACGCCACAGAGGAAGAGGAACAACGGCAAGGACGACATCTGTACAAGTCACTGTACCTCTGAAGATCGTCCATGGGGGGTCAGCCATGAATGGGACCCCCTGGACGAGAGGAGGGACTGAAGTAGGCCATTTTCCAAAAGCCATATTTTTATTATCTCATCAATATTCACCTCATCAAACATATTCATTTATTGGACTGATTGGCACCATTCATAACGTGCCCACAATGCAGAGGGGAACACCCGAATGGACATTCGTTTAAATCCCCCTCTGCACAGCTGAGAGACCTTTAATTTCAAAGCCGACAAAAGATCCTTATTCTGCCCAGCAACAGCACGAAGCTGCATTTTAAACCGGCCTTTGGCCAGAAGATCGGGATATCTGCGAGTCAAGACCTGGAGTGGGTTATATGGCATAACCGGACTGTCAATAAAATATTACGGGAATAAAATGGCCAAGGCAGGCAAAGAAACTTAATAAACTAGGATAAAAAGAATAAAAGATTAGATTAAATCCCCCTACACACAGCAGGACAAAATGACATTAACACCTAATCTCGCAAGCATAGAATACAGACACAAAACAGCAGAGGTCGATTTAGATAAGGGGACACATCGAGAGGATAATGGGAAACACATTAAAACACTGGGGCAAGAACAGGCAGTCCCATTAACACGGACACACACCATACAGATGCAAATTGACAAGTCTCTCAGGGAACTTCCTGACCAGACAGGCCACTTTATAAGTATTGTAAAAATGTATGAGCAAATGTTCCCGCTCGAATTTGGATTCCTATAAATATCCAGAGCAAATGTATAACTATTGAGATCAACGTGGCCAAGCACTGTTTCTAAGCTGGCTACAGGGGTCTCCCTGGGTTCCCAGTAATTGTACAATAAAGAAAAACACCTTGAACCTTGCCTTGCGACTCGACTTCCTTGAATGCACTGGTACAGGGATTTTTCCCTACAACAATCTGAAGGAGTGATTTTTATTAATGACTTAGAGGAGGGGGCTGAAGGGTGGATCAGTAAATTTGCTGATGACACCAAGATTGGTGGAGTAGTGGATGAGGTGGAGGGCTGTTGTAGGCTGCAAAGAGACATAGATAGGATGCAAAGCTGGGCTGAAAAATGACAGATGGAGTTTAACCCTGACAAATGTGAGGTGATTCATTTTGGTAGGACAAATTTAAATGTGGATTACAGGGTCAAAGGTAGGGTTCTGAAGGCTGTGGAGGAACAGAGACGTCTTGGGGTCCATATCCACAGATCTCTGAAGGTTGCCACTCAAGTGGATAGAGCTGTGAAGAAGGCCTATAGTGTGTTAGCTTTGATTAGAACCATAGAACCATCGAAAATTACAGCTCAGAAACAGGTCTTTTGGCCCTTCTTGTCTGTGCCAAACCATTTTTTGCCTAGTCCCACTGACCTGCACTTGGACCATATCCCTCCACACCCCTCTCATCCATGAACCCGTCCAAGTTTTTCTTAAATGGTAAAAGTGACCCCGCATTTACCACTTTATCCGGCAGTGCATTCCACACTCCCACCACTCGCTGCGTGAAGAAGCCACCCCCTAATATTCCCTTTAAACTTTTCTCCTTTCACCCTTAACCCATGCCCTCTGGTTTTTTTCTCCCCTAGCCTCAGCGGAAAAAGCCTGCTTGCATTCATTCTATCTATACCCATCAAAATCTTATACACCTCTATCAAATCTCCCCTCAATCTTCTACGCTCCAGGGAATAAAGTCCCAACCTATTCAATCTCTCTCTGTAACTCAGCTTCTCAAGTCCCGGCAACATCCTTGTGAACCTTCTCTGCACTCTTTCAACCTTATTTACATCCTTCCTGTAACTAGGTGACCAAAACTGTACACAATACTCCAAATTCGGCCTCACCAATGCCTTATATAACCTTACCGTA
The DNA here is from genome assembly GCF_964213995.1 of Mustelus asterias. Classification (NCBI taxonomy): domain Eukaryota; kingdom Metazoa; phylum Chordata; class Chondrichthyes; order Carcharhiniformes; family Triakidae; genus Mustelus; species Mustelus asterias. The sequence goes on along the minus strand of NC_135804.1, from coordinate 70,959,808 downwards.
ACACTCCAACTTTTATACTCGATACTCCGATTTATGAAGGCCAATGTACCAAAGGCACTCTTTACGACCCTATCCACCTGTGACGTCACTTTTAGGGAATTCTGTACCTGCATTCCCAGATCCCTCTGTTCAACTGCACTCTTCAGAGTCCTACCACGTACCCACTTACCCTGTACGTTCTACTTTGGTTTGTCCTTCCAATGTGCAATATCTCACATTTGTCTGCGTTAAATTCCATTTGCCATTTTTTAGCCCATTTTTCTAGTTGGTCCAAATCCCTCTGCAAGCTTTGAAAACCTTCCTCACTGTCCACTACACCTCCAAATTAACAGGGGGTTGGAGATTAAGAGCCGTGGGGTTATGCTGCAAATGTACAGGACCTTGGTGAGACCACATTTGGGATATTGTGTGCAGTTCTGGTCACCTCACTATAAGAAGGATGTGGAAGCGCTGGAAAGAGTGCAAAGGAGATTTACCAGGATGCTGCCTGGTTTGGAGGGTAGGTCTTATGAGGAAAAGTTGAGGGAGCTAGGGCTGTTCTCCCTGGAGCGGAGGAGGTTGAGGGGAGACTTAATAGAGGTTTATAAAATGATGAAGGGGATAGATAGAGTGAACGTTCAAAGACTATTTCCTTGGGTGGATGGAGCTATTACAAGGGGGCATGAAGTAGGTAAAAATACCTCTGAAGTCTGAGTCAAAATACAGTCAGGCTTTATTCTCATAAGCTTGCGGGAGGGCTTGACCTCTTGAAAGCGGAAGTCAAAGTTCTCTCTGAACACAGAAAAGTGGGGATATTCATACAGCATGGCTTCTAATACTGGTCACGAATCAACCCCATTCCAGTCACGACTCGGAAATACAATTTACAACTGCTGGTCACGAAGCAAACTTCCAGACCAACTACAAAAAATAAATTGATAGCTTCTTGACCATAAACCAGTGTATCTGGCATCCTCAGCACATGAAGCGTAGGCCTTCTGTTTCCTGTTCTTCCGCGGTTCCCCTTTGAAGTTCCGACGCTCGTCCAGCTGCCTCAGCGGGAGTTCCTCTTCAAACGGCTGATATTGCGATCCACACCATGGAATCGCCTGTCTTCCGCAAACACACACACAAACTTGTAGGAAAGGTAAGACTTCACAAACACATTCACATTTACATTGACTATCTATTGTTATAAAAATAAAAGTTAACTGGTATTAATGTCAGAAGCAGTACAAGAATAACTTTTCTTCATGTCAAAAGCAGTATAAACCTGAGGGAAATTAGCCACAATGAAGGGTTATGCTTGTGCTACATTCTAAGTACAAAGTTCAACCCTTTAGGTACAAAATACACTAACCCTTTCCCTTCAGGTACAAAATACATTGAGTACAAAAAACATTAACCCTTTCCCTTCTTCAGGGCATAACTATAGGGTTCATGGTGGGAGATATAGGAAGGATGTCTGAGGTAGGTTCTTTACTCAGAGAGTGGTTGGGGTGTGGAATGGACTGCCTGCAGTGATAGTGGAGTCAGACACTTTAGGAACATTTAAGCGGTTATTGGATAGGCACATGGAGCACACCAGGATGATAGGGAGTGGGATAGCTTGATCTTGGTTTCAGATAAAGCTCGGCACAACATCGTGGGCTGAAGGGCCTGTTCTGTGCTGTACTGTTCTATGTTCTATGTACTATGTTCTAATCTTCATTTGGAAAGGCATCGGTTAATTAGAGATAGTCAGCAAAGCTTTTTCAGAGGGAGTTCATGCCGAACATATTTGTTAGAGGTTTTTGAAAGTGTGATCAAGTGCGTGGATGAGGGAAGTTCAGTTGATGTACTTTATATGGATTTTAGCAAAGCCTTTGACAAGGTCCCACATGGGAGATTGATTGAGAAAGTGGAATTTCACATGGAATTCAGGGAACCTGGGCAAGATGGATCCAAAACTGGCTTAGTAATAGGACACAAAGAGTAGCAATAGAAGGCTGTTCGAGTGACCGGAGGCCGGTGTCCAGTGGTGTGCCATAAGGATCAGTACTGGGACCCTTATTGTTTGCTATATATACAAATGATACAGGTGAAAATGTGGGGGAAATGATAAGTAAGTTTGCAAATGACACCAAGATTGGTAGGGTGGCTAATAGTGTAGAAGAAGGTTGTAGGTTACAGGAAGATATAGATGGGTTGGTCAGATGGGCAGATCAACAGCAGATGGTATTTAACCTAGATAAATGTGAGGTGATGCACTTTGGAAGAAGTAACAAAGCAAGAAAGCATTTAATGAATGGCGGGACATTGGGAAGCTCAGGGGAACAGATGGATCTTGGGGTAATTATTCACAGATCCACGAAGTCAGCAGAGCAGGTGAATAGGATAGTTAAGAAAGCATATGGGACACATACTTTTATCAGTCAAAGAACAAAGAACAAAGAAAATTACAGCACAGGAACAGGCCCTTTGGCCCTCCATGCCTGCACCGACCATGCTGCCTGACTCATCTAAAACCCCCCTACCCTTCCGGGGACCATATCCCTCTATTCTCATCCCGCTCATCATAGAAATCATAGAAACCCTACAGTGCAGAAGGAGGCCATTCGGCCCATCGAGTCTGCACCGACCACAATCCCACCCAGGCCCTACCCCCACATATTTTACCCGCTAATCCCACTAACCTACGCATCACAGGACTCTATGGGGCAATTTTTAACCTGGCCAATCAACCTAACCCGCACATCTTTGGACTGTGGGAGGAAACCGGAGCACCCGGAGGAAACCCACGCAGACACGAGGAGAATGTGCAAACTCCACACAGACAGTGACCCGAGCCGGGAATCGAACCCGGGACCCTGGAGCTGTGAAGCAGCAGTGCTAACCACTGTGCTACCGTGTATTTGTCAAGACGCCTTTTAAATGTCACTGTCGTATCTGCTTCCATTACCTCCCCTGGCAGCAAGTTCCAGGCACCCACCACCCTCTGTGTAAAAATCTTGCCTCGTATATCTCCTTTAAACCTTGCCCTTCACACCTTAAACTATGCCCCCTAGTAATTGACTCTTGCACCTTGGGGAAAAAGCTTCTGACTATCCACTCTGTCCATGCCCCTCATAATCTTGTAGATTTCTATCAGGCCGCCCCTCAACCTCCGTCGTTCCAGTGAGAACAACTCAAGTTTCTCCAACCTCTCCTCATAGCTAATGCCCTCCATACCAGGCAACCTGGTAAATCTTTTCTGTACCCTCTCCAAAGCCTCCACAAGCTTCTGGTAGATTGGCAACCAGAATTGAACACTATATTCCAAGTACGGCCTAACTGAGGTTCTATGAAGCTGCAACATGACTTGCCAATTTTTAAACTCAATGCTCCGGCCAATGAAGTTAAGCATGCCATATGCCTTCTTGACTACCTTCTCCACATGTGTTGCCACTTTCAGTGACCTGTGAACCTGTACACCCAGATCCCTCCGCCTATCAATACTCTTAAGGGTTCTGCCATTTACCGTATATTTCCTATCTGTCTTCGACCTTCCAAAATGCATTATCTCACATTTGTCCGGATTAAATTCCAACTGCCATCTCTGCGCCCAAGTCTCCAACCAATCTATGTCCTGCTGTATCCTCTGATGATCCTCATCGCTATCCGCAAATCCACCAATCTTTGTGTTGTCCGCAAACTTACTAATTGATGCGCTATCAATTTTATTCATTACAGAAGCAGGAGCACATCCCAACAGATAACCGACCTGAACTGAAGTAGGTGAAAAGGGGAGGAGCCAGCAGGGGATGTGTCCAGGCATGACAAACACACAACGGTGGTCCAGGCAGGACAAAGGCACAACTGAAGTCCACCACACTAATCAAACCAGTTACATTTTCCTCCAAATCATTTATATATATTACAAACAGCAAAGGTCCCAGCACTGACCCCAGAGGAATGCCACTTGGCACAGCCCTCCATTCAGAAACACACCCTTCCACTGCTACCCTCTGTCTTCTATGACCAAGATGTGGAGATGCCGGCGTTGGACTGGGGTAAACACAGTAAGAAGTCTAACAGCACCAGGTTAAAGTCCAACAGGTTTATTTGGTAGCAAAAACCACAAAAGCTAATGGATTTTGCTACCAAATAAACCTGTTGGACTTTAACCTGGTGCTGTTAGACTTCTTTCTATGACCAAGCCAGTTCTGTGTCCATCTTGTCAGCTCACCTCTGATCCCAAGCGACTTCACCTTCTGCCATGAGGGACCTTGTCAAAGGCCTTACTGAAGTCTATGTAGACAATATCCACTGCTCTACCCTCATCAATCATCTTCGTTACTCCCTGAAAAACTCGATCAATTTAGTGAGGCACGACCTCCCCTTCACAAAACCATGTTGCCTCTCGCATAAAGTATAAGAGCAAGAAGGTAATGTTGAAGCTGTCAGAATGTTGTTTACGCCACAGCTGGAATACTGTGTGAATTTCTGGTCAGCTCACTATAGGAAGGATATGGTTGCACTGGAGGGGATACAGAGGATATTCACCAGAATGTTGCCTTGGATGGAGCATTTGAGCTAAAAAGAGCGACGGGATAGGCTTCGATTGTTTTCTTTAGAGAGAGAATGCTGAGGGGGACATGATTGAGGTGTATAAGGTTATGAGGGGTATGGACAGGATGAATAGGAAGCAGCTGTACAACTTTAAAATTCTATGAGTCTATGTAGGGCCCACCAGGAAGGTTACTCAGCAGCTTAATAATGTCTGCAGAAAGGGGGTGCAGTGTATGTGCCATTTAGGTAGTTATTGAGGAACAGACCAATTTGGGGTATTGGTTATGCTTTAGAAAAATCTGTCTTTCTTCTTTCCTTCTGATATATCTATAATGTTTTATTCTTTCAGTAAAATTATCAATCTTTTTATCTCTTTTCCCCTTTTTTGTTGATAATATTAATTTTAATTGTCATGTCATTATGATCATTATTCAATATTTAATAAATTGTCATTGTGACATAATACTTATCATAGTCACGCATTCCTGATACCCATGAATTAATTAATAAAAAAGCTTCTTCCAATTTTAAATTGTTAATTGTTTTTCTCTATTACAGTTTTCTCCATTTTCTCCATTTTGAATCCTATGAAACTTCACCTTCTGATACTTCAGGTGACCATCACAGATAAGAATATTCATCATCCTGGCACGGTGGCACAGTGGTTAGCACTGCTGCCTCACAGCTCCAGGGACCCGTTCAATTCCAGCCTTGGGTGACAGTCTGTGTGGAGCTTGTATGTTCTCCCTGTGTCTGCATGGGTTTCCTCCAGGTATTCCGGTTTCCTCCCACACTCCAAAGATGTGCAGGTTAGGTGCATGGGCCATGCAAAATTGCCTCTTAGTACCCCAAAATATGTAGGTTACATGGGATTAGCCAGGTTAAATGTGTGGGATTACAGGGATAGGGTGGGGGAAAAGGGCCTGGGTAAGATACTCTGTCAGAGAGTCGGTGCAGACTCAATGGGCTGAATTGCCTCTTCTACAGTGTAGGGGATCTATGATTCTTGATTTTAATCTAAACCTTATGATACAGTGATCACTCTTGCCTAAATGCTCTCCACACACCTGGTGTATTTGGCCCACCTCATATCCCAACACATTAAGCAACAATGTCTCCTTCCTGGTTACATCAAGAACTTCCTAGTCAGGGATGTTCTCCTGAGCACATTTCAAAAATTCCTTCCCTCCTTATACTCTTGACTGTAATAGTAACCCAACTGATATTTGAATAAAGTGGCTAGTTTGGTCGTGGCAATGTTACTTGACTAGTAATCTAGATTTCACAAATTTCACAAAACTTAACTCTGAGAATTTAGTAAGTGAGGGAATTTTAAGGAATTAAATCTTTCAAAAATGTTGTCAAGTTTGCATTTAGCATTTAATGTAACTGTAACAGTAAATTATTGTTTTGTCAGTCTGAATCTGGGGGAAGAATCTGGGGTTCAGGTTTTTTCCAGAAAAAGAGTGTGATCTGAGAGAGAGGGAAACAGTGAGAGCTGAGGTCCACAAGCATTAATTAATAAATGCTGTAAATCATCATTGAGTCTAAACTTGGAACCTGCAGGGTGATCAATGCTAATTACATCTGCAGTAAGTGTCTACAGTTGGAGGAACAACAGCTTGGACTTGTTGAGCTGGAGTCTGTGTTCGAACATCTGGGAGGGACACTTTGTTCCAGGAGGCAGTCGCATACCTTAGGCTAGGTACTTCACATTGTGTGGGGGTGCAAGGGGATTTCACTCTGGGCGTGGGAGTAGCTCACACATTCTTCATTCCTTCCACAGTGTAAACCTGGAACACCAGCCCACGAGGAAAGGTCTGAGCTGTCAATGCAGATACTATCTAACCCAGAATGCTGAAAATAGCCTCTCAGCATGCACTCATTGCGTGAGATCATCTCTCCCACAGCAGAATGACAATCACACTTTGTCCAACCACAAACATCTCACTTTACTGACGGAAGTGATGAAACTGGTGATTACACACAGACTGTTAAGAACAAAGAACAAAGAACAGTACAGCACAGGAACAAGCCGTTCGGCCCTCCAAGCCTGCACTGATCACATTTACCCATTTAAACCAACTGCTTATATCCCTCTATTCCCCATTTGTCCATATGCCTATCAAGATAAGTCTTAAATGTGGCTAACGTAACTGCCTCAACCACCTCACTTGGCAGTGCATTCCAGGCCACCACCACCCTCTGTGTAAAAAACTTCCCCCGCACATCGCCAATGAACCTTTTCCCTCTTTTTTGAACTTGTGCCCCTTTGTAGTTGTCAGTTCTGCCCTGGGAAAAAGCTTCCAACTGTTCACTCTACCTCTCATAATTTTATAAACTTCTATAAGGTCGCCCCTCAGCCTCTATTTTTCCAGGGAGAACAATCCTAGTTTATTCAATATCTCCTCATAGCTAATACCAGGCAACATTCTGGTAAACCATTTCTGCACTCTCTTCAAAGCCTTCACATCCTTCTGGTAGTGTGGTGACCAGACTTGGACACATTATTCCAAATGTGGCTGACCCAACATTTTATGCAACTGTAACATAATTTGCCAACTTTTATACTCAATGTCCCGCCCGATGAAGGCAAGCATGCCATATGCTTTCTTCACCAGCTTTCTTCACCACCTTTTCTGCCTGTGCTGCCACTTTTAAGGATTTGTGGGCCTGTACTTCCAGATTTCTCTGTATGTCTATGCTCCGGATTGGATCTACCAAAATGCATCACCTCGCATTTGTCCAGATTAAATTCCATCTGCCATTTCTCCGTCCAATTTTCCACTCTATCTATATCATGCTGTATTCTCTGACAATCGTCATCACTATCCACAACTCCACCAATCTTAGTATCATCTGCAAATTAGCTAATCAAACCAGCTATGTTTTCTTCCAAGTCAGTTATATATATTACAAACAGCAGAGGTCCCAGCTCTAGTTACAGACCTCCATTCAGAAAAACACCCTTCCACCGCTACCCTCTCTCTTCCATGGCCAAGCCAATTCTGAATCCATCTAGCTCATTCACCACTGATCCTACCGTTGAGATTTAATCTTTTGCACCAGCCTGTCATGAGGGACCTTGTCAAATGCCCCATTAAAGTCCATGTAGACAACATCCACAACCCTTCCCTCGTCAATCATTTTTGTCACCTCCCCAAAAAACTCAATTAAATTCGTGAGACTCGACCTCTGTTATACATCTTTAAACACCTTCCAAGCATTCCAGTTTAATGAGACAAACAAGGACAGTAATTCAATTATTTCTTTATTTAACACTTCTAGTACCAACTCAAACATAAACAGTTGCAACCCAATAACTCTTTACTGAACTTTAACTCTGACTGAACATCAATTTAAACTATTTAACTGAAAGTAGATACTACCAAGTTTAGGAAAACCTTGGCCAAGAAATATTCTCGATGTAGGATCTACCTTTTTGTTCTCTCTGAAGTCGCCTTCTTGTTGCGAAGGTTGTTCTCTTGGAGTTATCGCTGCCAAAAAGAACTCACATGTCTTTTATCCATAATTCTCCACTTGCTTCCAGAAGATTCTCTGTCATCCAGCCAACTGTGTCACCAGAAACTGATCACATGGCTCGAATATTCAGTGAAATACTTTTAAAAGATGCCATGATGCTTAGTTCATTTGCCATGCCCCATATATAGCAGCGCCATAAAAATTGGAGCCACACTGTCTCGGTTAATGTAAATAACTTCCCTGATCTGACCAACACAGGAAGCTTCAGATCACAGCTCCCAGACCGGAGCCTCTTTACGACCTGGTTTTAATCTTTAAATTGACCAAAATTCCCAGCATGCTTCACTCTCAGCCAGAATAACCGTTTTAAAGCCACTTTTGCCATTATTGTTGTTAAATCATTGTTGTAGCCATTCTTTTTCCATCCACACCTCCTACGTACAAAACAATGCTGTCTGTCACTAACAAGACCACTCAGTTCCAAATGTGTATCGATCCTATTTCTAAGAATCTTCTCCACCAGTTTCACTATCACTGATGTCAAGCTCACTGGCCTATAATTACCTGAGTTATCCTTGCTACCTTTCTTAAATAACGGGACAACATTGGCTATCCTTTAATTCTCTGGTACCTCACCGGTAGCCAATGAAGAAACAAAGATTTCTGTTAGAGGCTCAGCAATTTCATCTCTTGTCTCCCTCAGTAATCTGGGATAGATGCCATCTGGTCCTGGGGATTTGTCTACCTTCATGATTTTTAATTCGCCTAACACTTCCTCCCTCGTAATGATGACTTGTTTTAAATGGTTTACACACCCCTCCAAGACACCAGCAATCAATGTGTCCCTCTCCTTTGTGAATACTGATGTAAAGTACTCATTAAGGATCTCACTCACTTCCTTTGTTTCTACACATAATTTCCCTCCTTTGTCCTTAAGTGGACCAACTGTTTCTCTAGCCACCCTCTTGTTCCAAATATATAAATGCCTTGGGATTCTCCTTAATCCTGTTTGATGTTTCCAATATCTCATCAAATTCCGATTTTCTAATGTTAGTAATGATGACTATGAAGCTCTCATTGATAGTTGTCAGCAGAGATAGAGGAGGGATAGAGAGAGACAGAGTGTAGATAGCGAGAGAGACAGAGTGTAGATAGCAAGAGAGACAGAGTGTACCATAGAACCATAGAACCCTACAGTGCAGAAGGAGGCCATTCAGCCCATCGAGTCTGCACCGACCACAATCCCACCCAGGCCCTACCCCCACATATTTACCCGCTAATCCCTCTAACCTATGCCTCTCAGGGGCAATTTTAACCTGGCCAATCAACCTAACCCGCACATCTTTGGACTGTGGGAGGAAACCGGAGCACCCGGAGGAAACCCACGCAAACACGAGGAGAATGTGCAAACTCCACACAGACAGTGACCCAAGCCAGGAATCGAACTCGGGACCCTGGAGCTGTGAAGCAGCAGTGCTAACCACTGTGCTACCGTGCCGCCCTAAGGCGGAGGAGTCAGAGGAGAAAATGACCACACTGGAAATCAGACCAATCTAAGGCTCTGGAAGTTGAAGAATTGTCTTCTGAGTTTCATTTCATGATATTGGCTTAAACATTGTCAGAATCTCTGTCAAATTCTTTTTTAAAGTTAATGAAACAAATTACTCTGAGAATTAAATAATCTTGGTTTGTGCCCCTCTGATCACTCTAACAAGCTGAGTTACAACAATTTCCCTATAAATCTCTCGTTATTTCTGATTCAGTTGATTATCAGTCTTTGCTGGTGTCCACTTTTGATCTTCCATTTCTCCTTTCCTTATGATTTTCCACACCTTTTCAAATTCACTCATCTTTCCTTTTATTTCTCCTTCCCTCCCATCCACAGCCCCATAATTATCCTTTATCTGGTTTGAGACGCAGTCTGATTATTTATTACTGACAGTTAGAGGTTTCATTGTACAACCCCTAATATCATCATAAAATCTGTGGCTCCACAAAAAACCCCAATGATTTTGGGGGTGGAAATTGGTATTAGCGAAAAGTCCAGAAATAGGTGTGATGAGGGAGGCAATTTGAGCTCAGTTTCCTGTATAAATGGGGCAGCAGAAAAGGTGTGAGCCAGTTGGGTTCAGACAACCATGCTCCGCTCTAACTCACCTACAATGAAGCTGCTTATCATCCTGGCTCTCGGTCTCACCATCAGCATCTGCTCCCAGCAAGTCTCAGCAGGTCAGTTCATCCCTCTCTCCTTCATTCATACACTATCTCCTTCACTCTGTTTTTATCATTTTCAGTAGCTAAATGTTGATGTTCAGTGTGCTTAGGTGACTTCAGCATTTCCCAAAATCTCTGATCCTGATTTGGGCACTGTTTCACAGTGACTGAATGCTGAACAGCAAAATCGGCTTTAGTTAGGCAAAGTCCTGGGTAAACCACACCTGCAGTTACTGGAAGAAGCTTCGGGAACCATGCCTTAGGAAGGATATATTCGTCTTGGGAGGAGTGTAGATTTACCAGAATGAAACCAGAACTCCAAGGGTTAATTTACAAGGTGCGATTAACACAATCTAGGATTGTATTCACTGAAATTTAGGAAGTTAAAGAAGTGATTTGATCAAGGTTGAAAGGGAACGGAAAGTGTCAATAAAGAGAAACTATTTCTGCTGTAGGGATCAGAGTCTACAAACTTGAGCCAATTCTTTCAGGAGTGAAATGAGGAAACACTTCTACACACAGCAAGATTTGGAACTCTCTTCCACAAATGGCAATTGTAAATGTTAAAAACAAAAACGTAAAGGTTTTTGTTAACCAATTATATTCCGAGACATGGGGTGAAGGGGTTAGATCACAGGTCACACTAACTGCAACCTGTCTCCAGCGACAGAGGTGGTTCACCATTGTCTACCGATGGGATCAGGGTTCAAGAACTGAACAGCCTCTCCTATCCCTCTCAAGATTCTGACCACAACTGAGATTTTGAGGAATGTCTGATCAGACCTGGGAACATTTCCATTTCAGTATGACCAGAACTTTGCCCAGTATATAATTAGTTCTGCCTCAGAGTTTCATTTGACTAGTTTGTTTATCAGTTTAACATCCTATGTGTTTGCTGTTCTGTGTTGGTTTGATATGTTTAGTGTTGAATTTGTGAAGATTGGTGAGTTTCTTTCAAATGCAACTTTATTTGTACAAAGACTGTGTTTATAAGCTGTGACAGACAGTTTGTGGGGGGCAGCCATTAATATCCATTCATTTACCATCTCGATATTTCAGCTCGCAGTATACCAGTTGGCACTCTGTGCTGTGACCGTTACATCAAGAGAGCATTGCCACTAAATCGTCTGGTAAACTACTTTAGAGTTCGCAGCACGCGTAACTGCTCCAGAGCGGCTGTTATGTAAGTATTGGTCACACAACACTCTGCTCTCTGCAAATCTTTCTCTGTGTAAGTCTCTCTGCATTGTGATAGACTGCTGGATACGTCCACATTTTCTAAATGATAATCTTTCTTGGGATCCACTGTGACCCACTACAAACATCTGATCTTTTCATTTCAGATTTAAGACTGTAACTGATCGGCTGGTGTGTGCCTATCCAGACCATCCATGGGTCCAGGATCGTGTGAGGGATCTGGAAGGGAAGCTGCGGAACGAGTGAAAGGCCAAGTTGGAGATATCCATTGCCATGCTTTTAATAATGCCTGTTTAAAATAACTGCTACTTTCTGTTGGAGACCACACTCTGTCGCACTAAAATGTGGGAAGCAATTTACTTTCAATCCATGCACCATTAGAGCCACTGACACACTCTCTCACAGACACTGTCCACACAGACTGGGTGCGTCTGCCAGACTATCAAAGGATGAACGAGATTGAAATTAGCTCAAAGGATCCCAGATCTGAAACCATACTGCAATTCCTTTTAAGCAGGGTTTCTCCACAAGTATCTGAAATTTGAGATCACTTTTAATTGTGAAAACATGGCTTTACCTCCATTGTGAAGCTTGCTGGCACAGTTTTCACATGGATCTAGGTACCCACCCACCAGAATAATTTCTCTTCCTGCTCCCCTCCACTATCTCTGATGTCCCTTGGGAATTTATCCCTGACCTCTTCCAATTCCTCACCTACATGCTGTCCCTTGGTGCCATCATCCGGAACACCAGTTTCCACATCTAGGTACTACCTCATCACCATCTCTTTCAATTCTTCCATTGTTGTGAAATGATCTGACTGCTTATCTGACATCCAGTCTAGGATCAGCAGGAATTGCTTCTGATTAAACATTGGGAAGATTGTAACCAAGCCTTCAGTCCCCAGCATAAACCTCATCCCAAGGTATTGAATCAGTCCCTCTCCTTGACAACAGTTAGACTGAACTCACTAATCTTCTCCCCACAGAGTCCCACCTACTCCATCTCCAGCACAAATTCAGAGAATAGTATCACTGTCAAGTTCATCTTTCAGTAATGGAAGAATCTCCTCACAAGAACTCTTCTCCCTGCGCCATGGAATCACCCAGATTATTCAAAGGCTTAGATTAAAGTTAACAGTTTTTGAAGGAACGCAACTCCCCCCCCTCCCCCCTCTGCTCATCCCTCACGCCTCACCCTTCTGCCGACCCCACACCCCACTGCACACTCCACACCCCGCTGCCCATCCCTCACCCCACTGCCCACTCCACATCCCGCTGCCGCATTCCTGACAGTTTGACAACTTTGGAAGACTAATAGTCAGGACAAGAGGGATAAAGGTAGCCTATCATAGCTCTGTAAGATAAATTACCCACTGATATCACAGGCCTGAAAAAACCTATTTTTCAAAGATAGGTTTCCAACTTAAATGATTATTAAATGTTAATTGTTCAGTGGACTATATACTCGACATCTGTACACAGTCTCATATAAACAGCTGTTATCAAATAAAATCATTCTACTTTCTATTATTGATCATTTGAAATCCAAATATTGCCTACAGGACATTGTGCACCCAAATACTCGATGCAAACACATACCCTAAAGCTGCTCTCTCAGTCCACAGGGGAATTCCACTGATTAGAGATAAAGGAAATGCAATGGATGTGGGTTCCATGGATTTTCAAAGTTCTGCTTCAGATCGATCTCAGAAACTGATGGCAGGATTAATGGCTGGTCAATTTCTGGGGAAGGTAGGGAATTTAGCAATGTCTATCATAGGAAAGATCGAGCCATTCATCCCAGAGGTTGATGACTGGGAAAAACATAGGCAAAGTCTGCGATATGGGTTGAAAATGAAATAATTGCAGAAGACAAAAGGAAGGATATTTTGCTCACAGCCTGTGGCTCACAAACTCACAGCTTAGTGCGAACATTAACATCGCCAGGTGCTCCAGACACAAAGTCATTTGACCAGATTGTGAAGCTGGTCAAAAATCATTTTAACCCTGCCCTTCAATCGTTATGTTGAGATGCAAATTTCATATGGCAATCTGAGAGCCGGGAGGACAGTCTCAGGTTTTGTGGCAAGGCTTAGGGGATTGGCAGAGCACTGCAAATTCGGCACAGCATTAACTGAAATATTAAGGGGCAGAATGGTCTCAGGTATAGACAGCTCAATAACTCAAAAAATGTTACTGGCGGAGACTAAAATCTCTTTAGAAAAAGCTGTGGAGTTGGCCCAAGCAAACTGAATGTGCAGATTGGATAGCTAATGTATGCCTGTCATTCAAAAAGGGACAAAGAGAAAAAACAGGGAACTATAGACCAGTGAGCCTAACATAGAAACAGAAGAAAGGAGCTGGAAGAGGCCATTTGGCCCATCATTACGATCATGGCTGATCGTCGAACTCAATAACCTAATCCTGCTTTTTCCCCATAACCTTTGATCCCATTCGCCCCAACTGCTATATCTAGCCGCCTCTTGAATACATTCAATGTTTTGGCATCAATGACCTCCTGTGGTAATGAATTCCACAGGCTCACCACTCTTTGGGTGAAGAAATATCTCCTCACCTCCACCTAAATGGTCTACCCTGAATCCTCAGACTGTGCCCCTAGTTCTGGACTCCCCCACCATCGGGAATATCCTCCCTGCATCTACCCTGTCTAGTCCTGTTAGAATTTTATAAGTCTCTATGAGATCCCCCCCTTCATTCGTCTGAACTCCAGCAAAAACAATCCTAACCTAGTCAATCTCTCCTCATGCATCAGTCCTGCCATCCATTCAGTATGTAGACAGGCCAACTAGAGGTGAGGCTATATTGGATCTGGTGCTGGGAAATGAGCCAGACCAGGTGCTAGACTTGGAAGTTGGTGTGCATTTTGGTGATAGTGACCACAATTCGGTTACGTTCACCTTAGTGATGGAAAGGGATAGGCATGAACCTCGGGCCAATGGTTTTAGCTGGGGGAAGGGTAATTATGAGGCTATTAGGAGAGAATTAGGAAACATAGGTTGGACTAGGAGATTACAGGGACTGGGAACGTCCGACATGTGGAGTTTTTTCAAGGAGCAGCTACTGCGAGTCTGTGATAGGTATGTCCCTGTCAGGCAAGGAGGAATTGGTAGGGCTAGGGAACCGTGGTGCACCAAAAAAGTTTCTTTGTTGGTTAAAAAGAAAAAGGAGGCTTATGTTCGGATGAGACGTGAGCACTCGGGTAGTGCACTAGAAAGCTTTAGATTGGCTAAGAGGGAGTTGAAGAGCGAGCTTAGAAGGGCTAAAAGGGGACATGAGAAGACTTTGGCGGATAGGGTTAAAGAGAATCCTAAGGCGTTCTATAGGTATGTCAAGAACAGAAGGTTGGTTAGGGCAAGTTTAGGGCCAGTTATAGATGGCAGAGGGAAGTTATGTGTGGAACCGGAGGAGATTGGTGAAGCATTGAACCAATATTTCTCTTCGGTGTTCACGCAAGGGGACATGAATATAGCTGAGGAGGACACTGGGTTGCAAGGGAGTAGAATAGACAGTATTACAGTTGATAAGGAGGATGTGCAGGATATTCTGGAGGGTCTGAAAATAGATAAATCCCCTGGTCCGGATGGGATTTATCCAAGGATTCTCTGGGAGGCAAGAGAAGTGATTGCAGAGCCTCTGGCTCTGATCTTCAGGTCGTCGTTGGCCTCTGGTATAGTACCAGAAGATTGGAGGTTAGCGAATGTTGTCCCATTGTTTAAGAAGGGGAACAGAGACTTCCCCGGGAATTATAGACCGGTGAGTCTCACTTCTGTTGTCGGCAAGATGTTGGAAAAAATTATAAGGGATAGGATTTATAGTTATTTGGAGAGTAATGAATTGATAGGTGATAGTCAGCATGGTTTTGTGGCAGGTAGGTCGTGCCTTACTAACCTTATTGAGTTTTTTGAGAAAGTGACCAAGGAGGTGGATGGGGGCAAGGCAGTGGACGTGGTATATATGGATTTTAGTAAGGCGTTTGATAAGGTTCACCATGGTAGGCTTCTGCAGAAAATGCAGATGTATGGGATTGGGGGTGATCTAGGAAATTGGATCAGGAATTGGCTAGCGGATAGGAAACAGAGGGTGGTGGTTGATAGTAAATATTCATCATGGAGTGCGGTTACAAGTGGTGTACCTCAGGGATCTGTTTTGGGGCCACTGCTGTTTGTAATATTTATTAATGATCTGGATGAGGGTATAGTTGGGTGGATTAGCAAATTTGCTGATGACACCAAAGTCGGTGGTGTGGTAGACAGTGAGGAAGGGTGTCGTAGTTTGCAGGAAGACTTAGACAGGTTGCAAAGTTGGGCCGAGAGGTGGCGGATGGAGTTTAATGCGGAGAAGTGTGAGGTAATTCACTTTGGTAGGAATAACAGATGTGTTGAGTATAGGGCTAACGGGAGGACTTTGAATAGTGTGGAGGAGCAGAGGGATCTAGGTGTATGTGTGCATAGATCCCTGAAAGTTGGGAATCAAGTAGATAAGGTTGTTAAGAAGGCATATGGTGTCTTGGCGTTTATTGGTAGGGGGATTGAATTTAGGAGTCGTAGCGTTATGTTGCAACTGTACACAACTCTGGTGCGGCCGCACTTGGAGTACTGTGTGCAGTTCTGGTCCCCACATTACAGGAAGGATGTGGAGGCTTTGGAGAGGGTGCAGAGGAGGTTTACCAGGATGTTGCCTGGTATGGAGGGGAGATCCTATGAGGAGAGGCTGAGGGATTTGGGATTGTTTTCGCTGGAAAGGCGGCGGCTAAGAGGGGATCTTATTGAAACATATAAGATGATTAGAGGTTTAGATAGGGTGGATAGTGATAGCCTTTTTCCTCTGATGGAGAAATCCAGCACGAGGGGGCATGGCTTTAAATTGAGGGGGGGTAG
This sequence comes from Mustelus asterias, assembly GCF_964213995.1. Taxonomy (NCBI): domain Eukaryota; kingdom Metazoa; phylum Chordata; class Chondrichthyes; order Carcharhiniformes; family Triakidae; genus Mustelus; species Mustelus asterias. The sequence continues at coordinate 70,943,505 of NC_135804.1, read as the reverse complement.
TTATAGAACCGATGTCAGGGGTAGGTTCTTTACCCAGAGGGTGGTGAGGGATTGGAATGCCCTGCCAGCATCAGTAGTAAATGCGCCTAGTTTGGGGGCGTTTAAGAGATCCGTAGATAGGTTCATGGACGAAAAGAAATTGGTTTAGGTTGGAGGGTCACAGTTTTTTTTTTTAACTGGTCGGTGCAACATCGTGGGCCGAAGGGCCTGTTCTGCGCTGTAATGTTCTATGTTCTATGTTCTATGTTCTATCCCCTGAATCAGCCTGGTAAACCTTCGCTGCACTCTCTCGAGAGCAAGAACATCCTTCCTCAGAAAAAGAAACCAAAACTGCACACAATATTCTAGGTGTGGCCTCACCAAGGCCCTGTATAATTGCAACAACACATCCCTGCTCCTATACTCAAAACCTCTCACAATGAAAGCCAACATACCATTTGCCTTCTTCACTGCCTGCTGTATCTGCATGCTTATCTCCAGTGATTGGTGCACTGGTCCAGCTGCACACTCCCCCTCCCGATATACTGCCATTCAGGTAGCAATCTGCCTTCTTGTTTTTGCTTCCAAAGTGAATAACCTCACATTTATCCAAATTATACTGCATCTGCCATTGATTTGCCCACTCACCCAACCTGTCCAGATCATTCTGAAGGATCTCTGCATCCTTGTCACAGTTCACTCTCCCACCCAGCTTGGTATCATCTGTAAACTTTAAATGTTACATTTTGTTCCCTCATCCAAATCATTAATAAATATTGTGAATTGCTGGGGTCCCAGCACTGATCCCTGTGGCACCCCACTAGTTACTGCCTGCCAATTTGAAAAGCACCCATTAATTCCTATTGTTTGTTTCCTCTCTGCCAACCAGTTTTCTATCCATCTCAATACACTTCCCCAATTCCATGCACTTTAATCTTGCATGATAGTCTCTTATGCAGGACTTTGTCAAATGCTTTCTAAAAGTCTAAATATACCACATCAACTGGCTCCCCCTTGTCAATTCCATGAGTTACCTCTTCAAAGAATTCCAACAGATTTGTCAAGTATGATTTCCCCTTCATAAATCTATGCTGACTCTGTCTGATCCTGCCACTGCTTTCTAAATACTCTGCTATAAACTCCTTGATAATGGATTCGAGAATTTTCCCCACTACTCATGTTAAGCTTACTGGTCTATAATTCCCTGTTTTCTCTCTACCTTCCCTTTTGAATATTGGAGTGACATTAGCTACCCTCCAATCTGCCGGGATTGTTCCCGAGTCGAGAGAATCCTGGAAGATGACCACCAATGCATCCACTATTTCTAGAGTCACTTCCTTAAGTACTCTGAGATTTTCAGGCCTTGGGGATTTATCCACCTTCAATCCCATCAATTTTCCCAGTAGCATTTCTCTACTAATATTGATCTCCCTCAGATCTTCCCTCTCTCTAAATCTTGCGTTCTCCAACATATCTGGCAACTGATTTGTGTTCTCTTTTGCGAAGACGGAACCAATGTATGTATTCAGTTGCTCAGCCAGTTCTTTGTCCCCTATTATACATTCCCCCGTTTCCGTCTGTCGGGGACCTACATTTGTCTTCACCAACCTCTTTCTTTTCATGTATCTACAGAAACCCTTTGTGTCAGTTTTTATGTTCTCTGCAAGCTTACTTTTGTACTGCATTTTCCCCTTCTTAATCAATCCCTTGGTCCTTCTTTACTGAATTTTAAACCATTCCCAATCCTCAGACTTATTATTTTTCTTGGCCAATCTGTATGTTTCTTCCTTGGATCGGATACTCTCTCTAATTTCCTTTGTAAGCCATGGATTGGCCCTCTTACTCATTTTACTTTTGTGCCAGACAGGAATAAACAGGAGCTGCAGACCCCCATCCGTTCCTTGAATGTTTGCCATTGCCTATCCACTGTCATCCCTTTGAGTAACTCTCCCCAATCTATCAAGGCCAACCCATGCCTCATATCTTCATAGTTTCCTCTATTAAGGTTCAGCACTCTAGTCTCCAAATCAACTACTTCACTCTCCATCTTGATAAAAAAATCTATCTAACATCAGCACTGGGAAGTTGCTGGAGATAATTATCAAGGATTTCATAGTACTGAATTTGGAAAGCAACAGTATAATCAGACAAAGTCAGCCTGGATTTACAAAGGAGAAATCACGCTTGACGAATTGATTGGAATTCTTTGAGGATGTAACTAGTAGAGTTGACCGAGAAGACCAGTGGATGTGGTTTATTTAGACTTTCAGAAAGCGTTCAACAATGTCTCACAATAGTTAAAGCACATGAGATTGCAGTAATGTCTTGAGATGGATAGAAAGCTGGCAAGCAGATAGGAAGCAAAGTTGGCATAAATTGGTCTTTTTCCAATTGGCAGGCAGTGATTAGTGGGGTACCACAGGGAACTGTGTTAGAACTCCAACTGTTTGTATTATATATTAATGATTTTGAAGAGGGAACTGAATCTAATATCTTCAAATTTGCAGATGATAGAAAGTTGGATGGGAGGGTGTTGTAAGGAGGATGCAAAGAATTTTCAGCGTGATTAGGACATGCTGACTGAGTGGACATATGTATGGCAGATGCAGCATAATGTGGATAAATATGAGGTTATTCACTTTGGTAGCAATAATAGGAAGACAGATTATTATTTGAATAGGTGTAAATTGAGGGAAGTGGATATTCAGCGAGATCTTGATATCATAGAATCATAGAATCCTACAGTGCAGAAGAAGGCCATTCAGCCCATTGAGTCCGCACCAACCACTGTCCCACACGGGCCCTTTCTCATAACCCTGACACTAAGGGGCAATTTAACATGGCCAATCAACCTAACCCGCACACCTTTGGAGCACCCGGAGGAAACCCACACAGACACAGGGAGAACATACAAACTCCACACAGACAGTGATCCAAGCAGGGAATCGAACCCGGTTCCCTGGCGATGTGAGGCAGCAGTGCTAACTACTGCGCCACCGTGCTGTGTCTTTGTGCATCAGTTGCTGAAAGTAAACACGCAGGTACGGCAGGCAGTTAAGAAGGCAAATGGTATGTTGGCCTTCACAATGAGAGGGTTTGAGTATAGGAATAGGGATGTTTTGCTGCAATTGTAAGAACGTTGGTGAGACTGCATAGAAACATAGAAGAAACATAGAAAAACTACAGCACAAAACAGGCCCTTCGGCCCCACAAGTTGTGCCAAACATATCCCTACCTTTTAGGCCTACCTATAACCCTCCATCCTATTAAGTTCCATGTACTCATCCAGGAGTCTCTTAAAAGACCTTATTGAGTTTGCCTCCACCACCACTGACGGCAGCCGATTCCACTCGCCCACCACCCTCTGGGTGAAAAACTTCCCCCTAACATTTCCCCTGTACCTACTCCCCAGCACCTTAAACCTGTGTCCTCTCGTAGCAGCCATTTCCACCCTGGGAAAAAGCCTCTGAGAGTCCACCCGATATATGCCTCTCAACATCTTATACACCTCTATTAGGTCTCCTCTCATCCTTCGTCTCTCCAAGGAGAAAAGACCGAGCTCCCTTAGCCTATCCTCATAAGGCATGCCACTTAATCCAGGCAACATCCTTGTAAATCTCCTCTGCACCCTTTCAATCTTTTCCACATCCTTCCTATAGTGAGGCGACCAGAACTGAGCACAGTACTCCAAGTGGGGTCTGACGAGGGTCTTATATAGCTGCATCATTATCCCCGGACTCCTAAACAGTCTTGCATCCTATCTATGTCCCTCTGTAACTTTTGACATCCCTCCAGACTATCCACAACCCCACCAGCCTTCGTGTCATCGGCAAACTTACCAACCCATCCTTCCACTTCCTCATCCAGGTCATTTATGAAAATGACAAACAGCAAGGGTCCCATAACAGATCCCTGGGGCACACCACTGGTGACCGACCTCCATTTAGAAAAAGACCCATCTATACACACTCTCTGCCTCCTTTGGGCAAGCCAGTTCTGGATCCACAGGGCAGCAGCCCCTTGGATCCCATGCCCTCTCACTTTTTCTAGAAGTTCTGCATGGGGGACCTGATCGAACGCCTTGCTAAAATCCATATAAACCACATCTACCGCTTTCCCTTCGTCAATGTGTTCAGTCACATTTTCGAAGAACTCCACCAGGCTCGTAAGGCACGATCTGCCTTTGACAAAGCCATGCTGAGTATTCTTGAGCATACTAAACCTCTCAAAATGCTCATAAATCTTGTCCCTCATGATCTTCTCCATCAGCTTACCAACCACTGAGGTTAGACTCACCGGTCGGTAATTTCCTGGGCTATCCCTATTCCCCTTCTTGAAAATAGGAACCACATCCGCAACCCTCCAATCCTCCGGCACCTCTCCCGTCTCCATCGACGACGCAAAGATCATCACCAGAGGCTCTGCAATCTCTTCCCTCGTCTCCCACAGTAACCTGGGGTACATCCCATCCGGACCCGGCGACTTATCTATCTTGATGCCATTCAAAGATTCCAGCACATCCTCTTTGTTAAAGTCCACATACTCAATCTTTTCAGTCCACCGCAAGCCCGCAGTACATCCACCCATGTCATTCTCCTCTGTGAAAACCAAGGCAAAATACTCATTGAGCACCTCTGCCATTTCTACTGGTTCCGTACAGACTTTCCCGCCTTCACCTTTTATAGGCCCTATTCCTTCATGTCTCATCCTTTTACTCTTCACATATTTATAGAACGCCTTAGGGTTTTCCTTAATCCTACCTGCCAAGGCCTCCCCGTGACCTCTTCTGGCTCTCCTAATTTCCTTCTTTAGTCCCTTCCTACAAGCCGTATACTCATCTAGATCCCTATCTTTGCCAAGCTCTCTGAACCTTTTGTACGCTTTCCTTTTCTTCTCGACTACGTCCCGCACAGCTTTCGTGCACCACGGTTCCTTTAACCGACCAACTCCTCCCTGTCTGCTCGGAACGTTGTCCTGTAGAACTCTAGACAGACATTCCTTGAAAAACTGCCACCTCTCTTCAGTACATTTCCCCAAGAATACCTCCTTCCAATTCACTCCTCTAATTTGCTGCCTTATGTCTTCATATTTCCCCTTACTCCATATAAACGCTTTCCTAGCTTGCCTGATCCTCTCTTTTTCCAATGCAAGCATAAAGGAGATAGAGTTATGATTGCTATCCCCAAGATGCTCTCCCACTGAGAGATCTGACACCTGTCCAGGTTCATTGGTCAGTATCAGATCAAGTACAGCCTCTCCTCTTGTAGGCTTGTCCACATGCTGTGTCAGGAAACCCTCCTGAACACACCTAACGAACTCCTCCCCATCCAATCCCCTTACTCTAGGGATATTCCAATCTATGTTTGGGAAATTAAAGTCTCCCATCACAACAACTCTGCTATGATTGCAACTCTCCAGGATCTGTTTCCCTATCTGCTCCTCCACCTCCCTGTTACTATTGGGCAGCCTATAGAAAACTCCCAGCAAAGTGATCGATCCCTTCCCACTCCGAACTTTCACCCACAGAGACTCTGTAGACAATCCCTCCACAGCATACATCTTCTCTACAGCTGTGGCACTATCCCTGATCAGCAGTGCCACTCCACCCCCTGTCTTGCCTCCCTCCCTGTCCTTCCTGAAACATCTGAATCCCGGCACCTAGAGTATCCAGTCCTGTCCCTGAGACATCCAAGTCTCCGTAATGGCCACCACATCACACTTCCAGGCATCGATCCATGCTCTGAGCTCATCCCCTTTATTCACTATACTCCTGGCATTAAAGTAAACACATCTCAATCCTTTGGTCTGAGCTCTCCCCTTCTCTATCCCCCGTCCATCCACCCTCTTGCACCATCTATAACCCTTCTCTGTTTGCGAGCTAACTTCCTCACTCCCAGTCTCGGCGTCTCGATCCCCTCTGGAGTATTGTGTGCAAACCAGCCTCCTATCCATTGACTCTGTCTACACTTCCCACTGCCTCAGCAAAGCAGCCAGCATAATTAAGGACCCCACGCGCCCCGCTCATTCTCTCCTTCACCTTCTTCCATCGGGAAAAAGATACAAGTCTGAGGTCACGTACCAACCGACTCAAGAACAGCTTCTTTCCTGCTGCCATTAGACTTTTGAATGAACCTACCTCGCATTAAGTTGATCTTTCTCTACACCCTAGCTATGACTGTAACACTATATCCTGCTCTCTCATTTCCTTCTCTATGAATGGGGGTGTGCTCTATCTGTATAGCACGCAAGAAACAATACTTTTCACTGTCTGCAAATACATGTGAACAATAAATCAAATCAAATCAAATTATCTGAAGAAGGATGTCCTTACTATAGAGGGAGTGCAGAGGTTTACCATGCTAATTCCTGGGATGGCAGGTCTGTCATATGAGGAGAGACTAAGTCCGTTAGGATTATATTCATTGGAGTTTAGAAGAGTGAGTAGGGATCTGATAGAAACTTATAGAATCCTGACTGGATTAGACAGGATAGATTCAGAAAGAATGTTCCCGATGGTGGGGGAGTCCAGAACTAAGGGTTGTAATTTGAGGATAAGGGGCAAACCTTTTAGGACTGAGATGAAGAGAAATTTCTTCAGCCAGAGGATGGTGAATGTGTGGAATTCACTACCACAGAACATAGTTGAGGCCAAAACATTGTGTGATTTCAAGAAGAAATTAGATATAGCTCTTGGGACTAAAGGGATCAAGGGATATGGGGGGGAAGGGGGAAATCAGGATATTGAATTTCATGATCAACTATGATCAAAATGAACAGTGCAGCAGTCTCGAAGGGTCGAATGGGCTACTCCTGCCTCTATTTTCTATGTTTCTAATAGAGTTACAAGGTTTGCAAGGCATGCCAAATGAGGTAAATTGTTTGTGGTGAGAAATGGCTGTGGTGCAAAACAGTGCTGGGTCGAATAAGTGCAACAATGAGGGCTGATGTGTGTTTTCAATGTGGAGGGTACTGAAGATGGGAACGGGTTAATGAACTTTGTAATACTTAGAGATTTGTATAAAGCATTGTGGAACTTGTTTTCGTGTCTGTAGAACTCGTTTTCGTGTATCCAAAACAGATAAGAGAAGCAGCTGTCCCTGCTGCTGTACACAAGCTTATGATTTTCCCAGCTAATTGTGTTCAGGAATGTGGCTAACCCAGCTAGTATCTATTTTGTGCTCTTTTATATTATGTACTTCTGTTTAACACGGTGGAGCTTACATGCATGCCTTCTGTGATCGTATAATAATAGATTCATATATATTTATTACGTACTATTTATCCTTACTGATATAAATTGTTGTATAGGCTCCTGTACTTCAGTTAACTTGCTTGTGCAAACTTATCTTGTATGCTGGATAAACAAACCACAGATGTCCGCCACATAGAGGCAACAGAACAGACAGTCACAGTCTTGAGATGGCTATGATTACATGGACTACGCGAAGGATGGAACCGTCGAGGCAGCAATAATCGTGAGAAAATGCGGACGTGACCAGGGGCGAAAATATATGTATAAATATCTGCTCTTAACTTGTATTCAGGGAGAAGTCTAGAGAACCGCTTTAGGAATGGGACTTCTCCCACAAGCTTGTGAAAATAAACCACTGTACTTTGACTCACGACTAGTCTCAGAGGTATTATTTACCTGCAACAAATTGGTGTCGAAACCCAGGATCTGTTTACGGGTCCGATCGAATGGCCACGACCGGGACACTGGAATAGATTACCAAACTTAATAGGGTGGGTCAAACTACAGTAGGTGATCATCTGTGATGAGAGAGTGTGAGAGTGAAAGATGTCTGAACTGAGCACATACGGATAAGGAGGCAATTGACTCTAACATTCAGCCTTAGACCGATTGTTAAGAGGGGAAATCCCCCACGTGATGGTCAGGACCATCACGTGGGTGTAGAGTCTGGAAAAAGGTTGCCTGAGGTGTGATGTTCAGATGTGAGTGAGAAAGAGACTGTCTGAGTGATCGCCGGAGTAGAAGGAAAAGCCCTCATGTAAAAGCCGGCTTAATAGTATAAGCAGTGGTACGGAGGGATCTGATCACCCCTGACAGGTGTCACCGGACTCTGATAAGAGCGACCCAAGAAGGGGAGAGCGAGAAGGGCGAACAGAAGACTCCAGGTAGTGAGTATAAACTTATCGGTGTTATGGCGGGACAAGGACAGTGGGGACCCCCGGGATCCCTGATAGACGAATATATGACTGAGAGGGACAAACTCATTAAACAGATGAGAAAAGGGGGGTGGGACTTATCCCACCCGCTAGACCAACAACGGAAATGGTTGGAAAATGAAAAGAAAGACAGAACTATGAAAATTGGAGTTCTCTTAGTTCACCAATTGGCCGGATTAATTGAACAGGTCTCAGTCTCGGGTAAGAAATGGGCTGACGACAAAAAAAGAATCAAAATGTTGGAATCACGCAATAGAAAACTAGATGAGAGAAACCAAATTTTAGAGGACCCCGGCTGGGTGTCCTTGCCTCTCTGTAGGTCGGCCGTAAAACCCACGGCACCCGTAGGAGACTTCGACGCTGATGACAAAGAGGTCCATGATCTCGCTCCCATACTCGGTGCGGGACATGACAGAATCCCACTGCCCGATACAAACCCTTTACCCCAGGAGAAAGACAATAAGTTTTGGCACCCCTGGGAAGGCTCCAGCCCCGGAGTAACAATAGCAACTTTTGGGCAGAACTGGACACCATTTGGGATGGACACCAGTTACACTTGCAGAATATACACCAGTTGGTACGGGCCGCTTGCCCACAGGACAAGTGGAGACTAATGGGTGACGGAGCGGGCCAGGCTAACGCCACTGACCAAGCTCCGTTGGATGACCGAGGTGGGAGGTGGACGTACGCGACAGAGACAAACGTCGAGATCGATGCAATGATTGAACCATTTAATCGGTTTAAGGCGGAAGTCCAACGGGTCTTGGGCAACGCACCAACCAACTGGTCCAGAATTTCCCAAAACTAAACAACAAAGGGGTGAAGGAGCCTCTGAATTTGGGGAGCGACTCTTTAGAGTATACCAAGAATGTTTGGGAGTGCCCGAAACTGCCCGAACAGATCGAGCCTTTTTACAAGCATTTAAAGACGGGCTGTCGTCAGCTCACCAAAAAATCCCTAAAATGGGAGTTCTCAATACCCAGAACTAGGATGAATTAGTAGAATGGGCATCTGGAATTAAAGGCGGACCAGATGAGAAGCCATACCCACGAATAAAACCGGAAAATGTTAGTGCAAACAGTGGAGGAGCTAAACCAAAGGGTGCGTGCTATAATTGTGGGAAACCGGGTCACTTTGCCAGAGACTGTGGGGCTCCGAAGGGGGATAGAAGGAAGGCCCCTACCTGCCAATTTTGCAACAAGGATGGCCACACCGAGGCCACCTGTTGGAGCAAACACGGCAGACCAAGTCAACTCCTCCCCCCTCCCCTCACCAAGGAGGGAGGGAACTGACGTGAGGCAGCCCCCGCAAGCCTGGGCAGAAAGGAAGGTAGAATCTACGTGTCTGCACGAGTAGGCGGCAGACCATGCAAAATGCTGGTGGACACGGGAACCTCCATATCTATCACCAATCTACCCTTGCCCACCACGAATAAAATGATCTAGACAAGGGGTGTTAACGGACAGAAGACCCTTGCCTACTTAAGCGAAACCACCCGAGTAGAAATTAATAACCTGTATATACCTATGCGATTTTACGTATGTAAAAATAATGAAGGAACCATTATGGGAAATGACCTGATGAAGGAATACGAAGTCTTAATAGATTGCGGGAAAGGCGAATTGATTTGGCTCCACTCCGATGGGAGAAAAGACAGGGTAGGAACGTATGTAAACCATTTAGGAACCATCCATGCAGCATCTGCAACAGGACGCGACTGGCAGTTAGAAGGTAATGGATTTGGCACCATCTGCGCCTCTGTCCCCGGGATGTGGGCGGAAACGAAACTGGATACTGGATTAGTCAAAACTGACCCCATAGTAGTGGAAGGACCAGAACATAAACCACATCGACATTGCCCGATTAAGCCCGAAGCCAAAAAGGCAGTCGAGGAAATTGCGATGGGATTGGTAAAAAGGGGGATCCTACGGGAGACCACGAGTGCTACCAGCTCCCCCACCTGGCCCGTGCCTAAACCGGACGGGAGTTATAGATTAACCATTGATCATACCGCTTTAAATAAAGTGACCCCCAAGCTACACCCTATCGTGGCTAGCCCCATCACCATTTTAAACAGGTTGACACCATCCCATGGAATCTTTACGGTATTAGACATCGCCAACAGATTTTGGTCCATTCCCCTGGACCCTAATTCGCAAGATAAATTTGCATTTACCGTAGGCGATTATCAGTACACATGGACTAGGCTCCCACAAGGCTTCCACAACAGCTCGGCTACATTTCACTGGGTAATGAGTAAGATATTAGAACAAGTAGAAGTCCCACATGGGAGCACAATTCTGCAGTATGTAGACAACATCTTAATAGCCTCCAAAACTAGAGCAGAACATCAGACGGCACGATACTCAGTCCTGAAACACTTAGAAGAACAGGGACTAAAGGCCCCAGGAAGGCCCAAATAGGGAAAGCGCAGGTGTTATATTTGGGACACCTGATATCCCAGGGAACCAAAGAAACGCCATTGGACAGGAAAACAGCCATACAGCAAATGCCAAGACCAGTAACCATCCCAGGGGTAAGGAAGGTTTTGGGATTGTTTAACTACAGCTGCAAATTTATACCGGAATTCGCCAGACTAGCCGAACCAATACAAAGGCTAGTAAAAGGGGGGAAACCCGTTATAGAGTGGGGATCAGAACAGGAAGAGGCATATAGTAAACTAAAAGCAGAACTAATGACAGCTCCGGGACTTGGACTGCCCGACGCTAGTAAAGATTTTCACATCTATTGTAATAATGAAGGGGGGTTTTACTCGGCAGTAGTCACACAGGTCCATGGGGACAAACAGCGACCCATGGGTTATTATTCCACAGCGGAGGGTCCCTTAGTAACTGGGATACCCAGATGTATAGCTGCACTGGATTGCGCGGCATGGGCAGTAAAGGTCAGCGAGCCCATCGTAATGATGGGGAATATTGTCTTGCACACCAAACATACCTTGGTGGAAATGCTGAACACAGTAAGGAATCTAACAACACCAGGTTAAAGTCCAACAGGTTTATTTGGTAGCAAACACCACTAGCTTTCCGAGCGCTGCTCCTTCATCAGATGGAGTGGAAATCTGATTTTTCCATTCCATCTGACGAAGGAACAGCACTCCGAAAGCTAGCTAATCTCCAGGTATGGAGATTAAATGATAAAGTTCTAGCCCCAGAATGTATCCAACATACTCTGATGCAGCTACATCATGGGCTCTCACATGTGGGAAGGGTTGCCATGATGACCAGTATGGGGAAGGAATGGTGGTGGAAAGGAATGGGACGGGACATTGCCCGATATTGTCACCGGTGCATAACTTGTGCACAGTATAACCCTGGAAGACACGTAAAAATCAAGATGGGGCACCAGCCTCGCCCCAAGGGTCCCTGGGAACATCTACAAATCGACTTTACAGGACCTCTTTCGCAGTCACACGGGAGAACCTACTGCTTGGTAATAATTGATCAATTCATCAGATGGGTAGAAGCATTCCCGACGAAAAATTGTTCTGCCACTACAGTGGCTAGAATACTAGCTGAGGAAGTTATCCCAAGATGGAGGGTGCCTTTGCAAATAGACTCCGATCAAGGCACACATTTTACAGGGAAGGTAGTAAAGACCATATGTCAACTGATGGGGATAAAACAGAAATTTCACATACCCTCCCACCCTCAAAGCTCAGGAATGGTGGAACGTATGAATAGGACATTTAAGACCTCCCTTTCAAAGGCCATGCAGGAATCGGGGAAGAGAGGGACAGAAGTATTACCCACCATATTAATGAAACTCAGGGCCACCACAAATCGGACCACTGGGCTGACACCATATGAGCTAATGACCGGAAGGGCTATGCAACTGCCCGAGTCCATCATTACCGGAGGGGCAGATGGAGGCCCGTTACGGGACAGGATTAGACGATAAGTATTAGAGTTAAGCTCCCAATTAAAAGATATGTGGAAAACAGTACGGGACAAACAAATAGCGGTAGATGAGCACAATAAACTAGAACAGACTCCGGAGCTACCTCCTGCGGGCAGCAAGGTTATGGTAAAAACATTACCAGGAAAACCTGGGTTCGCCCCCAAATGGAATGGCCCCTATGAGGTTATCATCAGTGGAGACACCTGTGCCTGCATAGATATGCAAGGCAGGGGCGTCTGGAAACATTGGACTCAATTGAAAGAATACACTGGCACCAATTGGAAAACATGTAATGTGCTCAATTCAGATACGTGAGACGGCTGACCTCCAAGCAAGCTGAACGGGTTTGTGGGAAGTTGCGCGTGGGCGATATAGCCTTTGAACCATTGTATAACGGTCGCGTGGATTATTAGTAAGTGATAGGATGCTTCTCATGCTGCTTCTCACGACCCTGGCCCTGTTAGCCATAGCGGGAAAGTATAGATGGAATTATGAGGATTGAGGGATGAAGCACAGTGAACATCTCTGTAACGATGACTCTGTCTATTGTATGAACACCTTTGTGTATATGTCTTATCTGTATGCATCACAATCGAATCTGAGCAAATGCTGGGTCTGTTCACACATTCCCATGCACGGAGGAAAGGGAGGAATTCCCTTATTTCCTATCCCTTTATCAGCTCCGGAAATGATAGAATGGATTTTAAATCAGAATGGAACCCAGGAAGGGACAAGGAAACTGACATTCAAAACCCCATCGGGTACCACCATGCAGGGTACGTTTAATATCAGCAACAGTGATGTTGTTTCAAGGCTAGGGGGCAGAGGGTGCACTTTATCGACCTTTAAGAAACATTACCAACCCAGCTATGACAGATCAGATTCCCCACCCTACTTCATTGTGAAAAATCAACAAAGGGGATCTATCTGCCTGACAAGAAATGGAACCATGTCTGTTGGCCGTAGCTACTGTATACAGCAGATTAATGTCACTAATGACGCTTGGGCCATGGTACAGGTCACAATCCAGTGCCCCATAGCCACCGTCCCGGTTAGCCTCTCCTCCGCTTACGTAAGCAGGATGACTGTATATAATGGTACCTATTTTGTCTGTGGAAACAATGCCTACCCATGGCTTCCCTGGAGTTGGGCAGGATCGTGTTATTTGGCATATGTGACTTACGGGACCACCCCGAGACACACCTGCTTAGGGCTAAACGAGCCATTACTGAGACAGAACGGTTCTTTATGATAGCCTACCCACTTTATGGGATGGCAAAGGCAGCACAGGAACTTATACAGATGGCCTCGACCCTAGAGAAAATTGCAAATGAGACTAAAGATGGGTTTGAGGAGGTGAGCACAGCCATCTCTGAAGTATCAGCAGAGGTCGTAGCTATTCGGACTGTGGCATTACAGAACCAATTGGCACTCGATTATGTGCTAGCCTCCCAAGGAGGAACATGCGCTATAGTTGGCTCCGAATGCTGTACGTATATTCCAGATGCTTCGGAGAATATAACTCGCTTCGCAGATCATATTAAACACGTGGGGAAAACAATACAGGATGAGGGGAACCAATATCACAATTATAACCCTCCGGGCTGGCTGGGGCAATGGTTCGGGTCGTGGGATTCATACCTGATGCATGGATTGATTGAATTAATTGTAATTGTAATTACTTGCTGTGCTTGTATGGCATTATTGAACGCCTGTTGTAAAACAGTAACAGTGCGGATTATGCCGGGTGCAAGTGTACAGGCAGAGGGGGCAGACCTCCTGACAAAGGAGCTGGGCCCATATGCTGATAACATTTGATTCTGAATTGGTCATGGGGCAATGCTTGGACGTGGCCCTGACCAAAATGGGGGAATGAAGACGGGAACGGGTTAATGAACTTTGTAATACTTAGAGATTTGTAAAAAGCATTGTAGAACTTGTTTTCGTGTCTGTAGAACTTGTTTTCGTGTATCCAAAAACAGATAAGAGAAGCAGCTGTCTCTGCTGCTGTACACAAGCTTATGATTTTCCCAGCAAATTGTGTTCAGGAATGTGGCTAACCCAGCTAGTATCTATTTGTGTTCTTTTATATTATGTACTTCTGTTTAACACGGTGGAGCTTACTTGCATGCCTTCTGTGGTCGTATAATAATAGATTCACATATATTTATTGTATACTATTTATCCTTACCGATATAAATTGTTATATAGGCTCCTGTACTTCAGTTAAGTTGCTTGTGCAAACTTATAGTCTTGTATGCTGGATAAACAAACCACAGATGTCTGCCACATAGAGGCGACAGAACAGACAGTCGCAGCCTTGAGATGGCTGCGATTACACGGACTACGCGAAGGACAGAATCGTCGAGGCAGCAATAATCATGAGAAAATGCAGACGTGACCAGGGGTGAAAATATATGTATAAATATCTGCTCTTAACTTGTATTCAGGGAGAAGTCTAGAGAACCGCTTTAGGAATGGGACTTCTCCCACAAGCTTGTGAAAATAAACCACTGTACTTTGACTCACGACTAGTCTCAGAGGTATTATTTACCTACAACAGTACATTCCCAAGATGTTTTTCAATGCAAGATTATGTATGCTTCAGGTGTAATAAGGGTCACTTAAAGGCATGGTGCAGAGCAAAGCAATCAGTACAGTCAGTGCATAAAAAACAACAGCGACTATTAGCTTAACTCCTTTATTAATTTGGATGAGGAGCTCAGCAAGGAATCAGAGTCGTTCACCCTAAACCAGCTAAACAAAGTGCCCCCTGTAGAGGTAACCTTGCTGGCACATCATTCACACAGAAGAATTCCAAAAATTTTTCAAGTCCACTGGCATTCGTCATGTGAGGTCAGCACCTTATCACCTAGCATCAAATAGGCTGGCAGAGTGTATGGTACAAACATTTAAGTCATCAATTAAAAAAAACCCTCAGACCATAAGACGTAGGAGCAGAATTAGGCCACTCGGCCCATTGAGTCTGCTCCACCATTCAATCATGGCTGATATTTTTCTCATCCCCATCCTCCTGCCTTTTCTCCATAACCTTGATTTCCTTATTAATCAAGAAGCTACTTATCTCTGTCTTAAAGACACTCAATGACCTGGCCTCCACAGCCTTCTGCGGCAAAGAGTTTCACATTCACCACTCTCTGGCTGAAGAAATTCCTCCTCATCTGTTTAAACGATCATCCCTTTAGCCTGAAGTTGTGCTCTCTGGTTCTAGTTTTTCCTACTAGTGGAAACATCCTCTCCACATCCAGTCTATCCAGGCCTTGCAGTATCCTGTAAGTTTCAATAAGATCCCCCCTCATTCTTCTAAACTCCAATGAGTACAGACCCAGAGTCATCAACCGTTCCTCATACGACAAACTCTTCATTCCAGGGATCATTCTTGTGAACCTCCTCTGGACCCTTTCCAAGGCCAGCACATCCTTCCTTAGATACAGGGCCCAAAACTGCTCACAATACTCCAAATGGGGTCTGACCAGACCCTTATACAGCCTCAGAAGTACATCCCTGCTCTTATATTCTAGCCCTCTTGACACGAATACTAATATTCTTGCCTTCCTAACTGCCGACTGAACCTGCACGTTAACCTTAAGAGAATCTTGAACGAGGACTCCCAAGTCCCTTTGTGTTTCCAATTTCCTAAGCATTTTGCCATTTAGAAGTCTATACCTCCATTCCTCCTTCCAAAGTGCATAACCTCACACTTTTCCACATTATATTCCATCTGCTTCTTCTTTGTCCACTCTCCTAACCTGTCCAAGTCCTTCTGCAGCCCCTCCCCCCCGCTTCCTCAATACTACCTGTCCCTGTACATATATATCTTCGCATCATTTGCAAAGTTAGCAACAGTGCCTTCAGTTCCTTCTTCCAAATCGTTAATGTAGATTGTGAAAAGTTGTGGTCCCAACCCCGGCCCGATAATATAATACAAGGTTAACTAGTCACCGACTGCCATCCTGAGAAATACCCCTTTATCCCCACTCTCCGCCTTCTGCCAGTCAGACAATCCCTTATTCATGTCAGGATCTTACCCTTAACACCATGGGCTCTTAACGTATTTAATTTCCTATGCAGCACCTTGTCAAAGGCCTTCTGGAAATCTAAATAAATCATGTCCACTGGTTCTCCTTTATCTAAATTCCTTGTTACCTCCTCAAAGAACTCCAACAGATTTGTCAGACATGACCTCCCCTTGACAAAGCCGTGCTGACTCAGTCCTATTTTATCATGCATTTCCAAGTACTTTGTTCCTGTGCTGTAATTTTCTTTGTTCTTTAGAGGGATATGGTCCCCAGAAGGGTAGAGGGTTTTAGTTAAGTTGGGCAGCATGGTCGGTGCAGGCTTGGAGGGCCGAAGGGCCTGTTCCTATGCTGTAATTTTCTTTGTTCTTTGTACTCCACAATCTCATCTTTAATAATGGACTCTAAAATCTTGCCAATGAAATCAGCCTGTAATTTCCCGTCTGCTGCCTCCCTCCCTTCTTAAACAGCAGTATTACATTAGCTACATTCCAGTCCTCTGGGAGCCTCCCTGCCTCCAGTGATTCCTGAAAGATCACCACCAATGCCTCCACAATTACCTCAGCTATCTCTTTTAGGACCCTGGGGTGTCATCCATCTGGTCCAGGTAATTTATCCACCTTCAGACATTTCAGTTTCCCCAGAACCTTCCCTTTAGTGATGGCTACTACACTCACCTGTGCCCCCTGATTTTCCTGGAGCTCTGGCATCCCATTGGTATCTTCCACCGTGAAGAGTGATGCAAAGTAACAATTCAGTTCCTCTGCCATTTCTTTGTTTTCTATTATTACTTCTCCAGCCTAATTTTCCCGTGGTCCAATGTCTATTTTTGCCTCTCTCTTACCTTTTATATATTGAAAAAAAACACTCATCTTCCTTTATATTACTTCCTTTACACATAGCCAATTTTCTATTATCATATACCACCCCAAACGTGACCACAGGGGTCATGGCAGCCAAGTTACTGATGGGACATCAGTTTTAAACATAATTAGACATGATATTCTCAAATTAGGCAGGAAAGATGGAGGCTAGGCAAGCGTCCCAGAAGGAAAGAAAAGCAGAGTATTTAAAGTGAAGGATGCAGTCATGGTTCGAAATTTTGGAGCAGGTCAGGCATGAGTGGCTGGTAAAATATTGAAGAGAACAGGGCCAGTCTCCTATGTTGTGGAGGTCAAGGCTGTCAGCTTAGGATACACATGAAACATCTGAGGAGAGCAGTAATGGACACAGTGAATACCCCAGCAATGTCTGCAGATAGCTCAAGGTTGCCAAGTCTGGCTACTGGAGTTTTGGTTGAGATTGTGGGGCCTGAGCTTTAACAGAGTCAGGAAGTCTCCAGACCTTTTGAACCGTTGATGAGTTTCCTGAGGTTTTTCTGGATCTCCTTTTTGTATAAAAACCTGTGATATGCCTAATAATGTTGTTGTTTTGCCTAAGGAGTGTTTCGGATTTTATGGGGAAGGAGTGTCATAGCGTGGCACATCTTGTCTATAAGATCCACCTCCTGTCCTCTCCACCTTATTCACACAGAACTACTGATCTTCCAACTTTCCTCCTGGCTTCTATTTCAGTGTATATAGTTCTCTCTCTCTTCTGGTGTTGTCCCCTCACCCCTCTCCCAAAAAAACCCATTGACCCCTCTGTCCTTGCAAACCACCAACACATCTCAAACCTCCAAAGTCTTTAAACAAGTGTAGTCTCCCAAATCTGTACCTATCTTGCCGGAAGCCCATATTTCAATCCCTCCTATCAGGTTTGTCAGTCAGTATCAAAACATTTTTTATCAAAGTCAAAAATGACATCCTGTGTGGCTGTGAGAAAGATAAACTTTCCCTCCTCATCCTTCTCAAGCTACCTGCAGCACATTGACCACACCATCCTTCCACCACCGGACCCCGGTGGATTATGCTCAGGAGAATTTTCAATAGCAGCAGTTTCCAGTCCAACAAGAAAGGATGCACTGTTGGACCTGCCTCTTGGAAATCAGGTGGACCGAGTAGATCAAGTGTCAGTGGGGGAGCATTTAGGAGACAGTGATCAGTGTATTTTAAGATTTAGGATGATGATAGAAAAGGAAAGTAGACAATCCAGAGTAAGAATTGTTAACTGGGGGAAGAGAACACCTCACAAGAAGAAGAATGGAGCTGGGCTAGAAAAAGTGGAATGGAAGATTGGTGGGAAAATCTTTAACTGAACAATGGGCTATCTTCAAAACAGAAATGGTCCAGATAAAAATCAAGGTATATTCCCTTAAAAGTGAATAAATAAAAGTGTACAAGTGAATAAAATTGCAAATGCGCTGCTCATACCAGCTTTTTTCAGCACAATAGGATGTAAAGCAATTACTTTGCTCCTGAACTTGGTTCATCTGGTAAAGATGTGGAGATGCCGGCGTTGGACTGGGGTAAACACAGTAAGAAGTTTAACAACACCAGGTTAAAGTCCAACAGGTTTATTTGGTAAATAAACCTGTTGGACTTTAACCTGGTGTTGTTAAACTTCTTACTGTGGTCATCCAGTAAAGCCAGGAAAGAAAACTTACAATGACTTGACATACATCCTTGAAGAGCATTACTCTCCAAAGTCACTGATCATCATGAAATGGTTACGGTTCCACCGAAGAAATCAAAAGCAAAGCAAAAGAATTGCTTAGTTTGTGGCAATCTTAGAAGGCTGGCACAACATTGAGAGTTTGGAGAGTCATTAGAAGTTTCTCTTCATGATCGTCTAGTTTGTGGTCTCCAAATTAAGGCTATCCAAAGAAGATTGCTTATTGAACATAGTTTCACTTTAAAGACAGCAGTAAAAATCACAATGTCAATGGAACTGGCTGCTAAAGAGGCTTCACAAGTTGGTGCAAAAATGAAGATCGACAAGTTGGGAATTGCCTATAAGAAGTCCAAACAGCAAAAGCATGTCACAGATTTGCCAAAATGGGCCAGTGAGTGAATGCTGGAGCAAGGATAGTCAATGCAAGAATTGTGGCAAAATGGGCTACATTGCAAAAAGATTGTTGGGCTACACCAGCTTCCCCTGAGAAGAATATTCAGAACATGGTCCACATATCAAGAAAGAAAAGTGTGACTTTTTCCAGATATCAGTCCAGTGTTTGCGTCACATTATTGATAGTAAAAGCTGCATAAAACACCCAAGGAGATGGACGCTATTTTAGAAGCACCAGGTCCGAAGAATGTGATGCAATTAAGGTTCTTTGCTAGGGTTACTAAATTATTATGACAAATTTGTACATAACTTAGCTACTATATTGAAGCATTATCTATTTTATGTGAAACAGTCAAGGGACAGGACAACAGAATGCCAGAAAGCATACACGGATGTCAAAGATCATTTGCAAAAGTCTGAAGTATTGGTTCATTTAATCTGTCGCTACCATTACTGCTTGCTTGCGACGCTTCATTTTATGGAGTCGGGGCAGTAGTTTCCATAATCTGCTGATGTGTTCTAACACACACCAAGTTCCGTTCACTCATTACTCCTGTGCTCATATAAAGGTTGCTTAAGCATCACCTCCATTTAAAAAACTTCATCCTTCAAATCCCTCCTTACCGCGCCTGTGTTTGTGTGCATGTGTACGCATGTGTGCATGCATCTGCGTATACACACATACATATATGTGTGCGCAATATGTAGTGTTCGGAATGTCACACTGTGTAACAATAACAGATGCACATCACTGAGCTGAGACTGCACTGAGAGATGAGTGTTTGATACTGGAGAGTTTAATCTTTCTTTTACATACAGACTAAATGGCAGTGATAATTATAAAATATTAAGTGAAGCTCTTTTTCTGAAGCTTATTTTTGAACTTACAATAAACGCCTGAAAGAATAAGAGTTCAATTCAATGTTTCAATTGTTCTTTCAAACCATCCATGCCCCTGGCGGCTGCCATGCTGGAACTGGGGGGAGGGAGTGGTACAGATCAACATTGGAAAGAGCCAAGGGGGCCCCAATCTGTCTCCCTGTGGCTTAGCTGCACCCTCACCAGCACTCCCAGTTGGAGAGAGGGAGGGGGAAGGAGAGGGAGGGGGAAGGAGAGGGAGGGGGAAGGAGAGGGAGGGGGAAGGAGAGGGAGGGGGAAGGAGAGGGAGGGGGAAGGAGAGGGAGGGGGAAGGAGAGGGAGGGGGAAGGAGAGGGAGGGGGAAGGAGAGGGAGGGGGAAGGAGAGGGAGGGGGAAGGAGAGGGAGGGGGAAGGAGAGGGAGGGGGAAGGAGAGGGAGGGGGAAGGAGAGGGAGGGGGAAGGAGAGGGAGGGGGAAGGAGAGGGAGGGGGAAGGAGAGGGAGGGGGAAGGAGAGGGAGGGGGAAGGAGAGGGAGGGGGAAGGAGAGGGAGGGGGAAGGAGAGGGAGGGGGAAGGAGAGGGAGGGGGAAGGAGAGGGAGGGGAAGGCGGAGGGGAGAGGCAGAGGAGTACAAAGGGTAAGAGGTTGTGTTGGAAGGGGGATGGGGCAGGGAGGGAAGGGGGATGGAGCAGGGAGGGAAGGGGGATGGAGCAGGGAGGGAAGGGGGATGGGGCGGAGGAAGGGCTGGGGGAGGGGGGGGGAGAGTAGGGAGAGAGAGTGAAAAGAGCGAGAAGTTATCTGTTTGTAGAATATACTGGTGAACAAGAAAGAATTACAGCAATCGTTTACTACTATCTGACTCGAAGTTTAGGAGTTGGTTTGTACCTTGAGCACAATCACATGGTAACACTGATACTAACAGTGCACGTGCGGCAAACTGCATCATCTGCTGCTCTTTGATTTGATATAAAAGTGAACAATACAACAACAGAAAGACCTGAGCAGCAGTTGGAGAACAAAAAGCATGCAAAGCTTCTAAACTGTTGCAGTGTCACTGGTAAACAATAGGTGAACGACTTATACTTATATAAATAGAAAATTATTGGGAGGTAAGTTCTCCTTCACTCGATTGGTAATGCACAAATCTCAGGGCTATTGTGTCACCTACTCCCTAAACACAACTACAAACAGATCAGCTGTTTTCTGTGGAGCATGGCGACTGGATGGGGCCCCTTCCCTTTGAGTAATAACTCAATGATCTAACCATGGGCTGCAGTCTGTCCAATTCCTCTTCTGGACTGATGAAAGTTGCAGGTTCCAGACACTATCAGAACACATGCCCCAAACACTCAACTGCCTCAAACGCCTACAAGGTCAGTACTTGGGACTATACTAGTTAGGGAAAAGAAATGGCTGGAGTTAACAAGGATTTAATTCTGGCCCCTAGTATGAATTGTGACTCTCTTTATGACTGGGCAGCATGCAATGGATATGTTTGTGAGCACAGCAAGCAGACAGGGATTGGGAAGCCTGTGAATTACCCTTTAATCAGAGGGAGGTCAGTGCAAGGAGCATTGCAGTGTAGGCAGCCGTTAGCAATCTTCCCTTACCCCGTGTGACTCGTGATTACTACGAGTTTAAAATGCTGTAATAAGAGACTGATTGAGAAGGTGCTCAATGCCTGGATCCTATGTCCGATGGCACAAATGCATTTCAGTAAATGTGTGATGAGCGGCTTT
This sequence comes from Mustelus asterias, assembly GCF_964213995.1. Lineage (NCBI taxonomy): Eukaryota > Metazoa > Chordata > Chondrichthyes > Carcharhiniformes > Triakidae > Mustelus > Mustelus asterias. The sequence continues at coordinate 70,921,841 of NC_135804.1, read as the reverse complement.
CATTGATGTCGAGAAGCTGCAGGATGCACAATGCTGTCCACCAGAAACACCCTCAGAAAATCTTCCCCTTCTTCTTGTTTTTCTCCATCGTTCTGAGGGATTAAAGAATATGGTTGATTCACTGAGTCACGACTTCCCAGGGCAAGCTGGTGTGGAACAGGCATCCAGTCGCAACCTGAAGAGAGCGAGCAAGGGCTGGAGATGGAGGGGCGAGAG